>NC_088389.1:3048214-3353035 GCF_037993035.2 Macaca fascicularis
TCACCTGTGCCCTACCCAGCCTGGCAGATGGTGATGCTGTGAGTGCCGAGGAAACACACACACACACACACACACACGTAGAGACAGGTGCACACATGCCTGGGATAGTCTGTGCTGCTCGGCTTCCGAGGGCAGCTCCCCCGGTTCCCCCAGGGTCTGGGGTAGGCGGGGAGTCTTTTAACATCAGCCTAAACCCAACAGAACGAGGAAGGCAAATCAGCTGCCCCCAATAAATCCTAGGGAGTCCTTCCAAGGCAAACAGAAAATGCACCCCAGCTTTCGCTTTTGGGGGTTTGAGTTGCGAGTTTCCCATCTGTGGAGTGCAATGGCCGGGTGTGAGTCTGGAACCCTCTGGGGGAGAGAAGTCGTGCAGTGCTGCGGTACACATCCCGGCTCCACGTCCCAGCTGTCAGGCCCAGGGCGCATTCCGCATTCCCCGCCCGTCACCACCTCCGAGGGTTGTTGGGAGGCTGAGCGCGTCACCACCGCGGCTGGTGTGTGGAGGGCACTCAGTAAACGTGGCTGTGCTGGGCTGTGGGCCTCGAAGGAGTCTCGCAGGGCTGCTGTACCAATGACCCGGCACCGGGTGGCCTAAAACAACATGTATTTCCTCCCAGCTCGGGGGGCCAGGGTCCAGAATCGGGGGGTCACAGAGGAGGGTCCATGCTCACCCAGATCAGTTCTGGGGGCTGCAGGCCTTCCTGGGCTGTGGCCGTGTCGCTGCTCTCTCTGCCTCTGTCTGCACACAGCCTCTCCTTCTCTCCCCAAAGCCCTAGTCTTTGTCTGTTATGAGGACACTCGCCTTTGTCTCTTATGAGGCCGGGCCGGGCGCTGGAATCCCCGCACTGTGGGGGGCTGACGCACAAACACCACTGAACGCTGAGAGGGCTTTTTTCCAGGAGGGCCCCATCCGTCTAGAACATCGGGGAAGTGCGTTTCTCTGGCCATGAGGGACCCAGCTCCTGGGCTCAGCCACCGTGCCTTTGAGGGGACAGCACGTTTCATTCATGGCCCTCAGACAGCCTTGGGACTTTCTCCTCCTCCGGTGGAGACTCTGGGCAATGTCACCGAGAGGACAGCTTCGCAATCCTGGGGAAGGGCGGGGCTTGGGACATGCAGGGACACGCAGACACAGCCGGGAGGTCCTGGCCTGACCACCAGAGAAGGCGTCCAGCCAGCACAAACAGACAGAAAAACATTCCATGCTCATGGATAGGAAGAATCAACATCGTGAAAATGGCCATACTGCCCAAAGCAATGTATAGGTTCAATATTATTCTCATTAAACTATCGTTGTCATTCTTCACAGAATTAGAAAAAAAAACTATTTTAAAATTCATATGGAACCAAAAAAGAGCCCGCGTTGCCAAGACAATCCTAAGCAAAAAGAACAAAGCTGGAGGTATCACACCACGTGACTTCAAACTATAATACAAGGCTACAGTAACTAAAACAGCATGATACTGATACAAACACAGACACATTGACCAATTTTAGACCAGAGTAGAGAATTCAGAAATAAAACCACACATCTACAATACCTGATCTTTGACAAACCCGACAAAAACAAGCAATGGAGAAATTATTCCCTATTTAATAAATGGTGCTGAGAGAACTGACTAGCCATATGCAGAAAACTGAAACTGGATCCTTTCCTTACACCTCATAATACAAAAATTAACTCAAGATGGATTAAAGACTAAAATGTAAAACTCAAAACTATAAAAACCCTAGAAGAAAATCTAGGCAATACCATTCAAGACATAGGCACAGCCAAAGATTTTATGATGAAATCACCAAAAGCAATTGCAACAAAAGCAAAAATTGACAAATGGGATCTAATTAAACTAAAGAGCTTCTGCACAGCAAAAGAAACTATCATCAGAGTGAACAGGCAACCTACAGAATGGGAGCAAATTTTTGCAATCTATCCATCTGACAAAGGGCTAATATCCAGAATCTACAAGGAACTTTTATAAGAAAAAAACAACCTCATTAAAAAGTAGGCAAAGGATACGAACAGATATTTCTCAAAAGAAGACATACGTGTGGCCAACAAACACATGAAAAAAAGCTAAACATCACTGATCATCAGAGAAATGCAAATCAAAACCACAATGAGATGCCATCTCATGCCAGTCAGAATGGTGACTATTAAAAAGTCAAGAAACAACAGATGCTGGCAAGGTTGTGGAGAAATAGGAACACTTTTACACTGCTGGTGGGAATGTAAATTAGGTCAACCATTGTGGAAGAGAGTATGACGATTCCTCAAAGATTTAGAACCAGGAATACCATCTGACCCAGCAATCCCATTACTGGGTATATACCCAAAGGAATACAAATCATTCTATTATAAAGACACATGCGTGCATATGTTCACTGCAGCACTGTTCACGATACCAAGGACATGGAATCAACCCAAATGTCCATCAGTGACAGACTGGGTAAAGAAAATGTGGTATGTATACACCACAGAATACTATGCAGCCATAAAAAGGAACGAGATCATGTCCTTTGCAGGGATGTGCAGGAGCTGGAAGCCGTTATTCTCAGCAAACTAACGCAAGAAGAGAGAACCAAATACTGCATGTTCTCACTTATATGGGAGCTGAACAATGAGAACACATGGACACAGGGAGGGGAACAACACACACTGGGGCCCGCTGGGGGAGGGCGGTGGGGGAGAGCATTAGGAAAAATAGCTAATGCCTGTAGGGCTTAATACCTAGGTGATGGGTTGATAGGTGCAGCAGACCTATCAGGGCCCGGCCTCGTGACCTCATGTAACCTTTGTCACCTCCTTACTCCGAGTTTCCCACTGGTGGGTGAGGGCTCAGTTTATGAATTGTGGGACACAAACCTGTATCCATGGCACACATTTACCTGTGGAACAAACCCGCCATCCTGCATGTGTATCCTAGAGCTTAAAATTAAATTCAATTAAAAAAAGAAAGGGGGCTGGGTGCGGTGGCTCACGCCTGTAATCCCAGCACTTTGGGAGGCCAAGGCGGGTGGATCACCAGAGGTCAGGAGTTCGAGACCAACCTGGCTAACATGGTGAAACCCCATCTCTACTGAAAATACAAAATAAACCGGGTATGGTGGTACATGTCTGTAATCCCAGCTACTCGGGAGGCTGAGGCAGGAGAATCGCTTGAACCTGGGAGGTGGAGGTTGCAATGAGCTGAGATGGCACCATTGCACTCCAACCCAGGCAACAGAGCACGACACTGTCTCGAAAAAAAAAAAAAAAGAAAAAAAAGAAAGGGTCCAGCTAGGGTGTCGGCTGAGGCCCAGTTCAGCGGGCCCCAGCCTGCCCCTGCTTCAGACCCTGCAACCCTCAGCCACGCGCTGGGCAGCCAGGCAGGCCAGAGGGGCACATTCCAGTCCTGCAGTGGGCACGGCAGTGCAGGGAGGACAATGCCAGGTGCTGGGACCACTTCACCATGAGGACGGGGCCAGGGAAGGGCAGACCAGGGGCTGTGCTCAGGTTGGCCTGGGCCTTATGGGGAACATGGGGTGGAGGTGACCAGGCACTGTGGGAGCTGAGTAGGTGCTACTCCAGGTGGCCTACAGAAGCGCCCAGTCTGCGTTGCTGGGCATCCTGCCCATGCTGGGCTCACTGTTTTTTTTTTGTTTGTTTTTTTTTTTTTTGAGACGGAGTCTCGCTGTGTCTCCCAGGCTGGAGTGCAGTGGCGTGATCTCGGCTCACTGCAAGCTCCGCCTCCCGGGTTCACGCCATTCTCCCGCCTCAGCCTCCCAAGTAGCTGAGACTACAGGCGCCCGCCACCACGCCCGGCTAGTTTTTTGTATTTTTAGTAGAGACGGGGTTTCACCATGTTAGCCAGGATAGTCTCGATCTCCTGACCTCGTGATCCACCCGCCTCGGCCTCCCAAAGTGCTGGGATTACAGGCTTGAGCCACCGCACCCGGCCGGGCTCACTGTTGGCAGCAGACATGTCCTGCCAGATGGCCATGGGGTGCAAGGCGGGGCTCCTCCCAGGCCACAGTGCCGGCCTTAGTTGGGTCCCCACCCTGCGCCCGCCGTGCGTCTGTCTGATGGACTCTCTGACCATGTGCATGACACTAAGGCACTGCACCCCCGTCTGGCCCCACCTACCCTCTTGGAGTCTCTCCCCTGAGCCTCTGCTGAGCGGTTTCCACCCTGGGCTCAGTGACCCGATACTGGTTGCCATGAAAATCTGCAACCTCTGCAGCAGCCCCTCCCCACTCCTCTCCCCTGGGCCCAGGGCCTCCAGGGTAAGCCCAGCAGGCATCTGGGGAGGGTAGACTGCGTTTCCTGTGCAGGTGCATCAGCTTTGAGCCCCCTGCACACCCCACTGCATCGACTCGGGGAGTTTGTTTGCATCTCAAACTGTGCGACACAGAGATCAGGGGCCCAGGGAGGAGACCCCGCTGTGGAACTGGACGGCTGGGGAGGAGCGCGGCATGGAGAAAGGGAGCAGAGCTGGACCGCTCGCTGGGTCCCTGAGAGTTTGACTGTCTGCCACCACGGTCACTTTGTGGGCGAGCCCCTGGCCACCAGGAGTGGCTGATGCCCGGCGGGCTGCACAGTGCCGTGTGCTCGGCTGCTCAGTGTCTCAGCAGTCACTCTCCAGAGAATGCAGACTGTGATACAAAGACGGCACACTGTTCTGCTCCCAGGAGTCCCCCACACCCCGCACACCTCTGCCCAGGCCTCCCAGGAGCCCACTCGCTCCCCACACGCCTCTGCCCAGGTCTCCTTTCCCTGACGGCTCCTTCTTTTTCTTGTAGATTCCTAACCAGCCAGAGAGGACATTTGCTACTGCCCATGACTCCGTTTCTATTCTCCCCTCAGGCTGCTTCCCTTCCCCCACGCGAGGGTGACCGGGGCAATGTCAGAGTCCCTCTGAGGGTGACTGCACCACAGCCTTTCAGAGCCTCCCCAGAGGCACTGATGTGCAGCTGTACCCATTTCATTGCTCCCTGAGCCTATCCATCGGTAACCCAGGCCTGGCCAGCTACCCCTCCTCCAGCGGTCCTGGGAGAGCCCCCGAGGGTGGGTGGGCCCCGCGGGACTGGGACTGGGCACCTGCCCACACTGTGGTGCCTTCTGCCTTCCCCACGTCTGTCGTCATGCATCCATGTCCATTGCACAGCGAACCCTGCTGGGCATGCCACCTTAGGGTTCGGTGGGGCTAGCTGTGTCAGCTCACGGTGGGCAGCTCTTGCCACCTCATAACCTGACATGCCTGGTCGGGTGCCTGTCTCCACTGGGGTCCAGTAGCCCAGCAGGACTTTTCTTTCCTTTTTTTTTTTTTTTTTGAGATGGAGTCTCACTCTGTCACCCAGGCTGGAGTGCAGTGGCGCGATCTCGGCTCACTACAAGCTTCACCTCCCTGGTTCACACCATTCTCCTGCTTCAGCCTCCCAAGTAGCCCACCACGCCCGGCTAATTTTTTTGTATTTTTAGTAGAGACGGGGTTTCTACTGAACCAGTTAGCCAGGATGGTCTCCATCTCCTGACCTCGTGATCCACTCGCCTTGGCCTCCCAAACTGCTGGGATTACAGGCGTGAGCCACCGCGCCCGGCCTGGACTTGGTTTTCAAAAATTGTGTGTCTTGGTCTGCGTGGGCTGGCATAGCAAGTCACCATAGGCGGGCGGCTTAAATGACAGCGCTCATTTCTCACAGTACTGGGAATGCCAGTGTGAGGTCAAGGTTCTCTGATTCGGTTTCTGGTGAGGGCTGGGTCCTGACACAGAGAGAGCTGTCCCTGTGCTGTGTCCTCACACAGCCTCTCCTGGGGGTGGCGACAGTGAGCTCTGTACTGTGTGTCCTTCTTAGGACTCCAGCCCCATCGATCAGGGTCTGGCCTTGGGACCTCCTGTCACCTTTGTCACTTCCTTACTCTGCCCACTCAGGGGGTGAGGGCTCCAATCTATGCATTGTGGGACACACATTCATTCCATAGCAGTGCGTGGCTCCCTGCCCTGCTGTAGATGAAAGCCTCGCTCAGAACCCCAGGGCCTGGGCCGAGATTCTCACGCCAGGCCTTGCCATGAGCCCCCAGCCCTGATTCTCATCCCTGCTGCGGGCAACTCCAGCAGGTCTGCTGGCCACAATGGCCCCAGGAGGGCTCTCTGCTCCTCAGCCTGGGCCTGCTGCCAAGTCCTTTCCTGCTGTGTGTCCTGCTCAGGGCTGGCAGCCTCCTGCCACCCGGGACACGGCCAGAGTATATCCCTCAGTGTGGCTGTGCTGCCTCCCAGAACCCAACAGGCCCCCAAGGTCTGTGCTGCTTTCCTTGCAGCAGGTGAAGAGGCAATCATCTGGCTTTCACTTTGGAGCAGAGGACCAGGAACATCCTGCCACCAAGCAACACCCTAGCCACCGAGCAACACCCCAACCTCTGAGCACCACTCCAACCACCGAGCAACACCCTGACCACCAAGCAACACCCCGGCCACCGAGCAACACCCAGCAACCAAGCAATGCTCCAACCACCGAGCAACACTCTGACCACTGAGCAACACCCCGATCTCTGAGCAACACCCTGGCCACCAAGCAACACCCCAACCATGGAGCAACACCTCAGCCACCGAGCAACACCCCAACCATGGAGCAACACCCTGTCCTCTGAGGAACACCCTGACAATGTAGTGACACCCCAGCCACCGAGTGCCACCCCAACCACTGAGCAACACTCCAACTACCGAGCAACACTCTGACCACCGAGCAGCACCCTGGCAACCAAGCAATGCTCCAACCACCGAGCAATGCTCTGACCACTGAGCAACACCCCAACCACCAAGCAACACCCTGACCATGGAGCAACACCCCAGTCACTGAGCAACATGCTGACCATGGAGCAACACACCAACCCTGACCTCCGAGGAACACCCCGACCATTGAGCAACACCACGGCCAAAGAGCAACACCCTGACCACCAAGCAACAACCTGACCATGGAGCAACACCCCAGCCACCGAGTGACACCCCAGCCACTGAGTGATGCCCCAACTGCCAAGCAACACCCCAACCTCCAAGGAACACCCTGGCCACTGAGGAACACCCCAACCTCTGAGCAACAATCTGACCACAGAGCAACACCATGACCACCAAGCAACACCCAAACCACCGAGCAACACCCCGACCACCAAACAACACCCCAAACACCATGCAACACCCCAGACACTGTGCAACACTCCAACCACCAAACAACACCCCAACCATGGAGCAACACCTCAACCACTGAGTGACACCCCAACTGCTGAGCGATGCCCTGACTGCTGAGCAACATCCTGACCACTAAATAACACCCTGACCACCAAACAATACCCGAACCACCAAACAACATCCCAACCACTGAGCAATACCCCAGTCACCACACAACACCCCAACCACCAAGCAACACCCCAACCACCGCGCAACACCCCAGCCACCGCACAACACCCCAACCACCGAGCAACCCCTCAGCCACCAAGCAACACCTCAACCACCGAGCAACACCCCAACCACCATGCAACACCCCAACCACCGCACAACACCCCAGCCACCGTGCAACACCCCAACCACCATGCAACACCCTGACCACTAAACAACATCCTGACCACCACTCTGACCATGGAGGGACACCCCAACCACTGAGTGATGCCCCAACTGCCAAGTGATGCCCTGACTGCTGAGCAACACCCCAACCTCTGAGGAACACCCCAGCCACTGAGTAACATCCTGACCTCCAAGCAACAACCCAACCACTGAGCAACACCCCAACCACCAAGCAACACTCCAACCACTGAGCAACACCCTGACCACTGAGCAGCACCTCGACCACTGAGCAACTCCCCAACCTCCAAGCAACACCCCAGCCACTGCATAACACCCTGACCACCAAGCAACTCCCTTACCTCTGAGCAATATCCCAACCTCTGAGCAACACCCCAACCACTGCCCCTCTAAATACTTTATGGATGAGATAGGCCTCAGAATCTTTCCAGGTTTTCAGCCATCGTGGCATGGTGGGTGAGTGCTGGGCACGCTGCTGCCGCCCAAGACCACTGCCCTGTTGGATGCATATGTATCCCAGAGGCCTTTGCTCACCCAGCCCTGCAGCCTCAAGTCACTGATGGGCTGGAGTGATGTGGCTTCTGAGGAAGGCCTTGATGGTCTGGGGCAGGGCAGGTACGCATGGCCCCGGGGCAGGCTGACGAGCCCGTATGGTTGGCTGTGCCAAGTCTGGAATGCAGTCCACTTCTGATCATAATGGAGACCACACCACATCCCAGGAGCTGGCCTGGACCAGTGAGTTACACGGGGCTGTGATGGGGACTGACAGCCCTGCACCTCCTAGAGCCTCATCCTCGCCATCTCCCTCCCCTGGGGTGAGGCTGCTTTGCTTTCTTCTCTTGGCTGGGAAGGGGCCTAGTTTTGTGGGTTCCTCTTTGCCTTCCCCATGGGAATCATAACGAGTGCTCTTATCCTGCAGACCAAGGGTCCAATGTAGGGGTCCCAGTGGCCCCCTCCCCACATGTCAATCCCAGCCCTTATTTAGAGCCTGGGGTAAGGACCACTGGGAACTGCAGCTTGGGCAGAGCTCTACCAATGACTGCCCCGATGTGGGGGCATGATGACATTCTGGGTCTCTGGGTATCCGTGTCACCCTGACCCCACTGTCCTCAAATGTCCAGCAGTCCCCTATCCCAGTGCAGCTCCTATAGGTCCCTGTCGAGAAGGGCTGACCAGAATATTACATGTCCCTCCTGGCAACCTCTTCAGTCAACGGTTCCAGGTCTAAAGACTGGCTCAGGTCCAAACCCCAGCAAAGACTGTGACTTTTTATTGGGGCTACCGCCCTCAGTCACTCATCCTTAATTTACTCTGCTAGTACAAGTTGACAACTGCCCATCTATCCTGCCCCAGGGACACCGTGTTCATCATCTCCATAACTCTCCAGGGTGATGTCCCTCTGACCCTGCCATTAATTAGGATATTTGCAACCTCCTGGCATTTAGCAGTTAAGCGTCACCCTCCGGCCTCTGTTATTTTAGGATCTTCTCATCTCTATTGCTATCTGTAACAGCCCCTGGCCTGCAGGAGAGTCCCCACTGACCTCGTTGGAGGTGCTGGTGTCCTTCTGTCCAGCACCAGCCATGTGGCCTTGATCAGTTGTAAGTGGTCTACCCTGGAGCACAAGCCACAAGCCTTTGGTGGGCCTTTCTGGATGCATGGTTCATGGTATTTCCAGCCTGGCATGCTCTGGACTCTTCAAGAGCAACTCCAGGAGCTAGAAGACAATGTGGAAAGGCCTTTACAGTTCTCCAGGAAAATGTCTCCCAATTTGGACTTCTATACCCAGCCAAACTAACCATCCAGTGCTCACACAGCAGGTGGAATAAAGACAACGTCAGGCACGCGCCCTTTCTCATGGAGCCACTTGAGGGACGTGCTGCCCCAAACAAAGGGGTCTAACTACAAAGAGAAGAGGGCACACAGGAAACAAGGGGTTTCCCTCAGAGGAGAAGCACTGGGAGCTCCAGAATGACCTTGCTGGGGAGATCCTGGGATGCCTCTCTTCCTCTGGCATCAACCCAGTTTGGAGCAGGGGAGAAGATTCTGGAGGAATTTCTTCCAGAAGACTAAAGTGATGATACCTGCCTCAGACGTTTGCATGTACACAGGAAATTTAGACACTTGGAAGAAAATTTGAGGTTCTGTTATTCATAAGCACCAAAACTTATACAATCCAGGGGGAAAACAAGAGGAAAAGTATTTATAGACCCTACAGGGTCAGCTGTAAATAGTATTTTCATGTAAATTCTGAATATTGAGTTTATGAGAAGGGTGGGGAGGGACATATGTGGTCAGACAAGCCGAGAGGTGGGGGTGCATGGGGACCCCCTAAACCTGACAGGTCGGGGAGCGGCGATAGGAATGTGCTTTGTGGTGGCACAGAGTAAATACCGAAGGAGTCAGCTAGAAATGGGAGTGCTTGCTTCTGGGAAAGGGGGAGGGAACTATTTTTCATAGGAAGCCCCATAGCATTATTTGGTTGTTTTGCGAAGACACTTGTAATACCAATTTATCTACTTTTTGCCCTGCCCCCAGGGTGAGAGAAAGCCCATCACACCCCTCTATTGTGGAAAAGGACTCACTGCAGCCTCTTCAACAGCAGGAGGACAGGGAGCAGGGAGGGCTCTCCTTTTGTTTGAGGTGGGATCTTGCTCTGTTGCCCGGGCTGGAGTGTAGTGGTGCAATGTCGGCTTTCTGTAGCCTTGACCTCCCAGGCTCAAGCAGTCCTCCCACCTCGGCCTCCCGAGTATCTGGGACCACAGGCACATGCTACCACACCTGGCTAATTTTTAAATTTTTTTGTAGAGATACGGTCTTGCTGGCCGGGCATGGTGGCTCAAGCCTGTAATCCCAGCACTTTGGGAGGCCAAGACGGGCGGATCACGAGGTCAGGAGATCGAGACCATCCTGGCTAACACAGTGAAACTCCGTCTCTACTAAAAAATACAAAAAACTAGTTGGGCGAGGTGGCGGGCGCCTGTAGTCCCAGCTACTCAGGAGGCTGAGGCAGGAGAATGGCGGGAACCTGGGAGGCGGAGCTTGCAGTGAGCTGAGATCCAGCCACTGCACTCCAGCCTGGGCAACAGAGCGAGACTCTGTCTCAGAAACAAAAAAAAAAGAGATAGGGTCTTGCCATGTTTCCCAGGACAGTTTCAAACTCCTAGCATCAAACTATCCTTCCACCTCAGCCTCTGAAAGTATAGGAATACAGGTATGAGCCACTATGCCCAGCCGAGGGCTCTCTTCTGAGCAACATGGAGCCACACACAGCTCCTGCCAGAGCTCTCTCCTGAGTGGCTGCTGGGGGCCCCCCTGTGTAGACATGGAGGAAGGCTGCTTTGGGGCTGGCACAACTGCTGAAGTGCATGGGGACCCTCGGCCTGCCCCTGGAACCCTGACCCCCAGGGCCCAGTGGGAGTGGGGCCTGCCGAGGGCTGGGCAGTGTTTGAGCTCTGTCATCAGGAAGGCTCTTGTTAGTAACACTGTGAACCCTCATGAAGCCAACGCCCCAGACAGGCCCCAGGGGCCGCTCCCTCTCGTCAGAGAGCAGGTGAGCCTAGGGAGGAGCTGGTGTGGCCCCATGGCAGCACTGCTGCCTCGTTTTGGCCACTTGGGGGCCATAACCCAACGTGAAGGGACGCGGGTAGGGGATGGTCCAGACACTCAGTAGGAATTTGCCTCCTCTTGCAGGTCCCAGGTTCTGTGCACAGCCCTGGGCCAGGTGAACATCCCCCTGCTTCTCTGACATTGATAGACAAAGTCAGGCTGTCCCCAAAAGCCCACCCAGGACAGCACAAATCTGAGCCCATCTGTGGTGGGAATAAGCCCACGAGGGCCTCATCTGGGATCCTTGGACACCTCCTGGCTGTGTTGAGGCAGGCCGAGGGTCCAAGAAGCTCCCGCAGGGGCCGCCCCTTCCTGGCCCCCTGCCCAAGGATAGGGGCCACCTGCAGCATGGCCTTGCCTGGGACAGTGTTGTGCAATATCTGGGGACCGAGGGATTGCTGCTCCCCAGCTGCCTGCAGAGGAGCAGGACACCCGGAGCGCTGGAGAGACCAGGCCATCTCCCAGCCTTTGCTCCCAACTCCAATCTGAACACCAAAATGAGTTTCTTGGCAACAGATTTGTTTTCCTACGGCGCTTTTCTGGGTTGGAGGGACATATTTTCTTGGGGGCGAGTGATGGGTGTCAGGGACCCCACCCTCTCCACCAGCAGCCCAGCCCTGCGGGTAACCCCACCAGGACGGGGAGAGGGTGCCACCTGCTGGCATCCCCATGGCCATATAGGTCCCCTGGGAGAACCCTGGATTTTCAGGGGTCACACAGGCTGCCTGTCCCCAAGTGGACCCCTGGACCCTAAGGCACCCGTTTTGGGAGTGGGCGGGGCGTGGGGGCAGCGCGTCCTGTGCTGCAAACTGATTCGCGCCCTTAGTTGAAAAACTGGCCTAATGGCCTATGGGGAAGCTCGGGTTCCAAGGACCCAGATACCCAACACCCTGAGTAGGGGCCACGGGGCCCAGCAGGAGAGGGAGGCCGGCAGCCGGGATCCCCACAGCCCTCCCGTTACTCCTCCTCCCCTGACTGCATGGGGCCCAGCAGGAGAGGGAGGCTGAAAGCCGGGATCCCTACTGCCCTCCCGTTACACCTCCGCCCCCGACTGACCGCCCCAGCCTGGCTAATTTTTAACTGTTTTTGGTAGTAGATAGGTTCTACTCCAGCAGCCGAGTGGCCTTCAGGGTTGAGTTTGGTGTCACTGGACTTGGCTGTGCCTCTGTCAGTCCCCCAGCCAGGCCCGAACTGCCCCACGGGCCGCTCTTCCACAGTACTGCTTCGAGGTTCGGAAGCAGCTCCGGGCTGGAAGCCTGCAGCTGCCGGGCCCTGCTGGCTGGGTGGGGGGTCCCAGGGGAAGACGTAGAAATGAGGGGTGCAGCAAGCTGGGAGGGCTTGCTGGGGGCTCTGATGGCCCCGCCCTCCCCTGCTGTCCTTGGGGAGCACAGCAGGGGCGTGGGTGGGGTGCCCCAAGTGTGTGCCTGCCCCCTGCCAGTCAGGGTGGGGTCCTTGGTGGTGACTGGAGACCCTTCCCCTGCTCAGCCCCCCACAGCCCCTCAAGGCCTAACAGGGTGGAGCGCCCCAGGTGTTGCCCCACCCCATCCCGCCCACAGCAGGGCTGGGGGCCCGGGGGGTGGGGCTGGGGTTGGGTGGCCGGGGGGTGGGGTAGCGTCCAGGTGAGGCCCCTGGTGAGTGCTGGGGCTGCGGCAGGGCTCTGGAGCTGCCGGGGAGGAGCCTACACAGACGCCTGGAGTTTCTCTGGCAACCACGTCCCTCCCCTCCCTGAAGGTACCAGCTCCCAGGGTTCCTGTGCGCTGTGGGCAGTGGCCTTCGAGTGCGGGTGCTTCCCATGACGGACGGGGCGGCCGGGCCTTCCAGCGGGTGAGTAGGGGGCTTTGTACCTGAGCCCCACCCGGTCCTTCCCAAGCACCAGAGGAGGGGCCTGGGGCTGCAGAGCCGCTGGGGTTGATGGGAGGGGGTGAAAGGGCACAGGCCAGTGGGGAGGGGCTTAGACTTGCCTTTTCCGGGAACTTAGCCGGGAGAGAGCAGCCCACACGCTTCCATCCAGCTCCCCTGGGTAGGGGAGGGGGTCTGCCCACCTAGGGGCTCCCTCTGACGGCTTGGGGCCCCCTTACGGGCAAAGCCAGGCTATCCCCGGGACAGGAATTTTCCTTTCCCCACCCACTGGGCTGCCCTGCCTCTGGGCTTAGGACCCAGGTAGGGCCCTGGGATGAAGTCGTCACATAATGAACTATCTCAGTTTCCCCATCTGTGAAATGGGGATAAACACTGCCCAGCCCCAGACGGCTGATGCCTGGTCCTGCATTTGGTCCTACTGGGCAGTGTGTGGTAGAGGTGGAGGCAGCCGGCTGACAGAGGCTTATCACTGTACCTCCACGGCTGACGGAGGTTCACTGCTGTACCCCCACAAAGGGGGCCAGCTGACCGTTCTGCACCCCAAGGCGGGGATGTCCGTGGCTCCTCTCCTGGTGGCATCCCATGCCGGCCGCTGCCGGGTCTCAGGCTCCACAGCTGCATGGTTGCCTGGGGAACATGCTAGGCACAGGTATGGGTGCCCCGGGCCACACTGGCTTGGGAGACGTTGCTATCCACAGCGGTCCTGGGGGGTGACGGGTGGCCTGCTGCAGGGGCTGCCGCCCTCACGCTTTGCTGGCGTGGCTGTGGCCTCTCCTCGGCTGTGGTGGACGGTGTCTCGCAGCAGCTCTGAGCTACCTGTGTGTGCTGTAGGCCAGGGCTTTTATTAGGGGGCTGCATCACCACACGTGGCGGCTGGCCGAGGGTATTGCAGGGACTGGGGCCTAGAGGTTGGAGGGGTGCCGGCAACTGTGACCCCAGGTCCTACCTGTCACTCCTCTAAGGGCAGGGCCACTATCCCTGTGATTTCTCTCCACCTCATCTCACCCCTTTCAGAGTTTCCGTCTGGCTTCCCCCCTGGCACTCTCCCCTAGGGTCTTCACAAATAGCTGGCTGTTGTGCCACCTCCTTCCCACCCTTGCATCTGCCACCTCCATGTGGTCCAGTCCCCCCTGTGCCCGGCCGAGTCCCAGGGGGAGTGGCTGGTGTCTGAACCGTCTGCAGCGTCATGGGGCAGGTCTGCAGCATCATGCAGCCAAGGCTGGAGGGGCAGGTGCCTGTACTCAGTCACCCTAGCGGCCCGGGCTGGCCTTGTCTGCCCTGCAGACCCAGGCAGGCGTGCGTGTGTGTTTGTGTGTGTGTGTGTGTGTTGTGTATTGTCTGTGTGTGTTGTGTGTGAATGTGTGTACGGTGTGTGTTGCCTGAGTATTTGCGTTGTGTGATGTGTGCATGTGGTATGTATGTGATGTGTGGTCTGTGTGTGTGTTGTGTGCCTGTGTGTGTTGTGTATTTTGTGTGTGTGCATGGTGTGTGTGTGATGTGTGTGTCTGTGTGTGCGCACTGTGTATCTGTGTGTGTTATGTTTGTGCGTCTTTGTGTGTATATGTTTTTGTGTGGTGTGTGTGTACTACTTATCTGTGTGTTGTGTGCGTTGTGTGTGTGTTGTGTTTGTGTGTGGCGTGTGTGCACTGTGTGTGTGTATCTGTGTGTTGTATTTGTGTGTCTGTGTATGTGTTTGTGTGTGGTGTGTGTGCACTGCATGTATATGTATCTGTGTGTTGTGTGTGTTGTGTGTTTATGTGTATGTTGTGTTTGTGCGGGTGTGTGTGCTGTGTATTGAATATCACCGGGTGCATGTGCTTTTGGGTGTATGGGTCCCATGTGCCCAGGCGTCCTCATCCCCTGCGGGTCATTTCCCCGCACCTGGGTCAGCCCCGCACCTCTGGTCAGCCTTACAGAGCTGGCACTGCTGGACGGGCTTCTCTTGGGCCGCTGGAAACCTGCCCCTTTCCTGAGCGCCTGGTGGCCTCAGGGCATGGTTGAGGGTGGCTGGAGCCTCCAGCTAGGGGGCAGGGCCAGCCTGGTGTGTCTGCTGCCAGGGGTCACTGCTTGGCACCTAGGGCCAGGGCTGAGGACGTGGAGGTTGGGTGCCATGCTGGGTGCCATGCCCATGTCCAGGCCTGTGCTCGGCTGCCGTGGCTGCAGAGGGCTCTGCGGTCTCCGGCCCTGGGCCCCGTGAGGCAGGGGCGTGGCAGGCACCTCTCCTTCACGGCCCACTGGCTCCGTCCCCCAGGCCTGCCTGGGCCTGCCGAGGGTTTGCTTTTCTAGGGCGAGGCGGTGCCAAGTAAACAGTGTCGCTAATTAGAGCAGAGCTGCCACCAGCTTCCAGGAGGAAGCCCCCCACCCTGCCACCCACCCAGCCCCGCCAGCCAAGACCGCAGCAGAAGTGCGGCATATGCCACAGGCTAGAGTGCCAACAGGCTTCCACGGCGGCAGCCGGCTACGCTTGCCGTGGGAGGTGCCACCTGCAGGCTACACCTGCACGGAGCTGGGCAGAGGTGTGTGGTGTGTGGTATGTGTGTTGTGTGTATTGTGTGGTGTGCGTGTTGTCTCTGTGTGTTGTGTGCATTGCCTGCATGTGTGATGTATGTTATGTGTTTTTCCATGTATTGTGTGTCCTGTGTGTGGTGTGTGTCTGTGCATGTAATGTGTGTATAATGGATGTTGTCAGTGTATGAGATGTGTTGTCTGTGTTGTGTGTGTAATGTGTGTTGTGTGTCTGTGTGTGTGGTGTGTGTATATGGATGTGATGTGTGTTGTTTGTGTGTCTGTGTGCAATGTGTGTTGCATGTCTGTGAGTTTGTATGTCTGCATGTGGTGTGTGTGTCTGTGTGATCTGTGTTGTGTGTATGTGTGATATGATGTGTTTGCGAGTGTTGTGTGTGGTGCGTGTGTTGTCTGTGTGTCATGTGTGTAACGTGTGTCTGTGTTGTGTGTCTGTGTGTGGTATGTGGGTTGTCTGTGTATTATGTGTGATGTGTATTGTGTTTGTGTGAAGTGTGTGTGTTGTGTGATGTGTGTGGTTTCTGTGTGTTGTGTGTATTGTCTGTGTATTATGTGTGTGATGTGTATTGTCTGTGTTGTGTTTGTGTATTGTCTGTGTGTTGTGTGTCTGTGTGTTGTGTGATATGTGTGGTGTGTGTGATGTGTATTGTGTGTGATGTGTGTTGTCTGTATGACGTGTGTGTGCTGTGTGTGTGTTATGTGATGTGTGTGGTGTGTGTTTCTGTGTGTTGTGCATGGTGTGTGTGTTGTCTGTGTATAGTGTATGTGTGATGTGTATTGTCTGTGTGTTGTGTGTCTGTGTTGTGTGATATGTGTGGTGTGTGTTTCTGTGTATTGTGTGAGATATGTTGTTTGTGTTGTGTACATGAAGTGTGTCTTGTGAATCTGTGTGTGTGTGTGGTGTTTCTGTGTGTTGTGTGTGGTTTGTGTTGTCTGTGTATCGTGTGTGTGATGTGGATTATCTGTGTTGTGTGTCTGTGTGTTGTGTGATGTGTCGTGTGTTTCTGTGTGTTGTGTGATGTGTGTGTTGTGTGTGTTGTGTGATCTGTGTGTTGTGTGTGGTGTATGTGTGGTGTGTGTGAGATGTGTGTGTTGTGTATGGCATGTGGTGTGTGTGTGTTGTGTGTCTCTGTGTGTGATGTGTGTTTGTGTGTGGTGCGTGTGTTGTGTGGTGTGGTGTGTGTCTGGTGTGTTATATATCTGTATTGTGTGTGTTGTATGGTGTGTGTTGTGTGTAGTGCCTGCAGTGTGCGTGTGCTTTGTGTGTGGTGTGCGTGTTGTGTGTGTGCTTTGTTACGTGTGTAGTGTGTGTGTCCATGTGTGTTGTGTGTGGTGCATGTAGTATGTGTGGTGTGTGTACTTTTATGTGTTGTGTGTGTGTTGTGCTGTGTGTTGTGTGTCTGTTGTGCTGTGTGTTGTGTGTGTGTGCTGTGTGTTGTGTATCACGGGGAGGCATGTGCTTTTGGGTGTGTGGAACCCACGGTGCCCAGGCATCCTCGTCCCCTGCGGGTCATTTCCCCACACCTGGGCCACCCCGGGAGCTGGTGCTGCTGGGAGGGCTTCTCCTGGGCCCTGGAAACCTGCCCTTTTCCTTTCCTGGGCGCCGAGCTGCCCTTTGACGACAGAGGTGCTGTCTTGGTCCCTCCCTGGCTTCCTTTCTTCCCCCACCCCAGCCCCAGGGTGAGCACTGTGTACTCCACGTGGCTTCTGACCCCCAGGAGTCCTAGCAGCTGGGGCTGACCCTCCGCTCACTTTATAGAGGGGAAGACTCGCGCCCAGAGGGTTGAACGACTGGCCGGCCGTCGCCAGCCTCGGAGACAGCCGTGTATCTGGGAATCGGTGCTCTTGGCCTCTGGGCCCCAAGGTCGCTGGGAAGGGGAGCTGCACGGCTGTTCTGTGGGGGTGTTCATTCCAGCCCCTCCTGGCTGAGGTGCCATCCCCATGCAGTGGCTCTGCATGATGCTGGGACCCCAGGTGGCTGCTGCTATTCCCTGGCCTGGCCTTGGAGACACGGAAGGTGTGGGACGGCTTGGCACGCCCGGCCTTCTGACCCTGCTGGGACCCTGGACACATGACTTAGGCTGAGCCTTGTCCCCCGGTTAAGTGGAGGTAGCACCTGCATTTCTCCCGTGGGATTGCCCTGAGACGGTGTAAAATAAGTCCTCAAGCACTTGTGGGGGCGCTGGAACGCTCTTCCAGCATCTGCACACCAGTGTGTGCCACAGGCAAGGCTACTTCCTGCCCCCAGGGACCGTCCCCCCAGGGAGGGAGGCCTGGGAGGGGCGGCAGAGGGGAACTGCGTGTGCCTCACTGAGCCGGACTGGAGCATGGTGGGCCGAGGTGGAGGGAGCCGTGTGGCTGCGGAGGGGCCTGAAGCCGAGGTGCAGGGTCTGAGTGGGTATGAACCCAGCTAGGCCTGGAGCGGGGTGGGGACATGGCTGGCTGAGCCTGGCTGCAGGGCTCCTGTGCTGCTGGGGACAGGGCGGGCCCGGCTTGCCCAGGGGATACCCCTTCACTGGGGCTGCAACCTCTGCCCAGTGGCCGTCTCGGAGCCTTGCTGTTCCTGTCCACCCCATGCTGAGCAGCCCCAAGCCTCGTATCCCAGCAGGCTGAGTCTCCTGGGGGCAGGGCAGGGGCACCAGCTGGTGCAGGCTGTGAGCGGTCCCCCTGGCACGGACATCGGCAGAGGGTCCTGCACAGATGGAACAGCCTTCGGGAGCTGACGTGCGTCCCCTGATTCAGAGCTGTGTCTGGAAGCCTCGGCCGGTGACCAGGCCAGCGGGACCGATGCTCAGCTGTCCCCCGGGGCAGATGGGGAGGAGAAGGAAGGAAGCTGGCGGTGGGGGCGACTCGCAGGACCTCGTGATGCTCTGCTCGCCCGATTGGCTTTTCCGTTCCCAGGCATTTGCTGTCATGATTTTGTTCCTGGCCACAATAACGCATTTCCACGGCCGTCCTGCTGCGTTTATGATGCGGCTCCTTCCAGAGCCTCCAGGCAGCTGCCGAATGGCTGGGTGGTTTTCCTGCTCGTGGGAAAAAGGGAGCCACCAGGCCTGGCCTCTTCTGCTCATAAGGACCTTACCCCTGTCCCTTTATGGGAGCAGGGCTGAGAGCCCAAGACCACTGCTGATTTGGGAGCCTGAAGGCCTGGCAGGGAGGTGGCAACCTGTCAGCAGGGGGACCAGGTCTGTGCGCCACTCAGATGGCCCCGAGGTGCAGAGGTGGCAGAGGGATCCCCGCGCAGAGCCAGGCTCTGTAGGTAATGGAAGGAGGCTGGAAGTGGAGCTGCCTTCTGGGTGCCTGAGAGCTGTCCAGGCTCCGAGGGCGGTGGGGACCCTGTGGTCACACCACTGGTTCCCTGAAGCTTCCTGTAACATCCCAGACATGCTCCCCAGGGTGTAGCAGCCCGAGGGTCATCCTTGTCCCTGCCTCATCCCAGGAATGGGCTCATGCCCTGGCGCTAGGAGGGTGCAGACAGGCCAGATGGGGGTGGAAGTGGCCGCACCTCACATTACACACAGGGCCTGCCTGTCCTTGGATGGCTCCTCTCTCCTTCCCCTCCGAGGCTGCTGGTGGCTCAGCCTCTGTGCCCTGGATGCCCGTGGCTGTGCCTGCCAGTGATCAGGGCCCCATTTGGCTCGGAACCTCCCCTGAGCCCTGTGCCTATGTGGGGCTGGGCTTGGGCAGCATCTCCAGGCGTTCACCTGGCGGTTCCAGAACAGGTTCTATGGAGTGAGCCGAGGGCCCTCCATCCTTCATGCCTGCCTAGGCTTAGGGAGTCTTTTGCTGCAGACCCCCCTTCCCTGGGGTCACTTGGGAAGGGGCACCTTAAGGGCCATTCCTGAAACAAATCCGTGCTCATTATCACCTCAGCTCCATGCCACTGCCACACCCTGCAGAGGTGGACTCGCTAGGTGCTCACAGTCCCCAGAGGCAGTGGGGTGGGGTCCCCAGGCTCCAAGGTGGCACTGCCAGTGGGGGTGGGGAAGGAGCTGGGAGGGAACTGGGATTTGAGTCCGAGTTCCCCCTCGGACTGCGGAACCATGTCCTCCTCACCACACTGCCCCACCAGGGCCCTACTGGGGTGTGCAGGGGCCGAGGAGGCCAGTGGGGGCTCCTGAGCTGGGGCAGCACCTGGCATCTCTGCCACTATCACTGTGGGCAAAGGGTGCCTTCTGCCGTGCACCAGGGTGAGCCCAGAAGCCAGCGTCCCTTCCCCTGCCCAGCCCCATGGAACTGACAGGTGGCGGCTGATATGTTTCTGTTGGGATGTCTGGGCTGGGCCCCACAACTGCTGGGACCTCTGTGCCTCAGACTGAATTGAGCCTGACCCTGACCTGGGGTTAGGCGCCGCCCCCACCAACCAGAAACTTGCCCAACCCTGACCCCACAAGCCCAGCCCGGCCCCATTCCCTCCCTGCATGTCATTCTGGGCCTGGGAGGGCTGGGTGGGGCACCGCTGAGAGCCCCAGCAGGAACTGAAGGCCTGAGGCTCTGTCGCTGAGTGACAAGGTTATTATGCTGTCACCAGGCCAGCCGGAACTCTCCCCCACCCCACCAAGAGACAGCTCATTAGGAAGGCCCCCAGCTGTGGCCAGCCCAGGGCCGGGCTGCCCACCGTGCCAGCCCAATTTCAATGACCCACCTGAGGGTTTCCATCGTGGGCCAGGGGACCGGCACAGGCGGGCATCCGGAGCCAGGCAGCGGCCAGCCCATCCTGGGCAGGGTCGTAGGCGGGGCTGCAGGCCTTGAAGCCGTCATGTGAAGGCAGCAGCGACCCCAGGCAGGTCGGGCCAGGCTGGCCTTGCACCTGCTCACCCCTTGGCCCTGCGGCCATGCCAACCCTGGTCATGGGCACGCTGCCCACCCGCCTGGGGGACACGCCTCAGCTCAGCCACAAGAACAGCCGGAGGCAGGGCCTCTTCTCCTATGGGGCCCCAGGGAGAGCAGCCGACTGGGAGGCTGGTGCCAAGCCCAGGTAGCATCTGCGTGGACTCGGGCGGGGGGCTGCACTGCTGGCAGGTGCCATGCCTGCCCCGGGAGGCAGCGGCTCTGTGCAAGATACGAGGGTGTGGGGTCAGAGTGCTGTGGCTGCCTCTGACTGTGCCTTTGGGCAGGCAGCCCGGCCTCTCTGAGACTCAGTTTCTCCATCTGTAAATGAGGCCAATCATATTGCCTACCTCAGAGGGGTGTGGTCAGGGCTTGAGAGAGAATGCTGGGGCTGTCCTTGAGGTGGGGTATGTTCCAGGCCCTCCTCTCCACCTCCAGTCTGCAGAGCAGGAATGCCTGGGGAGGTGGGGCCAGTCTGAGCAGCTCTGCTCAGCACTTCACCTGCACATCTGACCCGCGTGTCTGCTGTTCCCTCTCAGGCTCCGCGCACCTGCAGCCGAGGATGACGTGGCATCCCTGAGGTGGCCCTCCCAGCAGCCGGACCCACCCTGGGCAGCTCCCCACATGGTCGGGTCTGAAGACCTCGAGGAGCCAGGCCCCTGGGGGAAGGCCCACAGCCTGCCCATGTGGTCCACAGGCCCGGAGGTCAGGGATGGCGACAGCTCGGTGTCATCGGGCCGCCTCTCGGGTTCTTCGGGGGGCCATGAAGTGTGTGTGTCCTGGAAGGAGAGGCCCCCTCAGGTGTTGGGGCCCCGGTGGCGGCCCAGAAAGAGTGACCCACGGCTGGAGCAGCTGAGAGACAAGATCCGGGCCCAGGCGTGGCAGCAGGGGAGCTGTGCATCCCTGGGCACCTCAGCCCCCTCCAGCACCTCCAGACGCCACAAAGCCTCCGTGTTGGCGCTTAGGAGGAAGACCCAAGAGGCAAAAAATCCCCCTCCAGCCCCTGAATGCTCAGGTCAGTGGCCGCTTTGCCAGAGAGGGGCAGGAGGGCTGTGAGGCTGTCGGGAGGGTGGAGAGCGGGCAGGATCGAGCTGTGCTGGGCACGTGGTGGGGGCCAGCCGGGTGTATGCAGTGTGCCCCCAGGGTGGGGATTAGGAGTCATGAAGGGGTGCTTCTGAGCCGGGTCCATGATGTGGATCCCTCCCTGGAGATGGCAGGGGAGCGGTGGAGATGCCAGCGCCCAGGACGGGGGGCACACAGGGCCTGCGGGGCTGGGAGAGGGGGCCTGGTCTCTCGACCTAGAGTCTGTGCCTTTGTCCCTGTAGCCTCGGGGGACGCTGCATGGTCAGGTTTGTGGGGACTTAGGTCAGGAACGTCCTAAAATGTCAGCCTGGGATTTGGAAAGTCTGGCGGCTTCCCTCCTGCAGGGACAGGGGTGGGAGTATGGTGGGGGTCTTGGCTTTGGAGGGGTCAAGGGTGGGGGTGGTAACTAAAGAAGTTTGGAGGCCGGGCGCGGTGGCTCAAGCCTGTAACCCCAGCACTTTGGGAGGCCGAGGTGGGCGGATCACAAGGTCAGGAGATCGAGACCATCCTGGCTAACACGGTGAAACCCCGTCTCTACTAAAAAATACCAAAAAAAAAAAAAACTAGCCGGGCGAGGTGGCGGGCGCCTGTAGTCCCAGCTACTCGGGAGGCTGAGGCAGGAGAATGGCGTAGACCCCGGAGGCAGAGCTTGCAGTGAGTTGAGATCCGGCCACTGCACTCCAGCCTGGGCGACAGAGTGAGACTCCGTCTCAAAAAAAAAAAAAAAGAAGTTTGGAAACAGCTTCCCTGTTGGAGTAATGTTGAGAGCCAGTCCTGTGGATTCTCTGTGTCCAGGTATTTAACTCTTTTCCTAAGAAAACACGGAAGATGTTTTCCTCCTTTATTTTATTTTATATTTATTTTTTATTTTTTTATTTGTTCGAGATGGAGTCTCGCTCTGTCGCCCAGGTTGGAGTGCAGTGGCGTGAGTGTTTCGTGGGGACAGAGCTTCAGGAGGCAGAGGTTGTCGTGAGCTGAGATTGCACCACTGCCCTCCAGCTTGGGTGACCGTGAGACTTTGTCTCAAATAAATAAATAAAGGCTCTTGAGCTGCTGCCAAAATGGAACCTTTTCTTGGAAATTTTTTGTGGATCTCTCTCCTCACGCTGCCTTCTTCTTTTCACCCTGTTCCAGGTTTCGGCATCTTGAGCGCGGCTGAGCGCAGAGTTGAAGCCAAGGCCTCCCGTGGCCAGGGGCACGCGCTCTCCAGGGTCTCCCAGCACCAGGTTCCTGGTGAGTGGCTCTGTGGCTGGCTGCCCTGGTGCTCCGGGTTACATGCTCAGGCCATGATATGGGCAGCACAGGCTGGACCACACTCACAAAGACACAGGGTCAGGGAGGACCCCAACTGGAAAGAGGCCAAGCGGGGATTTGGAGCCAGACTGCCATTCTCTGGAGCCTGTGTTGTAACCCTCTGCCTCTCCAGTGGGACAGGAATCCAGGCAGGCCCTGCAGGGTAGGGGAGTTGAACAGGGGCATTTTTTTTTTTTTTTCCGGAGAGATCTCCTGCACAAAATAGGCAAGGAGTTTCCCGTGTGGCCTCATGCCAGCCACAGGGAGTGGGCCTGGGGCCCTCCAGGTCCGTGCCAGCTCCTGGGCTCGCTTTTCCGTCTTGCAGATTCGAGGCATCCAGCCCACAGAGGGGGAGACGCTGAACCATTGGCGGGCTCCCAGGCCTGTGAGGAAGGCGCTGGGGCCAAGGGCCAAGGGCCCCACCAGGTTTTTTTTTTTTTTTTTTTTTTTTTGAGACAGAGTCTCGCTCTGTCGCCCAGGCTGGAGTGCAGTGGCCGGATCCCAGCTCACTGCAAGCTCTGCCTCCCGGGTTTATGCCATTCTCCTGCCTCAGCCTCCCGAGTAGCTGGGACTACAGGTGCCCGCCACCTCACCCGGCTAGTTTTTTTTTTTTTGTATGTTTTTTAGTAGAGACCGTGTTAGCCAGGATGGTCTTGATCTCCTGACCTTGTGATCCGCCCATCTCGGCCTCCCAAAGTGCTGGGATTATAGGCTTGAGCCACCGCGCCCGGCCCCCACCAGGTTTTTACTCACTCATTTGTTTGACAAATGGGAGGGGTAGGATGCAGGGGGCAGGAGCTGCTGCTGGGGGCTGGAGGATGTGGCCTTTATCCCGGGCAATGGGAGCTGTTAGGCCTAGGCCGGGAGTGGCCGTGAGCTGGGCTTGGGCAGGCTCACTCTGCTGCCAGGGCGAAATGGATGCAGGAGGCTCTCTCCAGTCTGGAGAGAGGCAGATGCCAGGAAGATTCCTGAGACCCAGAATGAAGGATGGGGAGCTTGGGAGCAGAGGCATTTCGGGCTCAGCACAGGAATCATGTGCATTTTCGTGGGGACAGTTGTCACCCATCCCAGCGGTGCAGTGCTGGCCGGGTGTACCCAGGTTGATGGTTTCTCCATGAGGTCTGGTGGGGCGGCAGCCACAGGCACGCATTTGGGTGTGTCCCTCCCATGTGGTGTGTGAGCCAGTGCAGATGTGGGCGGGGTCCCGGGCTGGCCCCCAGAGAGCAGGGGACAGAGCCCTCTCCCTCACCCCACAGTTGCAGGGGCACTCCTGCCCATCCAGATCCAGTTCCGCCTGAGGCCCGTGGTCAGCGCCATTTTGTTCCTCCCTCCTCTGCCTTCCGGGGGACCCCAATGGCAACAGCTTGTCCAGGTGGCCACTCTCCCTGCCCCTGCCCCAGGTCAAGTTCAGGGTCCAGCAATGGGTCACTCAGGGACCTCAGCCACTCCATCCTATCAGTCACCGGCTCCTGGCAGCCTCGTTTTCATGCTCCCAGTTTGAGAACTCTCCAGAAGCAGGCATGGAGGAGGGCCTTTTTTTTTTTTTGAGACGGAGTCTTGCTCTGTCACCCAGGCTGGAGTGCAATGGCGCGATCTCGGCTCACTGCAAGCTCCGCCTCCCGGGTTCATGCCATTCTCCTGCCTCAGCCTCCCGAGTAGCTGGGACTACAGGCGCCTGCCACCACGCCCGGCTAATTTTTTGTATTTTTAGTAGAGACGGGGTTTCACCGTGTTAGCCAGGATGGTCTCGATCTCCTGACCTCGTGGTCCACCCGTCTCGGCCTCCCAAAGTGCTGGGATTACAGGCGTGACCCACCGCGCCCGGTCGGAGGGCCTTTAAGTGCCCAGTTCAGTGGCGCTAAGCACATTCATCGCGCTGGGCAGACATTGCCAGCCTCCATCTCTAGAACTTTCCATCTTCCCAAACCGAAGCTCTGTCCCCACTTACTCTCCATCTCCGTCCCCCAGCCCCTGGCACCTACCTTCCTACTTCCTGTCTCTGTGGACCTAGTGACTCTGGGGACCGTATAGAATGTGTCCCTTGCAGAGGACCTGGCTTTTGAGGCTCCTCCTGCCAGCAGAGTTGGGGCCTGTAAAACTAAGGGACAGGCCCAGCCTGGACCCAGCGGCGTTTGGAGGTTCAGACGCCTTTGGGTCAGCGTCCTCTTCTATGGGTCCCCCGCCGTGGGACACCCGTCAGACACGGCAGGCTCTCGCATGGTGGCTTCCCAGATGCGCCCCCACCCCAGCTGTGCGGAGACTAAAGCTTGGAGGCAGGGAAAGATGACCAGCCAGCTTCCGGAGCCAGGCCCTCTTGGTGGCCGCTGCACTCGCTGCAGGACTTTGAGCAAACTCCACCCCCTGGGGTTCTCCATCTCCTCCCCATCAGCAGAGGGGTCCACCCCGCCATGCCAAGACCTCTCCAGGTCTTGCCCTTGCTCTTCCTGGCCCTGGTCCCAGAGGTGTTCAGTCCGCTGCTGCCACTCTGTGCATTCACTTGGGTCCTGGCCGGTCCAGTCATTCATTCACTCAGCAAACTGTCCTGAGTGCCCATGGTCCGGGCCCCCAGCTGGGTGCTGGGTTCAGAGAGGAGAAACTGCTTCCTGTCCTCAGGACCTCTGAGCCTGGAGGGGAGGCCGCCAGACACTCGGGAGGGAATTTGAGTAGGTATGTCCGGTTCTCTAGGGAGGAGTCCCCAGCGGCAGTCCCCAGGCAGAGCACTGCAGGGGATGTGACAGTCAGACTGTGCCACGTCCCCAGCGTTAGCCGCCCACCCTGGCTCTCACCAACCAGGGATCAGGACCGGCAATGTTTATGACTCTAGGAACTGTGTTTGCACAGGACCCCAGGACAGCCATGTGGCGGGGCCTGTGTGTCATTTTACTGCTCACCCTCCCTCCCTTCCTTCCTTTCTCTTCCTCACTGAAGTTCTAAGGGAAAAACCCAAAAGGGCCAAGAGCAGTTCTTGCAAAAGAGAGAAGACTCCAAAGTCATCCTACCCTAGAAGACCAGCCAGAGACAAAGACAAAGACGAAGGTAAGGTTTGCTATTTTGGGGCCCCGGCACACTAGGTGTATATGATCCTGGCACACACTAGGTAGGCAGATGGCTTTCATTTCTGGAGCTGGAGCTGGCCGGCCAGACTGCCACATGCACAGGGTTCTGCAGGGCACCTGGGATCGGCAGGCCCGGCTGGAGCGTCAGGGCTGGTGCCCCAGGCAACTGGTGACCTTGGCCACCACTGGAGCAGCAGGTGGTTCCTGTCTGGGCAGGGGCGTGTCCCTTGAGACAAAGTAGAAGTCCACAAAACACCGGGCACTATTGTCCTCTCGACACTGGGAGACTGGGCGAGTCTAAGGAAACAGAGCCGTTCAATCACACTGTAGCATGCATTGGCAGCTCATGGTACCCACAGCTCATACCACCTGCCGCTCATGGCACCCGTAGCTCAAGGCACCCATACCCCATGGCACCCGCAGCTCACAGCACCCACAGCCCACAGCACCTGCAACTTATGGCGCCCGCAGCCTACACCACCCGCAGCTCACGCCACCCGCAGCTCACAGCTCTCCAGAGCAGTAACAGATACTGGCATGGGTGCACGTGCGGTGGGCAGCTCAGGGCACGCTTGGCCGAGGGAGCCGTGCCTGCTTTGTCAAGTGGGCACATTTAATGAGCAAGCCAGGACATCTCCTTCCACCTGCACACTTGGGGGTGGGAAAGGGTCTTCTGTAGACCCCACTCCAGTAGCTTGGGGACTCCGCACAGGCACATGGGGGTGTGGGTCAGCCATGCGCTTGCGTTACGATTAATGTCATGCGTGTTTCCCGGAGAGTCCAGTCAGGTAATCCTGTGGGTGGATCCCAGTGGTCACAGAGGAATTTCTGATCCAGGCATCTCCCCTGCTGAGGACCAGGCAGAGGTGTCAGAGACCCAGCGGCCCAGCCTGGGCATGGGTTTCAGAGATAGCAGGGTGAACCTGAGAGCGGCCCCTGCCCTTGAGCGGGTGGGCGGCAGGCAGAGTCCCTCCGGGGCTTCCCTCTGGGGCGTCTTCATGGTCAGGGGAGTGGTGTGGCCAGCACCCACACTATGTGGGCCCATTGCAGCCTCCTGGTTCCCCGCCAAGGTCAGCAGTCTTGCTCCCATTTTGTAGATGAGGCAACCGAGGTTCACAGAGCGTCCACAGCCTGCCCGGAGCTACACAGGCAGAGGCAGAGCCTCCCACCCGTCCAGCCCGAGGCCGATGCTCCTAACCTGGGAGCCCACCCGTGTGCACCTGGGGCCACACCTGGGCAGCTTGTCAAGGCCACCCTCCAGGCGTGGATCCTGGGGCCCCCGAACCACGGGATTTTGGAGATACCAGCAACAGCCCCCAGGTGGAGTGAACGCCACCCACTGGGCTGAGATTGGCTCTGTGGGACCCTCACTCTAAGTTTTAGCAGTGCCAGCTTGCCGGCCTCTCCCGTGATGCTCCATGCCTCAGTTTCTCCACACCGTGTGCAATCACAGCCCTGGGGCCGCGGGGAGGGGCACTGCGTGGCGTGCGCTCTGTCCGTGCCTGGGGGCCTGAGCGTCTGTCCCGTGTCATCAGTCACCGGCCCCTCTGCTCTTAGGCAAAGCGGCAGCTTCCAGCCGAGCGTAAACGCCTCTGTGCCCACACCCAGAGAGGACGCGCGGGTTAGGTGGGAGCTCAGCGGGGCCGCGGGGCCACCATGTGCATTCAGCGGGGCCAGAGTCCAAGCAGGAGGGGAAGGCGATCGAGGGACCTGGGCACCAAGAAGGTTCCGGAAGGCTGTGGAAACATGCGTACAATATAACAATTTTCTGCATGATCACCCCCTCCTTCCCCCAAGTCTTTGGTTTGTTTTATTTTAATGGCTCAGTTGAAAAATGACCTGCTTTCTGCCTGACACCGGGTCAGAGGGCATGCCACCGGCCGCATTCATCATCGTAAGCACCATGTCACCCTGACAGTGTTGACCATTAGTTTCTGTCAGTGACGAAGTCACAGCTGGGCTAAGGAGAGATGAGTTTCAGTTCAGAGGTCAGAGCCACAGGACTTGGGAATTGGATGAATTAGAAATTTGCTGTAGTTAACAAAAAATTAAATCACAATAGTTATAAAATATTCATCCATCCGGGCCAAAGGAAAATGAAGCCCGATATTTAATTTCAGATTATATCACCTCACTTTGCATTTTTTATCATAGATTCGGTCGGCCCCGGAACTTTGACAGGGCACTTGGGGACTTCATCCATTTCCACAGATTAAAAATCCTCTCGTAAAAAAATTAATTGCCATTAAACTGCTCAGCGGAAGAAAAAATGTGCCCATCAGGACCCATTTATCGAGCGGGACCCTCTGGCGGGCTGATGGGGAAGTGAGTGGCCAGCGATGGAGGGGCCGGGCGAGCAGGCAGGCAGCCCCTCCCCAGGCGGGCCCCGGCGCAGCACCCCAGCGAGGGAAAGCAGCTGTAGGGACTAGGATGGAGAAACCCTACCGGGGCTCCCCTCCATTCTGGGTCCCCCCCGAAACCCAGCTGTGGCCAATTGGGTCACGTTGGCCTCAGCTCCGGCCTTTGACACCACCCTGAGCCAGCGGAATCCTGACCCGCTTCCGGGCCTAACTCCTGCAATGATCGTGACTATCCTTTCATTCTTGTGGCCCTATGGCAGGTGCTGTGAGATACGGACCCCATTTTACAGATGGGGAAACTGAGGCATGGATAAGTGAATCACCTGCCTGAGGCCCATGGCTGATGAGTGGCAGAGCCAGACTTAAACCCAGGTCTGGGACTCCTGAGACCACACCCTAAACCTTCCTCTATCTTGGGGTCCTGTCCTAGACAGGGTATGGCCTTAAGGGGTCCTGTCCTAAAGTGGGCGTGGGGCATGGCTTGGGGTCCTGTCCTGCTGAGGGCGTGGCTGTGGGAAACCTGTCCTTGGGGATGTGGCTTTGGGAGGGCATGGCCTGGTGGGCGTGACTGCGTAGCCCATTCCCCTTCCTGGAGAGGTAGCTTCAGGCCTGTGGCTGATGGCCAGGGGTCAGGGCAGTGTGAGGAAGGTGCCATGTCTGGGGGGTGCTAGGGAAGTCCCTGATTCAGTCCAGGAGCCTGCCCCTGGGTGCTTAGCTCTCTGGATGGTCCCTGCCCAGGGCACCCTCATTTGGCAGAACGTTCCCCTTCGTGGGGGCCAGGGCGAGCCCTGGCTGAGACTCCACGGTGGTCTTAACCCCAGGCTGTGGAGTGGAACCGCCCTGGGCTGGGCCTAAGGGAGGGGCGTAGGCGCCAGGGACTCATAGCATGTGTGGTGTTGGCCCTGCAGAGCCAGGTGGAATAAGCAGTGTGTGTGAGCGTGAGTCAGAGAGCATGTGTGTCTGTGTGAAAGTGCATGAGAGCATGAGTGTGTGGCAGTGTGTGAGTGTGAGAACATGTGTGTGTGAATGTGTATGAGAGCATGAGTGTGTGGCAGTGTGTGAGTGTGAGAGCATGTGTGTGTGAATGTGTGTGAGAGCATGAGTGTGTGGCAGTGTGTGAGTGTGAGAGCATGTGTGATGTGTGTGAGAGCATGTGTGTGGTAGTGTGTGTGAGAGTGAGAGCATGTGTGTCTGTGTGAATGTGTGTGAGAGCATGAGTGTGTGGTAATGTGTGTGACTGTGAGAGCATGCGTGTCTGTGTGAAAGTGTGAAAGCATGAGTGTGTCTGGTAGTGTGTGTGAGTGTGAGAGCATGCGTGTCTGTGTGAATGTGTGTGAGAGCATGAGTGTGTGTGGTAGTGTGAGTGTGAGAGCATGCGTGTCTGTGTGAAAGTGTGTGAGAGCATGAGTCCGTGGTAGTGTGTGAGTGTGAGAGCATGCGTGTCTGTGTGAAAGTGTGTGAGAGGATGAGTATGTGGTAGTGTGTGTGAGTGTGAGAGCATATGTGTCTGTGTGAAAGTGTGAGAGCATGAGTGTGTGGTCGTGTGTGTGAGTGTGAGAACATGCGTGTCTGTGTGAAAGTGTGTGAGAGGATGAGACCGTGTGTGAACATGTGTCAGAGTGTGTGCGAGTGTGTGTGCCTGTGTGAATGTGTGACCATGTGAATGAGCATGTGTGACAGCACGTGTGCGGGATGCTGTGACTGTGTGAGTGTGTGCGTGCCTGTCAGCACTGGAGTGCGTGTGTGAGCCTGTGAGCCCGTGAGGGAATTGTGAGCATGTGTGTGAGTGCGTGTGGGGGGGGCACATGTGTGAGAGCGTCTGAGCATGAGTGTGTGTGAGTGTGCGAGTGTGTGAGCCCAGGGCTGGCCCTGCTTCCGGCCAGGGCCCTCGCGGCTGGGCCCACGGGGCTGGGAGCACTGATGTTGGCATCGGTGGCCGTGAGCTGGGCTATGAAGTACCACCCTGATGAATGCTGCTCACTGTGTGACGCCATTTGTGAGCGAAGGCTCATTTGTACTCGGAACGTGGGGCCGTTTGTTGCCGCGATGCTTGGGACTCCCTGTCCTGCCAGTCTGGGAGCCTTCACCGCCGCCCACCCGTGTGACCACTGACTGCTGGCTTAAACGCAGGTTAATCTCCTGGGGCTCGGCGCGTGTGGCCGGCGGTGGCAGGACCTCCCATGTCCGTGCGGAGCCTGATGTGCAGTGGGGAGCGGAGGGTGGGGCCGCCGGCTCGCGATTGTCACTCCTGCCGCTGCTGCTGCTCAGTGTTTCTTTCGCATGGGCTGTGTGTCCGGCCTGTGCTGAGAGCTTCACTGGCAGAGCTGTGGGGCAGGTCCCGTTGTCCACGCTTTCCTGAAGACTCTGAGGGTCAGGGAAGCCACCTGCCCGTGGCCGCCCTGAGACTCAGCCTTGCCCCGTGCAGGCTGAGGGTCCCGCTGTGCCCAACAGGGGCCTGGATGTGAGGGATGTGCCCCCTGTGCCCTCTGGGAGTGTTGAAGTGGCCTCCTGGGGCTGTGCAGAGCCACCAACCTCCCCGTCCGGGCCAGTGCCCAGAGGGACATGGGGCGCCCGGCTGCGTGTGTGTTTTCTCTGTTTAAGATTCGGAGCTGGTTGGTGTTTACGCCTGGAGAAAGGGACAAGCTCTGGTGAGGTCGCTGCTTGGGCCCCCTCCTGTCCTCCGCAGGCTCCATAGCAAGGATCCCTGGAGAGACCCGGCTCTCACCGTGGACTTAGGTACCTGTGCCTCTGCCATGAGCTCTGTCCTGCTCTGCTGTGGCATCTGGGGGCGGGCGCAGAGGAGGAGACGCCCAGGCTCCTGGCTGCCTGGAAGGAGGAGGTGTGGGCGCCTCTCACAGAAGCCTGCAAACACCCTCCAAACCTGCCACCCATTCAACTGGGGACTTCGGGCAATAAGTGTTTTCAAAGCCTAACAAAAGGGTTTCTGTCCCTGGGAGGCTCCATCGGCAGTTCCCAGGCAGGCACCCTGCCAAGGCGCTTTCCTGGCAGGAAGGCAGGATGGGAGCTGGCAGGGGCTCCCCAGACACTGGCACCCTCCACCTGTGCTTGGCTACCGTGTGCAGAGCAGCGGCTCATCACACAGGCGTGGTGCCCACCCTCAGAGGGCTTCTGCCCAGCAGAGGCCCAAGGGCCTCCTAGCCGCCCCCACGCTCTTTGCCTCCAGCCTGGTGGAGGAGCTGGCTTTGCTCTCCCCTCTGCTCCTCTCCTCACCCCTGATCCTCCTGTCTTCGCAGGAGACAGCGAGAAAGTCACAGCTGCCGAGTGCTCACCGGTTTGTGCCCAGTGTCCCGGTGCCACCTCCGCCCACAGTGACCAGCAGGTGTCTGGGAACACACCCAGCCTGGCTTCCTTCGACCAGCCGGCGACCATCCAGACGGCCATGGCCATCCTACGAGACCTGCGCCAGCAAATCCAGGCTGGTCTAGAACTGGCCCAGACCCGCAAGGGAGGGCAAGAGCTGAGGCCAACAAAGCGGAGGCTGCAGGACGTGGCAAGGAAGGGCCCCTGCAGGGACCCCAGTGCCCAGATATCCTTCTCTAAGAGTCCCTGGGCCATGACAGAGGGGAAGCGTTCCTCTTCAGAGAGGGCTAGGAGTTTCCACACCTGGGAGCCCTGGAGCTCCTCCATTGGATGGGAGTCCCGTCCGCAGAGGGCCTGGGAGACCCGAGGACAGGACTGCTCCTTCCAGAGGCCGGAGAGTCCCCATGAGAGGTTGGGCCACTTCTCCCGGCGGCCCTGGAGTGCGTTGGCTGGGCAGGCCTGCAGTTCGCAGTGGGCCTCGGGGGCCCAAAGACAGGGCCCCTCCTCCCAGAGGCCGGGGAGCTCCCCTGAAAAGCAGAACCCCTTTGGAACCCAGCAGTCCTGGAGTGCTGCAGCCACGCAGCCCTGTCCACAGAGGGCCTGGACTGCCTGTGAAGACTGGGAGGCCCTTGGCCCCAGACTGTGGAATCCTCTGGAAAGGCCCAGTCCTCCAGCACAGCGGCCCTGGAGCAGCTCCAGCGTGCAGAGGGCCGGCCCCCCGGGCAAGGGCAGAGGCATCGGCTCCCCTGCCTCGGGTGCCAAGCATGCCCTGCCACGGCCCACTGGGAGCTTCCCTCAGAACCCACCTGGGAAGGAGAAGGACGTGCTACAGCCCTGCCCCAGGCCCCGGGGTCTCCTGGGACCCTCACACAGCTCCGAGTCCTTGCGGGAGTTCATGCGCCAGAAGGCGCAGGCCCGGCGGCGGCAGGCCCTGGAGGAGAAGGCCTCGGCCCTGCGCACACAGGAGCTGAGGAGCCAGAGGTTGCAGGAGGTCTACCGGCGGCAGAGGGAGGCCGTCCTTGGCAGGGCGGTCCCCGTGGTCTCCCGGACCACCCCTGGCATCGTGACCTTTGTCCCCAGTTCTGCGCAGTCCGCGGTACGTGCCGGGGGTGGGTTGGGGGGACTCAGCCATGGACCCAAGGCTTAGGCGCTCAGGTGCTGCCTCCAGCCCCCTGGTGCCCTCCAGGGAGTGGCTGGGTGAGGGCTGCAGCTGGGGGCTGGGGACTGCGCGGTGTCGCTGCCACTGCCCACAGAAAGCCAGAGGTTCTGTGGATGCCTCCCTGGGGGATGCCCTGGTGAGGTGCAGGGTCAGACTTGGGCGCCTTTGCCCCTGGGTACAACGGGGCTCCGGAGAGACTCCCTTGGCTCTCACAGCCCCTGAAGTGGGACCCCCGATTCCTGCACGGCTCTGGGAAAGCAGCCTGAGACCCCGAGGGGAGGTCAGGGCCTAGCTCTGAGGCTGAGAGAACGGGGCGTGTGGGCTTCCCAGGCGGGGGCCCTCTGATGGCATTGCCCTCTGCTTTAGGGCCTGGAAGCCTCCGGGAGCCTGGAGTCCCCGGTGCTGGAGTGGAGCAAAGTGACCTCTGGTGTGGTGCTGGGGGGCCAGGAAGCTCCAGGCAGGTGGGTGTGAAAGTGCAGGGGCTGCACGTGCTGGGTGGGGCCGTGGGTGGGCTGGGGCCGAGGACAATGCTGGGTGCGTTCTGGGGACCTCATGATATCGCCTCATGATTGAGAGGCTCCTCAGGTGGGGCAGGCTCTGTCCCGCCCGCCCACAGTGCCGCCTGGCTGCATGGAGCAGGCGGTCACCACTGTGCTTGTTCTCATGGAGGCAAGAATCGCATCAAACTTAAATCCACCACATTAAAGGGCACGTTCCGTGGCATCGAGCACCTTCCCCGTGTGCTGTGCAACCAGCACTTCCACTGAGTTCCAGAACATTCCAACTCCCCATGAGCCCCACCCTCAGGAGGCAGCCCCTCCCCCAGCCCTGGGGGGAGCTATGGGTCTGCTTTCTGCCTCAACAGATTTGCCTAGTCTTTTTTTTTTTTTTTTTTTGAGATGGAGTCTCGCTGTTGCCCAGACTGGAGTGCAGTGGCGCGATCTCGGCTCACTGCAACCTCCACCTCCCGGGTTCAAGTGATTCTCCTGCCTCAGCCTCCCGAGTAGCTGGGACTACAGGCGCCCGCCACCACGCCCGGCTAATTTTTTGTATTTTCAGTAGAGACGGGGTTTCACCACGTTGACCAGGCTGGTCTAGAACTCGAAACCTCAGGTGATCCACCCGCCTCGGCCTCCCAAAGTGCTGGGATTACAGGCATGAGCCACCGCACCCCACCTGGATTTGCTTATTCTTGACATTTTATCTAAATGGGATCACGGGGTACGGGTCTGGCTTCTCTCACTGAGGCTTAACGTTTTCCGGGCTCATCAGTGTTGCAGCTTGAATCAGAACTTCACTGAGTCTGTGGCTGAATAATGCCGGCTGTGGGCAGGTGACCTTTCCTTCACAGCCTTGTGGCTGACGGATGCCTGGGCCCCACCTGCGGCGGCCGTGAGCCGGCTGCACGGGCTGCTTCGGTCCTTGCGCTATTTCTCTTGGGTACACGCCTGGCAGTGAACTGCATGGGCACGTGCACCTCTGTGTGCAGCTTTCTCGGGCACTCGTACCCCGTTCCCCACAGCAGCCGCCCTGGTTCCCATCCCCCTGCCGGCACGAGGGTCCCCATCTCTCCTCTTCCTCACAGTGCTTACTTTTCGCTTATTTTCTGTGTTTCTGTTTTGCTTTGACTACCGTGTATTTGAATTTCTGGAGGCCCCTCCCCCGAGGGCATCGTGAGTCACACACGTGGGGTCTGAAGACCTCCCCCCGCTTTGCTTGGGGGAGTTGAGCCTGGGTCTCACTAGTTTCCAGCCTGGCTCTTGCCCAGGGAGGGCTGTGGAAGGCCCCAGCTTCAGGCCAGTGGCACACACTCTCTGGCCTGGCTTCACGCTAGGCACCTGTGAGGAACTCTCAGCCAGGCCTCCTGCATGCCCTTGGTTCTGGCGGGCAGGGGATGCTGGCTCAGAGGCCGGGGAAGGGGCTCCCACCCACCAGGAGCGTCCCACCCTGGACTCCCTCAGGGCTGCCCCTGGCATATCTTTGGCAGCCGGTGTTGGGGGCTTCCAGTTGGCCCCGGAGCTCAGCTCCCACCCCTCTCTGCAGGACCCGACCCCTCCCTCTGGCTCCTTTTGGCTCCATTTTGTCCTGAAGGGGCTTATTTGGGGATTACTTCCCTGGAGTCTGGGTCACAGGGCAGCCCAGGGGCTGTGTCTGTCAATGTCCAGAGAGACAAGGACACAGGTCCTGAGTGAGCCACTGAGTGAGCGTCCCATGCTGGCCCCGCCGTGCCACCCCCTCCCTAAGGGCAGCCCCTCCCCCACTGGCCACTGTCAGGCTCCGTTTGCTCAACAGGATCCTGCCAAGCTTGGTCCTCGTCATCTTGGGCGGCTGCAGGGCCTCATCTCACTTCATCACGTCCTTGTCTGTTTTTTTCCCCACCTAAAAAATTGTAGCCGGGCGCGGTGGCTCACGCCTATAATCCCAGCACTTTAGGAGGCTGAGGTGGGAGGATTGCTCGAGGCCAGGAGTTTGAGACCAGCCTGGACAACATAGTGAGACCCCATCTCTATTTCCTCCGGAACTCTTCATCTTCCCAAACTGACACTCTGTCGCCATAAAACACTAACTTTCCATCTCCTCCCCAGCCCTCTGCAACCACCATTCTACTTCCTGTCTATACGGATCTGCCTGTCCCAGGGCCCTCATGTGAGCGGGAACACACTGTATTTGTCCTTTTTGTTACTGAAACAGCAGGGGTTTGGTCTCAGTCCTGCCGCTGGCCACACAGAAGGCCAATCGCGGAGACAATGAGTATTGCCAGGGAATAGGCTTTAATTGGGTGCCGCTGCCGAAGAGACGGGGGCTCAGTCTCAAATCCAACTCCCTGCCTGACAGACTAAAGCTGGGGTCTTGCGTATCAGGGAAGGAGTGCAGCTCCGTGCAGGAAACGGGAACTAGGGAAGGGTAAGGAAGCAAGCGTGATGCACAAGGAGTCTGGCATCTCATCGTCCGGATGCGGTGACCTGGTGCGTTTCAACTCCTTGATTCTGTCTGGGAGGGCTGGTGGTCGGTTTCCTGAGAAAGGAACTCAGGTAAGACAAATGAAACTTTCTCACATGTTAAGACCGGCCGGGCTCATTTCTATGGTCATTCAGAAGAAACCATGAAGGTGAGTTCCAGGGGACCATCGGGCCAGTTTCATTTTGTGCCTGGCTTATTCTACCAAGGGTGATGTTGTAGCCTGCGTTGGAACGTGCTTCCTTTTCAAGGCTGAATACTATTCCACTGTGTCGGTGGGCCTCATTTTGCTTCTCCGTTCGTCCCTCGATGGACACTGAGTGGCTTCCACCTTTTGGCTGTTGTGAATAAGGCTGCTGTGAACAGGGGTGACGTCTTTGAGACTTTGATTTCAGCTCTTCTGGGTGCGTGCCCAGAGGCAGACTTGCCAGACCCGTGGTCGTTCTATGTTCGACCCAACTGCCTCTCACCGCGGCAGCACCGTTTTACACCCCACAGGCAGTGCCCGGGATCCAATTCCTCTGTCCCCTCACTCACGCCTGGCCCTGTTCCTTGCGGCAGCTGTGTGGTCTGTTGTGTCTGTTGTGTGGATACCGTCACCACTTCCCTGGTCCCTGCGGACAGACACTCGGTCGGTCACAGACGCTGCTGTGATGCTCACCCCCACAAAACACGCGTGCTTTTCATGCCCTGCTGGGGCGACCGAGCCCGAGCTGATCTGCCCACGTCTCTCCCCCTGCAGCTTCTGCCTGTGTTTGAACAGAGCCTGGAACCGTGCTGAGACCCTAGAGACCCCAGGGATAGGGGGCCCCCAAGATGAACGGGATGCCCCCGTGCTGCTGTCAGCCTCACCCTCTCTGGGATCCCTGGAGCCCCAGGACCTGACCACCCACTACCTACCCCGCGGGCTGTGCATCTACCTGGACCCGAAGGAGGCCGAGCACCTGGGCACTTCCAGCCCCCCGCACCTCCAACATAAGCAGGCGCGGCTGCAGGCGCTAGAGACCACGGCCAAAGTCCTCAAGCAACGGGTCGATAGCCTCACTGCCAAGCTGCAGGATGCCGAGGCACCGGACACTGTCGGGGACCTAGCTGCCAGCCTGCTGCGCTTACGTGCCCACACCCTGCCTGCTGCCCCCACGCTCACCGCCCCAGCCTGCCCTGGAGCCTTGGGGCCCAATGGGGGCAGAGAGGCACCTGGGGAATGGGCGAGCGTGCAGCCCCAGCCCCTTCTCCCTGCCACCTACTTCCTGGACGACGAGACACTGCCGTGGGGCCCCAGCTGGGAGCAACAGCAGAGTGTGAGCCTGAGGTCCCCCCACGAGAGCAAGCCCCGAGGTAGGCTGGCACCTGGGCCATGGTGACTGCCGGGTGGCCGGGGGGTCCTGTGGGCTGGGAGGAATGGGGACCCCATTTTGTCTCTGAGCCTTGGCTTCCTTCCTGGAAAGGGGGCTAGGAGGACAACAGCCAGGGGTTGTCCAGGGGGTCTGAGCAGCATGGTGTACGTGGGCTCTCCCGCGTGGCGTGTGGAGTGTGTGAGCTCTCCTGTGTGGCGTGTGGCATCTGCAACAGCTGTTGCTCCGGTCTTGTCCTCTGGCCAGAGGAAGAGTGAGGTTTCTCCCGTGGCTCCTTCCCTGCTGACTCCCTGCCCTTCCTCCAGCAGAGGGGCCTGAGGGCCAGGGAAGCTCCCCCACCCTCACCCCTGCAGGTGTGGCTCAGGCTCTCCTGCTGTGATGGCTTGGGTCCCCCGTCCTGTGCTCCCGCTGACCAGGGAGTGAAGCCAGGTGCCCTCTTCTCCAAGGTTTCCTAGAAGAGGGACACGTGGATGTGAAACTGGACAAAAGGCTGCAGAGAGGTGTGGCCCCCTTCCAGGCCCTCAGCCCCTCTGCGGGGAGGTAAGCCCACCTCCCCCGCGACCCCAGGTCCCTCTCCGTCCCAACTCCCTCCTCCCAGGGGAGCATCTGTCCTACCCCAGCGCCTGCAGCCCCAGTGAGCCCCAGGCGGAAGTGGAGCCCAGCAGGTTCGGTCCAGGGGCGTGTGCAGGTGGAAATTGAGTTAGACACTCATGACAGAGGTTGTAGTGCACGCGGCGGCGGCTCCCTCCCGAGCACCTAAGCCTCAGTAGCAGCTGTGGCCTCGAGTCCCTCCTGGGGATTTGTGAACATGTTTGGATCTCCTCTCCTGAAAAACTCCCCTCCATACCTGCTCCCCACAAAAATCTTCCTCCGAGCCCACCACCTGCCCAGCAGCCTCTCGCTCTTGCTAGGGTGGGCCGGGATCCCTGTCCAGGGCCTTCTGGCCAGCAGTGCCCTCCTGGTCGCCGCGGCTCCCTGCACGCCACATGCTGCCAGGCCTTCTTGGGCCACTCACGGCCACTCTCACCTCTCTGTCCTTGACGGAAGCACCCGGGTGAGGGACCCCGGCCTGACCTGAGCCGCTTCCCAGGCAGCCCTGGAACCCAGGCTCAAAAACTCAGCACCACGGGCGGCGGGGCAGGCAGGAGGCCAGGTCGGCGGCTGTCTCTTGGGAAGGCCTCTGTGCATCCTTAACATGTGGCCAGGTTCACCAGGGACACCTAGACGTTGGCTCCCTGGACGCCAGGGCCTGGGTCATGCCACCCACCTCCACCAAGCTGTCTTCTGGGTGGCCGAGGGCGTGAGGGCAGACGCCACGTGTAGCACTAGGGTGGCAGTGGGCACCACAGCAGAGGAGCTGTTGCTCAGAGTCCACATGTGGGGGAAGGGGGTGCCCCCTCCCCAAGCCCAACCTTCCCTCCTTTCCCCGCCCCTCCCCTCCCCGCTGCTGGGACATTTCCTGGCCCGAAGCCTCCCCTGCCCATCCTTCCTAGGAAACCCCACCAGCTTCCTCTCCTGGAGCCTCACTCCTTGACCTCAGGGGATGGTGGGCTTGGTGCCTGTGCCAGGGCCTTTGGGTTGTGCCCCATCTCACTCCCGACCCCACCTGCTGCCCAGGCCCAGTCCAGCCCGTGGAACTGAGTCATTGTGACCAGAAGAGGGCAGCATCGGGCCAGACCTCGCCTCTGTCCCTGCGTTGCCCAGGACAACTTCCGCCCAGCCCTTGAGAAGGGGTGGGGGGCGGGGGTGGTGAGAATTTTTGGAAAGGTTAATTTCAGTGTCCCTGGTTCCCCGGGGACCAGCTAGATCTGCCCCCAGGGCCAGACTCAGGCTGAGGTCTCCGCATTCCTGGCCTAGCCTGGGTCCAGCCAGACGGGCAGAGGCTTGGCCCAGGCTCCCTGTGGCGATGGTACCCAGATGTTCCCACCAGGGCCAGGCACTGGGCTGTGCCCTCCACCTCCACAGCCCTGCCGAGGCGGCAGAGACACAGCAGGAGGCAGAATCATATTCATGAACCGTGGCCCGGAGGGACCCGGGTTTGTGGAGAGCAGGGATTAGGGAGAGGCTCAGAGGCTCGCTGGGCCCTCCCAAGGCTTCCGCCCCTGCTCCAGCAACCAGGAAAGGGGCCTGGCCTGTGTCTTCTGAAACAGCTGTTGCCACTCACCACTTGAGGGGCGGGAGCTTCAGGGCCAGCGCAGGCAGCCTCTGCTGGATCCACCTGCTGCCGCCCTCCTGCATTTCCCACGCCGAGCCTCTCAGGTGCCCCAGATCCTGGCTGCCTCTCAGACTGATTTCTTTGTTTGTTTGTTTTTTGTTTTTGTTTTTTGAGATGGAGTCTTGCTCTGTTGCCCAGGCTGGAATGCGATGGCTTGATCTCAGCTCACTGCCACCTCTGCCTCCCAGGTTCAAGCGATTCTCCTGCCTCAGCCTCCCCAGCAACTGGGATTACAGGCACCCGCCACCACGCCCAACTAATTTTTGTATTTTTAGTAGAGACGGGTTTTTACCATATTGGCCAGACTGGTCTTGAACTCCTGACCTCGTAATCCGCCCACCTCAGCCTCCCAAAGTGCTGGGATTACAGGTGTGAGCCACTGCTCCGGGCCTCAGACTGATTTCTGAGTTGGGGTGTGAGACAAACACCTGTGGGCCCTGAGGGCTGCTGAGGGAGGGCGTGTCTACCCCCTGCCCGACAACCCCTGGGCCACAGGTATGGGCAGCATCTTCAGCCACTCCAGTGGATTCTGGGTCACTGTGGACCAGGAAGCACAGATGGGGGCCCTGATGAGAAATGCAAAGTGAGGTGAGCTGTGCTCATGGATGCAGGCTCAGCACACGCCCCACCCACAAACCGTCTCTCTGTGCACCCCAAAGACCCCTCATCCCAGTAGCGCTTCCTGCCTGTGCCTGGCAGCTCTCCCTCACCACTCAGCCACCTCCAGGGGAAAGGCCAGCGGCTACACCTGGCTCCTGGCTCTGTCAGCCTTGCGTGCTGGCCAGCCTGAGTGGGGGCAGGTGTGTGGGTCCAGCCATGCCTGCCTCCATGGTCACAGCCTGGGTGCTCCCCAGATAGGTTGCCCTGAAGTCTCCAGTGCCAGCCTTGAGCAGAGGGGTGAAGGTCACAGCTGACGTGTGACCCCATTCTGCTCTGGGCCTGGTGGGCAGTGCCCTTAGTAGATGGCAGAGGTGGTCCCGATGACCACGCTGGCTGGGGAGACTCTGACCTTGGCCCTGGGGACCGATGGTGGCCATGGAAGCTGACCGTGCATACCCCTGCTCTCCCTGGGGTCCGAGTACAGAGCCCAGAGCAGCCAGGCTTGGCGCCGGTGCTTACCAGATGTGGGCTGGTAGCCTCGCCTCGGCCCACACCACCATGCTGGGACACATGCTCAGGCCCCACCTGCTCACCCCTGCCTCCCGCTCACCCCTGCCTCCCACTCACCCCTGCTTCCTGGTTCCCAGGCCTCAGGCTCTTCCCCTGCCAGGCTTTTGGCCTTCGGGTCCCATCCTGGGCACACTGTTGGGAGTCTGAGAGCTGCTCCAGGCCACAGGAGCCCAGCTTCCTGCTCAACAAGGGCTGTCCCCCAGATCTCCCTGCCTCCTGTCTCCTCCACGGTCCTGGCCCTGCCATGCGTGTGCCTGTGTCTTCCAGCTCACACGCGGGCCCAGCCATGCTGCACCCTATCTGGGGCTCCCTACGACTGGAGGAGATGCCGTCGGCTGGAGGGGCAGACTCTGTGGCGCCCTGGACCCCCCAGAGCTGCGGTAAGGGCGACCCTGCAGACAGGCCCTGGGCTGGCTGGTCGGGTGGCCAGGGGCATCCGCTGAGAACCCCTTCCACTGCCTAGCACTCGAGCTTGGCCCTGTGGGGTAGAGAAATACTTTTCTACGTGGAGAGCATCCACGCCTCGTTATTAAAGGTTTTGGAGGCTTTCGGGACCCTCTGCGTGCTCTGTGCTTGCCACGCCTGCAGTGATGGGGGCTGGGTGGATGAGACCCACGTGCTTATTTCATGACAGCCATGCCCCATGCCACTGTGCTCATCCCACCTCCCAGGGCGCTTCCTTACAGTCCCATCAGCCTGGATTCGACTTTTTTTTCCTGCTACTGAGTCTTTTCATCCTGGGTTTCCAACAAGCAGTGCCCACTGCCTGGTGCCCAAGGGACCCAGCAGTTGCTGAAGCCCTGGGCTTGAGGCCCTCGTGCTGGCATGGGCTGCGCTGTGGGACCCTCCTGGCGGGCGGGCTTGGCAGGGCAGCTGGAGGGGCTGGTGCAGCCATGGGAAGTGAGTATGGACTCAGAAGATGGGGGGCCCTTTTTGCTGCTTCGTCGTTGTCTGTTGGTTTTCTTCAGAAGAACAGGTTTTGAGCATTGGAGTAAAACATGTTCATGTCTAGCTGGGGGAGAGATGGTGGGAGGGTGCATTCTGAGTGAATGGGGGCTACCCCTGGACCACCATCCCAGAGCAGCCCCAGATACATCCTGCACCCTCCTCGGCTGGCAGCGGGGAGTTCTGAGGAAGGTTCCTGCCCCAGGGCCAGTGCCGGGGGCAGGGAGGAGGGTTTCAGTCCTGGGATGTGGATGCCACGGGCTGGGTTCAAAGCCTTGAGCTGGAGCCCTCCTGGAGGCTGCTTCCCGGTTGGTGAGGGGCTCATCGGGTCCTCCCCAACTGACAGCGTCCTCCCAGGGCCCTGGAGCCATACCTGGCAGCTTGAGGGAAGCTGTTCTCTGTGGACCAGCAGAGAGGGTCCTGTGTGTTTGTGCACATGCATGTGTGTGTGCATGCTTGTGTGTGTGTGGAGGAGAGGGCCTGTCGGGCTCACACCTGGAGCCCTCTGAGGGAGGAAGGGTCTGCGTCTTCCCCACTCCGGCCCCTCCCCTGGGAGACTCTCCCAGTCTCCAGGATGTGGGAGCCTCTGCAGCCCTGGTATGCACCTGCCCCTTCCTTCCACACACACCCTCTGAGTATCACTGCCTGCCTGGCACTGAGGGAGCAGGCCCCGGCCCTTACAGTGCCTGTGTTTCAGGGAAAGTGGACAGTAAGAAGACAAGCAAGGGAGGATACACAGCGGATGGGATCTGAGGCATGAGGCCAAGGGGAGAATTCAACAGGAAGGGGCAGACAGCTCATGTGCTGGGGGGCGTTCAGAGTCAGGAAGGCCCCTGCAGGCCTCTGGCCTTGGTTGTTTATGCAGTTGTAACAGAATCCCAGAGACCGGATGATTTATAATGACCAGAAATGTATTGGCTCACAGTTCTGGAGGCTGGGAAGTCCAAGAACAAGATGCTGGCGTCTGGCAAGGGCCTTCTTGCAGCATGAACACAGAGAGGAAGGCAGGGGGGCGAGAGGGGGTGGGATTCCCCCTTTTATAACAAACCTCCGCCCACAATGATGGCATTCATCCATTCACAAGGGTGGAACCCTCATGACTGAATCATCTCGTGGCTGAATAGCCGCCTCATGGCTGAATTGCCTTGCATTTCAACATGAGGAGGGACAAGCGTTCAAACCATAGCACCACCTTTCCTATCCCCAGAAAGTGCAGCCCAGGGAGGTGCAGCGAGCTTCCCAGGGTGCCCAGGGATGGGCTGGGATGGGGCTCTGTTCTCCCACTGCCGGATTTGCTGACTTCCCACTTCCTGAAGGCTGGATGGGCAGGGGCTAGCCGATGTGAGTCATGGACAGTTCCAATGGCCGCAGGACAGCCGCCTCTTGGCCGGGATCTCCCAAGGGGGTTGAGGTCAGAGTCAGGCTCTGCCTTCTCCTTAGAAAGGGCAGCCTGAAGGGGGAGTTTTTACCCCATACCTCATTCACCATCCTATGGGCGGAAGGTGCAGTAGCCCCAGGGGTACAGGCAACAGGAGTCTATTGGGTCTAGCTTTTATGACTGGAGGCAGCACTGTCTGGGAGAATCTTCTGGACATAAACACCTACACCAGAGCTGTCCAGTGGAACCTTCTAGACTCAAACACCCAGACCAGAGCTGTGCAGTGGAATCTTCTAGACTGAAACATGTAGACTAGCTCTGTCCAATGGAACCTTCTAGACTTAAACAGACCTGAGTTGTCCAATGGAACCTTCTAGATTTAAACACCTAGACCAGAACTGTCCAATAGAAGCTTCTAGACTTAAACACGTAGACTCGCTCCATCCAGTGGAACTTTCTAGACTTAAACACATACACCACACTGTCCACTAGAAACCTTCTGCAATGAGGGAAATGTTCCAGATTCTGAGTTGTCCAGTATGGTAGCCACCAGTCACATGTGGCCGTCAAGCCACGAAAATGTGGCTAGTGTGATTGAAGAGTGGCACTTTACATTTTATTTTTTGTGAATTTAAGTTTAAATGTAAATGGCGGGTGTGGCTGCCAGCCGCCATGTTGGACAGCAGGGCCCTGGCTCTCAAACTCCACAGCCCCCACCGAGGGCATGGGTCCTGTCAGCCTCATTCTGGTTTGAGGCTGTGACTCCCCAGGACCCAAGCCACATGACTGAGAATGTAGCTAGTTAACATCATCACCACCAGCAGTGACGGCAGCTGCTGTGTGCCAAGATCCGTCAAACTGTCCCATTGCATCTTCACAGCTACCAGGGACTTTGGGGTGGCACATGGAGCTAGACTTTTTGGGGCTCTCACCCATTCTAGAGAAGTCAGGGCACTCATTGGGGTGACTCCTGCAGTCTCTGTCCAGCCAGGGCCATGCCCAGCTCCGGGACGGCTCGCTTTCTCCTGGGTCACTGCTCAGAGCTCAGGAACAAACACAGCTCACGTCCCGCCATGTCCCCTGAACTGTTGGGTGCTGATGTGGCCGGTGATGACCAGGACTCCCCCTCCTCAGGCCACAGCTGGGAGATCTTGGGGGCCGCGGGACTGTGGGGCTCGCAGGAGCCGGAGGGACATTTGGTGGGTCTGGGGCCCCTTCGCTGGCTTCAGCCTCTCTCAGGGCCATGAGACAAAAGCAAAGGATGGTTTCTCCCCTTGGCGAAAAAGGAATTTCAGCTCAGAACAGATGCCTGAACCAAAACCAAGAAGTGTAAGAGTGTCTCCACTTTCCATCATCACCAGTTAGATGGGGCCACAGGGGTGACCGCGAATGCTCAGTGCACGCCATGTGGCCGGCGCCTCTGCTGCTCACCCTGTCTCGGTGCTTTGGGGCGTCCTCTGCTGCTGTGGAAACGCCCAGGGACCGGCTGAGCTGTGTGGTTCACGGCTGAGCTGCTCCGTTCCGGGAAGGCGAGCAGTCCACTGGAGGAGCCGCCGGTCTTGGGGCAGTCGGAGTGGGGATCCTGGTCTTGGCTCCGTCCGTACACTAGGCGACAGTGACTGGGGCACTCATCGAGAGCCGTCACGAGGCCCCACCATCTGCAGACCCCATTGCCTGCAGCGCCTCCTGGTGGCAGCCTCCGTGGGGCCAGGAGCTCCAACAGCGTGCAGAGTCAGAGCTGGGACTCGGGGCCACCAAGGAGAAAGAGAAGCCCCCTCCGCTGCTACTGGGGACTTCACTATCCAAGGAGGAGGCTGAGGTTTTCATGCCCACGCTCTGGACCAATCCCAGAAATTCCAAGGAGAGCCCAGGACTTGTGCCAGTGCTTACATCAGCACCCACCCACCCCCTCAGCACCCACCCACCCCCTCAGCACTCGCCCACCCCGTCACCACCCACCCACCACCTCAGCACCTACCCCCCCGAGAGCACCCACCCACCCTGTCTGTACCCACTTACCCCCTCAGCACCCACCCACTCTGTCAGCACCCACCCACCCCGTTCACACCCACCCTGTCATCACCCTCCCACCCTGTCCACACCGTCAGCAGCAGCTTCTACCTGCTGAGTGCACAGCCAGCCTGTACCAAACCATCTCCTTGGACCCTCGCACAAGGGAAGGAGGAACCTCTGTGTCCCCACTGGGCTCTGACTGACAAGTGATTTGTTCAAGGTCACATGGCAAATGCTTGATGGACCCGGTCTGTCTGGGGGCAAAGCCCATATGCTGGGCCTGGGCCTCCGCCCTCCCCACAGACTCCTGCCATCCATCCGGGCGTTGGTCCTGGCCGGGGTCAGGCAGAGCCAGCCTTAGCGGGGACGAGGAGATGCAGCGGGTCTCTGTGTCCTTCCATGGGGCTGCAGCCCTCCCAGCCCTTCCTCGACATGCAGGGCAGGGGCTGCTCTTGATGGAGTTGATGCCAGCTGGGCTCAGGAGTCAGGCCGTCTTCACTCCTGGCCTCCATGCCTCAGTTTCCCTGCAGGTGCAGAGGCTGTGTTAACCCGCTGTGCCATGGTGCGCCGAGGCAGCGGCGAGGGGAGGCCTGGAGAGTGGCCTGGGCCACTCAGCTGCCCCCCTCCATTGTTCCACAGGTCAGCAGGAGGACCCGTGTGCGAGACACCTTCCCAACACCCAGCGGAAGACCTCCAGCTTTCTGGATTCTCTGAAGGTTTGCCCCAGGCCGACGACAGCTGGGTCCCCTTTCTGCTGGGTGGTGAGCCGGGGGCAGCCTCTGTCTCCCAGAGGCCAAGTGGAAGAGGCTCTAATGCACAGACTATAGAATTTAGAAACAGGGTGGCTGGGTGAGAGGGAGGGGACCATGCAGGTGGCAGGAACAGACGGAGGGGCTTCCCGGGCTGATGGGGAAGCCCCTGGCAGGGAGAGAAAGTTGGTGGGCTGGAGGGAGGGGTCCTGCCCAGACATAGGATTCCTCGGGGTCACCCCCGAGGAAGGGGCCCACCCTCCCTGGCTGGGGGCAGCAGGAACCGTGAGCTTGGGTTCTCCCTGCAGCTGGACCAGCAGAAGCGGGCATTGGCCCTCCTGCGGCGGCGGGCAGAGCTGGAGGCCTGGGAGACGCAGCAGACTCTGGATGGGCTGCTCTTCAGGAGGCAGCTGGAGGTAGCGGCCGCTTGCCACGGGGGGAGCCCCTGTCTCTGCAGGAGGTTGGGTGGGAAGGTCAGTCACACTGGGAAGGAATATGGAGACTTCCATGGGAACAGTGGGCACCCCTCGCCGAGAGGAAGCGAGCCAGAGGCTGGAGCTCCCTTTGAAGCAGTCTCTGTGCAGAAACAGGAGGTTTCGGACACTTGTGTCCTGGGGGCGCCGGCACTGGGGGTGCCTCAGCGGGAACCAGATCTGGGTCACAGATGGCCATTGGGGCCTCCCACCTGTCCGTGTCCCAGGCTTGGTAGGCCCCTGAGCCCTGGGCTCTCCACGGGCGCCTACGACCCAACGCGCGTGTGGTGCTTACACCCCAGGCAGGTCTCTGGCCAGAAGGGAAGGGGCTTAGTGTCTCCTGAGCCGCCTCTGCACGGCCGTCCTGCGCCAATAGTGTCCCCTCCGATGGGCAGCTCTCGCTGTCCGGGGTGGTTCAGCACCTGCCCCATGAGGTGACAATGTCACCCAGGCCTAGGAACGGTGACCCTGGCAGGGCATTGACCGGGCGGCTGACAGCTATGACCTGGCTGGAAGAGATAACCTTCTGGGAGGTGGACCTGTCTTCTGTGTTTGGTTCAGGGGCCGATGGTGGGAAGTACATCCACGGTACATGTTGGGGGGCATCTCCAGGAGAGTGATGGAAGTGTGTGCATGCACGTGTGTGTGTGTGTGTGCACGTGTGGGAGTACACATACAGGCGGCCTCAGACCCACAGCAGCACTGACACCCTGCCCCGCATCCCTGCCTGTTCTCTCCCTGCTCCCGGCATCACAGGCTTTGCTCCCCTCCTGTGCCTGCCCTCCCAGCACCCCCAGCCGGGACCGGAGCTGGGGCTTCCTTCCCACCCATCTCTGTGCAGCGGGCCCCCCAGCTCCCACACCCTCCAGCCCTGGCTGGGCACCAGCCACCCCTGCTTCCCTGCAGTGGCCTCTCCGGGAGGCAGGAGGGGACCGTCAGCCCCGCTGGCAAGATGGACAGAGAGGCCCCTGAGGTTGGAGACTTGCCCAGCTTCAGGCTCCTCCTTGGGACCGGGCTTGGCCTGACCATCCTGACCCAATGCCCACCGTTGTGGAGCCGCCTCCTGCGTTCTCCACAACACGCCTCCCACTCCTCACAGCAGCTGATGGAGAGACACTCGACCCAGACTGGGCCAGAGGAGGCATTGAAGCTGGAGCAGCCTCCAATTTGCAAGGACCAAGAGCCGACCACAGCCTCTCAGAGCACAGGGACGGCCACACCCAGGTGAGGCCGGGGGCTGGGGCTGGCCACCCCCTCCCAACGTGGAAATGCAGATTGGGGAGTCTCTGGGCACAGGTAGTGGGGCAGGCACTGCGGGCGCTGGTGCCAAGTCTCCTGGGCGTGTCCTCACCTGTAGGTCACACCCGCCTCTGGACACAGATGCTGCCACATCCTCCCAGGGTCCCGAGGACAGACCAGAGAGTGTGGTGGCCAAGCCAGCCTCTGCAGGTGACAGTGTCTTCAAAACCCCACCCAGGCCTGAAGGCAGGCAGAGCCCTCAGCCAGTGTGAACCCAAAAGGGGGGAACCGAGGCAGGTACACAGCAAGGAGGCCCAGAGGCCTACAGTGGCTGCCCAAGGCCATGCAGAGTGGAGCTGGGTTCTGCAGTCAGGTCTGTCTGACTCCAGCACTCAGTGACTGACCCTTGGGCAGCCCTAGCCCCTGGCATCCCTTGAGCCCGGGGAACTGGGTTAGACAGCTGGCGGACACTGTCTCCACCCACCCAGCCCGGGGGAGCTGTGTCAGGATCTCAGCAGGAAAGCTTCCCTAGAGCTGGGGGACCAGCCTGACCGGAAGGGAGGTCCGCAGCCCAGGGAGGGTGAGTGTGGCACCTCGGTCCTCCGGGGCTTCCGCCAGGTGACTGAGCACAGGCTGCTCAGTCTGTTGGCCTTGCTCTGGGACAGAGGGTCTCAGCTCCTCTGAGCTGGCGTGACCCCCAGGCTGGCCTCCAGGTGGCTGCCATCTCCTGGAAGCCTGGGTACAACCTGTCTCGGTGTCTTCGGGAACAGGAACCCTTCCCTGGTTCCAGGCCTGCTGATACGCCCACTTCTATTCCTTTGAGTGGCTTTCCCTGGTGGGAAAGGTCTCTGCACAGCCTCCCCAGGGCGGGCTGTGCAGAAAAGCTGGTCCAGACTCCCCTCCCGTGTGATGTGTGTCAGCAAATAAGGAAGGGTCTGCGTGCAGGTTGTAGGGATGGCGCGGCGAGACCACCACAAGGTGATTTTTTTTTTTTTTTTTTTTGAGACGGAGTCTCGCTCTGTCTCCCAGGCTGGAGTGCAGTGGCCGGATCTCAGCTCACTGCAAGCTCCGCCTCCCGGGTCCACGCCATTCTCCTGCCTCAGCCTCACAAGGTGATTTTAGCCCTCAGTATGATCATGGCAGATGCGGTGACTTCCCAGTTGGCCACAGTCGCCCCATCTCCAGGCTTGGCACCTGCTGCGTATTCCTAGTTTAACTTCATTGTGTTCACAAAACACATTCGTGTGGACCTCATAATGTCCAGACTCGGGTTTTAGCTGGAATATGGTCTACATCAGTGGGTGCTCCTTTAAAACAATGTCTGTTCCGTTGTTGCTGGGGGGAGCGTCCTGCAGTATCACTTAGATCAAGTTGGTGGATCGTGCTCTTCAAATCTACTGCATCTTGGTGGATTTTCTGCCTAACATTCCTATCGATGAGTAAGAGATGGGTGTTGAAATATCACATTGCGATTTGCCGAGTTCTCCTTGCAGTTCTAACAGGTTTCACTTCACGTATTCTGAAGCTCTGACATCAGGCCCATAAACACTCGGGATTATTATGCGCTTTTGATGAACTGACCCCTCTGTCATTATGCAATAATCCTCTTACCCGCAGCAGTATCCTTCACTTCAAAGGCTACTTTGTCTGATATTAATACAGCCACTCCAGCTCTCCTTCAACTGGTGTTTCGCGGTATCTCCATTGTCATCCTTTTACTTTCCATTTATTTGCATCTTTGTGTTTCAAGTGTGTTTCTTACAGGCAGCAGAGAGTTGGATCTTGCTTTAAAAAAATCAGTCTGGTAATCTCTGCCTTTTAATTGGGGTGCTTACACTATTCACATTGAACGTGATGACGGATGCGGTTAGGGTTTCACCTGGTTATTCTTCTTTTGTTCTATCTGTCCCTTTATTTTCTTCTTCCACTTACTATCTGCCTCCTTTTGGATTAAGCAATGTTTTTTATGATTCCATTTTATCTCCATTGTTGGCTCAGGAGCTGTAACTCTGTAATTTTAGTGGCTGCTTTAGGATTTATGATAGTATACACAGTCGACCACTTCACTTATGGTACAAGGCCAGTTCTTCTTTCCTGGTCATTAGGTGGTTGTTGTCATGAATTTTATTTTAAATGTTTTGTTTGTTTTTTGAGAATGGGGGTCTCACTGTGTCACCCACGCTGGAGTGCAGTGGTGAGATCTCGGCTCACTGCAACCTCTGCCTTCTGGGCTCAAGCAATCCTCCTTCCTCAGCCTCCCAAGTCGCTGGGACCTCAGGCATGCACCATCACCCCAAGCTAATTTTTTTTTTTTTTTTTTTTTTTTGAGACAGAGTCTCGCTCTGTAGCCCAGGCTGGAGTGCAGTGGCCGGATCTCAGCTCACTGCAAGCTCCGCCTCCCGGGTTCACGCCATTCTCCGGCCTCAGCCTCCCGAGTAGCTGGGACTACAGGCGCTGCCACCTCGCCCGGCTATTTTTTGTATTTCTTTTTTTTTTTTTTTTTTGAGACGGAGTCTCGCTCTGTCGCCCAGGCTGGAGTGCAGTGGCGCAATCTCGGCTCACTGCAAGCTCCGCCTCCCGGGTTCACGCCATTCTCCTGCCTCAGCCTCCCGAGTAGCTGGGACTACAGGCGCCCGCCCCTGCGCCCGGCTAATTTTTTCTATTTTTAGTAGAGACGGGGTTTCACCATGGTCTCGATCTCCTGACCTTGTGATCCGCCCACCTCGGCCTCCCAAAGTGCTGGGATTACAGGCGTGAGCCACCACGCCCGGCCTATTTTTTGTATTTCTTAGTAGAGACGGGGTTTCACCGTGTTAGCCAGGATGGTCTCGATCTCCTGACCTCGTGATCCGCCCATCTCGGCCTCCCAAAGTGCTGGGATTACAGGCTTGAGCCACGGCGCCCGGCCTTTTTTTTTTTTTTTTGAGATGGAGTTTTGCTCTTGTTGCCCAGGCTGGAGTGCAATGGTGCAATCTCGGCTCACTGCAATCTCCACCTTGCAGGTTCAAGCAATTCTCCTGCCTCAGCCTCCTGAGTAGCTGGGATTACAGGTACACTTCACCATACCTGGCTAATTTTTGTATTTTTAGTAGAGACAGGATTTCACTATGTTGGCTAGGCTGGTCTCGAACTCCTGACCTCAGGTGATCCACCTGCCTCAATCTCCCAAAGTGCTGGGATTACAGGCATGAGCCACCGTGCCCGGCCATTTTTGTATTTTTTATAGAGATGGGGTTTTGCCATGTTACCTAGGCTTATTTTAAATGTTTTATAAACTCTGCAATACATTGTTATCATTTTGTTTAAACAGCCAATTATCTTGTTAAAAGTTTTAAATGATGTATGTGTTTATATTTCCATCTGCACATAGTCGTCATTTTGCCATTTCTGGTGCTCTCCATTGCTTCGGGTAGATGTAGATTTCTAACCGGCATCCTTTTCCTTCTGCTGGAAGGACTTCCCTTAGTATTTCTGGTGGTGCGTGTCTGCTGGTGTCTTTAGCTTTCGGATGTCTGAAGACACCTTCATCTCATCTCCATTTCTGACGTACTCTTTCCTGGACATAGAATGCTAGATGTGGTCTTTCCCTTTCAGTACTTTGAAGACATTGCTCCATTGTCTTCTTGCTTGCATTGTTTGTGACAAGAAATCGATTGCCATTCTTCTTGGTTCATCGGTACATTACCGCGTCTTTGTTTCTCTGGCTGCTTTTAAGGCTTTCTCGGTCAGGTGCGGTGGCTCACGCCTGTAATCCCAGCACTTTGGGAGGCTGAGGCAGGTGGATTGCGAGGTCAGGAGATCAAGACCATCCTGGCTAACACAGTGAAACCCCATCTCTACTAAAAATACAAAAAAATTTAGCCAGGCATGGTGGTGGGCACCTGTAGTCCCAGCTACTCGGGAGGCTGAGGCAGGAGAATGGTGTGAACCCAGGAGGCGGAGCTTGCAGTGAGCTGAGATCGCACCACTGCACTCCAGCCTGGGCGACTGAGCGAGACTCCCTCTCAAAAAAAAAAAAAACAAAACAAAACACTTTCTCCTTGTTACTGGTTTTGAGCTATTTTATTATGATGTCTTTTGTTGTAGTTTTTCATGTTTTCTTTTTTTGAAAAAATGGACTCCATTTTTTTTGAAAATTTTTGGAAAATATAGACTCCAAGTCCATATTCCTTGTCCTTGGAGTTTGTTGAGATTCTTGGACCTGTGGATTTTTCATTTTCTTCATATTTGGAAATCGTTTAGCCGCTATTTGTTCAAATATCTTTTTGCTTCTCTTTCTCTCACATCTCATTCAGGGACTCCAATTACCCATCTATTAGGCCACTTGAAGTTGTGATCTTACTGAAGCTCTTTGTATTATTTTATTCTTTTTCCCTCCCTTTTTCCTTTTGGATCGTTTCTATTGCTATTATCTTCCAATTCGTTCATCTCTCCTTCTGCAGTATCTAGTCTGCCCTTCATCCCATCTGGTGTATTTTTCATCTCAAGTGTTTTAATTTTCTTTCTTTTTTTTTTTTCCTTTTTTTTGAGACAGAGTCTCACTCTGTCACTCTGTCGCCCAGGCTGGAGTGCAGTGGTGCGATCTCAGCTCACTGCAAGCTCCGTCTCCTGGGTTCACGCCATTCTCCTACCTCAGCCTCCCGAGTAGCTGGAACTATAGGCACCCGCCACCACACCCGGCTAATTTTTTTGTATTTTTAGTAGAGATGGGATTTCACTGTGTTAGCCAGGATGGTCTTGATCTCCTGACCTCGTGATCTGCCCGCCTTGACCCCCCATAGTGCTGGGATTACAGGCGTGAGCCACTGCGCTTGGCCAAGTGTTTTAATTTTCATCAGAATGTGTATTCCATTTGGATCTTTTGGTTTTATATCCTCTGTGGCTCTACGAAACATCTTAAACATATGGGATACAGTTATGAAACTGTTAATGTCCTTCTCTGCCAATCCTCACACCCATGTTGAGCCTGGGTTAGGGTTAATAAATTATCCTGCTCACCATGGGTTGTATTTTCTGGTTTCTTTGCATATCTTCCGGACATTGTGAATTTTACCTTGCTGAGTGCTAGATATTTTTGTATTCTTGTAAACATGCCTTTTTTTTTTTTTTCCTTTTGAGACAGAGTCTCACTCTCTCACCAGGCCGGATGGAGTGCAATGGTGCAATCTCAGTTCACTGCAACCTCCACCTCCCAGGTTCAAGCAATTCACCTGCCTCAGCCTCCCAAGTAGCTGGGAATACAGGCGCCCGTCACCATGCCCAGCTAATTTTTTGTATTTTAGTAGAGACGGGGTTTCACCATGTTGGCCAGGATGGTCTCCATCTCCCGACCTCATGATCCGCCCACCTTAGACTCCCAAAGTGCTGGGATTACAGGTGTGAGCCACCACACGGGCCCCTATAAACATTCTTAAGCTTTCTTTTGGACTGCAGTCATTTGGAAGTAATTTGATCCTTTCAGACTTTGCCTTAATAGTGCGTTAAGGCTCGGCACGGTGGCTCACGCCTGTAATCCCAGCACTTTCGGAGGCCGAGGCGGGCGGATCACGAGGTCAGGAGATCGAGACCATCCTGGCTAACACAGTGAAACCCCGTCTCTACTAAAAAATACAAAAAACTAGCCGGGCGAGGTGGCGAGCACCTGTAGTCCCAGCTACTCGGGAGGCTGAGGCAGGAGAATGGTGTGAACCCGGGAGGCGGAGCTTGCAGTGAGCTGAGATCCGGCCACTGCACTCCAGCCTGGGTGACAGAGCGAGACTCTGTCTCAAAAAAAAAAAAAAAAAAATAGTGCGTTAATAGCTGAGCGTCAATGCTCAGCCTGGGGCTAATCATTTCCAACAGTCAGGGCAAGAAAGTTCTGTGTACACTGCCTGCCCAGTGACCTGGGTGTGCTGAGGTCCTCCAGCCTGGCTACTGGAAACAGGTGACATTCCCAGGCTTCCAGTCCCCTGGAATGCTTCTGTCCCAGCATCTGGTAGCTTCTTGACATGCATTCATCCATCAGTTCTCTACTGAATACTCCAGGAGGACGCTTCATACATCTCAGAGGTCCTCTCTCTGTGCAACTCTCTCCTCTCTGACACTCTGCCCCCACAAACTCCAGTTGCCTTGGTCCCCCCAGACTCTGCTGTCTCCTCTACCCAGGCATTCCGCCAGCTCAGCCAGCTTCCCCTCCCTCACCGTAGCCTGGCAACTGTTTCAGGCAGTGAACGGTGAGCGTCGCAAGTCTCACCTCCTTTGTTTTCTGTCTCTCAGGGATCACTGTGCTGTGTTGCCTCATGTCCAGTGCCTGGAAAACTGTTCTTTCATATGTGTGTGTGAAAAAAAATATATATATATGTATATACACACACATATCTCTATATAAACACACATATGTGTGTGTATATTTATGTGATTTTTTTAGTTGTTGCAGATGGGATGGTAAAGCCAAAATCCAGTCCTTTCTGCTCTCTTTGTGGGGAGGGAAAGCCCTTAAGGACTTTTAAGTATAGGCTCCTTTTTCCATCACTCAGAAACAGAAGCACGGCCAGCAGCGGTGGGCAGCAGGTCAGCTACTTCAGCTGGGGATCAGGGCTCTGCCGTCACCTGCCAGCTCCTTGGTGCTGGACCTAGAACAGCCCTTCTCCCTCTGTGGGCCTCAGTCTCCCCTCCTGTAGAAACGGAGCAGCTGGGCTGTCTCCCTGAGCTCCCTCTACCTTTGGTCTGGTCTTTCCCACAGTCAGTGGGGTCACACACTAGAACTTCACATCAGGAGACTGCTGGTCCCTTCCCGCGTGGTCTTGTGGATTCTTCGTGAAGCCTTGTGTGTCCGGGATGGGGTGGGGGCACTAAACTGCCCTAGACCTCCTACTTTTATGAGGCCCTCCGGTAGAAATGGCCCCTGACACGGGGCACTTAGACCCCCTACATGACCCAACCATGGTGCTTCCTTCCTCAGAGGTGGGGGGCCCTGACGGAGCCCTCTCCCAGCTGCCCCTGGCCAAGCTCTTCCCTCCAGACAACCCCGCCCACCAGGTAGGTGGAGAGGTCCCCTGGGGGAGGGGCACAACTTCAGGGCCCAGCAAGGCCCTGGTAGTGGGCCCCGGACTCAACTGTCCCTTCACTAAGAAGGGCCAAGGCAGGTTCTGGGTCAGGAGGTTCTTCCGGCCATTGCGTCACGCAGTCTTCCAGCTGACGGCTACTCAAGCCGGTTCCTCCCGCCCTGGGTGACAGAGCGGGGCAGGCATTTCAACAGGGTGCTTTGGGCACGGTTAGCCCCCGCCCAGGTTGTATATCTTAGGGCAGGTGGCCTGGGCTTCCTGGATCAGGGCTGGTGGTGAGGCCGAGATGATGAAGATCCGGCCTGCCCCGCCAGCTCACAGTCGGGGAAGCGGGGGCGGCATGGGAGATGAGCGGGGCGGGCAGTCCTAGAGGGCTTCTCGGAGGCGGTGGCCGGTGCCTGGAGCGATCTAGAACCTAGGCGGTGAAGCGGCCCGCCCTAGTGGAACCCCGCGAGGCCCGGAAGCGCCGAACCCAGAGCTTTAGGAGCCTTGGGCTGCTTCAAGCCGCAGATGCTGGAGCGGAGCCTGCGGGAGGAGGAGCTGCGAGCACAGCACCAGGCCGCGCTGCTGCACCTGCGAGAGATGGCGCTCCAAGAGAAAACGCTCGCGGAACTGGCCTGGCTGGAGCATCGGCGAGGGTGAGCGCATGCGCCCAGCGCCGGCCCCGCCCCCGCCCCGCCCCGCCGTGGCCCCGTCCCGCCGCGGCCCCGCCCCGCCCTGTCCGGGTCCCTCCCGTGGCCCGACAGCGTTTTGAGAAACAAGGTACTGGTCCAAATAGTAATAGGTGTTTGCTGAAACTTAGCTAAGACAGTAAAGGACTCAATACACAAATATAAAAAATACCCCCATCGTCCCAAAGATGACCTCTGAAATCATCTTTGCGCATACTTTGTTTTTTTGTTTTGTTTTGGTTTTTTGAGACCGAGTCTCGCTCTTGTTGCCCTGGTTGGGGTGTAGTGGCGCATGGCGCGATCTAGGCTCACTGCAACCTCCGCCTCCTTCAAGCGATTCTCCTGCCTCAGCCTTCCAAGTAGCTAGGATTACAGGCATGCGCCACCACGCCCGGCTAATTTTGTATTTTTAGTAGAGACGGGGTTTCTCCATGTTTATCAGGCTGGTCTCGAACTCCCGACTTCAGGTGATCCACCCGCCTCCGCCTCTCAAAGAGCCGGGATTACAGGCGTGAGCCACCGCCCCCAGTGCGGATACTCTGTTCTGGGGGGAAACACACATGGCTATTGCCACGTTGCAAATGGGCGGCATGTGCTGTTTTGTAACTTGCGTTTTCAATTTAAATGTCAGGAAAACCTTTCTGTGTGTCTACGTAACCGCTGTAACACACAGGGCGCACTGGCGCACAGACAGGGCTGTAACTCCCTTCGCCTGTCCCGGATCTCTGGGCTTCTAGGCTGTCTCCAGTTTTTTGCCATTATTAATGAAGATAGAGAGGTCATTTCCTTAAGGCAAAATCTTTTTTTTTTTTTTTTTGAGACGGAGTCTCGCTCTATCGCCCAGGCTGGAGTGCAGTGGCGCGATCTCGGCTCACTGCAAGCTCCGCCTCCCGGGTTTACGCCATTCTCCTGCCTCAGCCTCCGGAGTAGCTGGGACTACAGGGGCCCGCCACCTCGCCCGGCTAGTTTTTTGTATTTTTTAGTAGAGACGGGGTTTCAGTGTGTTAGCCAGGATGGTCTCGATCTCCTGACCTCGTGATCCGCCCGTCTCGGCCTCCCAAAGTGCTGGGATTACAGGCTTGAGCCACTGCGCCCGGCCTAAGGCAAAATCTTAGAAGTGGAATGACCGTGTCAGTGAGAATGCATTTGGAAGCCGCTTGATAATGCCACACTGGTCTCCAGAAAGGTGATTCCAGTTAACATCCTCACCCAGTGTCTGAGCGGGCCAGGCTGAGGGTGTTTATCCCATGATGGGAGCAGGGGTGGATGTGGGTGACCCCCACCTCCTCCCCCCAGAGGACCCACTGGCCTGGGCTGGGTCTTCAGGATGGCAGGGGCTGCTCTCTGCCAGCCTTTGTCGCTTTAGACCAAAAGTCCAAAAGTGGCTGTGAGGGGTGGAAGAGTGACAGCCAGGGCTGGGGCCATCTGGCCACCCCAAGGCTGCCGAGCCTGTCCACGCATGGCTGCCTCCTCCCCGGTGCCCGCACCTTGGGAGGGCATTCCAGGTTGATGTGGCCGACCAGGGCTGGCTGTGTCTGTGACTTTCTATATCCACTTGCACGGGCTGTCAAGATTGGCGGTGATGTTGCCATCTCCCCCCAGGTGCCTGGACAGCAAGAGGGACAGAGCTGTGCTGGCCATGCTGGTGGAGAAGCAGCAGCAAGCCCTCAGCAGATTCGAGAAGGAGCAGGTGGGGCCAGCACAGGCCTGGTGGGTCGAGGTGGGCGGCACACAGAGGTGGTCCTGTCATCATCTTGCCTGGAATCTGAACATTCCCCAGCACCAGAGCTAAAGAATTCCCAAGCCCTTGCCACCCTCCAGGGCCATACAGGACCCTGCAGTACAGAAGGAGTGCCCATGGCCCGAGGGGGCATCACGGCCAGGGTGGAGGGTGGCCCTGTGGCCCTGGCTCCAGGCCAGGCTCAGCCTTTTGCTGGATGTCACCTCGGGCAAGTAGCTCTGTCTCTTGGCGCCTCAGTTTCCTCCTTGGAACCGGAGAAGAATAGTTAGTATCTGTAAGCAGGGGTTTGGGAGAGTTTAGTGCAGCCAGCACTTACCCGGGCAGATGTGCGCCATGTACGACCTCAGAGGACTTTCCCAACCGCTCCGAGCCCAGTTCCCTCATCTGGAAAATGAGGAGAAGCCTGATGTGCGCATGCGTGGGGGCCGTGAGGGTGGTGCAGGTAAATCCCCGGCCTCGCCTGCCAGGGAGGGGTCTCCATCTGTGGCTGCTCTTGCCTTCCTGCCATGGTTGTCACCAGGGCCTGGAGGAAGCCGACCCCCAGGGAGATTCGGTACTGGGCTCACACGTGGAGAGGGGAACAGCTGCCAGAGTCAGGGCTTTGCCTGCGGCAGAGAGGAGCAAGCCTGAGAGCCAGAACGAGGACCCTTGCAGGCCCCCGCCCGGGTCACAGGCTCAAGGGCCCCTCACAGCTCGAGGCCACTGTGCCCGCATCCTCACATCAGTGTCCCCATGCTGTGGGGCAGGGGCTGGCGCTAACACCCTTGGTACAGATAAAGGAACCTGACTGGGTGAGGCGGTTCACGCCTGTAATTCCAGCACTTTGGGAGGCCAAGGTGGGAGGATCACTTGAGCCCAGGAATGTGAGACAGGCCTAGGCAACATAGTAAGAACCCCGTCTCTACAAAAACTAAATCTGCCACTACAGGTGGCCAATGCTTGTAGTCCCAGCTGTTTGGTGGGCTGAGGTGGGAGGATTGCTTGAGCTCGGGAGGTCGAGGCTGCGGTGAGCTGAGATTGCACCACTGCACTCCAGCTTGGGCAACAGAGTGAGACCTTGTTTCAAAAAAAAAAAAAAAGAAAGAAAAAAAGAAGCTGAGCTGGGGTGGGGGACTTACTTCACCCAGGACTCTGCTGGGAAATGGGGTCAGTGCAGGACCTTATGTTGACTGGAAAGCCTGAGATCCCCACCCCTGCCCTGGACGCCCTGTACATACTGGGACTTGGGATGTCAGGCGTGGGGCATTCCAGGCGAGGGAGCTGGGGGCGGAGACCCAGGCTGCAGACCCATGCGCGAGTCCTCTTGGATATGGAGAAACAGGAAAAGGCAGGCCCCACAGAGAACCATGTGAGCCCGGGAAACAAAAGGGGCTTAGAAGGGGTCTGCTTGTCATCGAGGGGGCCTGATAGAACAGGCCCTGCCCAGGGAGCCCATGCGGGAGGAGCTGGAGCTGGCCAGGGCCAGGACACCCAGCCATAGGCAGGCTGCATGTCATAGACAGAGACGCCCTGGTGGACGTGGGGTCTGGGACCCCCCAGCGGGGCCGTGGACCAGACACCCGCTTGGTAGAGCCTCAGTTTCCCGTCTCCCTGATGAAGCTGCCATCTCCCAGGGCGGGTGGGCAACGGCCCGTGCCTTTGCTCCATACAAGGTGGTTCCGAGGGTGCGTCCACCGGGGACACTGTGGGGAACAGAGAGAACAGTCGTAAAGGAGGGATGGGGTGGGGGCAGTGCCTGGAGCCTGGAGACAGGGAGGGCGAGGCCCAGTCAACCTGTGCCAGCCCCGCTCGAGCCCCGGGGACTGTCTCCTTCCTGCCTCCTGCCGCCTGCGGCTGCCTCCTCCACCAAGCCCAGGGAAGCCCAAGGCCATGGGGGTATCCTCGGCCCGGCAGGAGGGGCAGGCAAAGGCCAATTGGAGGGAAAGGGAGGCCCCCCAGTGCAAGGGCCAGGGCGTCCGCCCAGACACCCCTTCCCTTTCGTTGGCCTTTTTTTTTCTTCTTTTTTTTTTGAGACGGAGTCTCACTCTGTCGCCCAGGCTGGAGTGCAGTGGCCTGATCTCAGCTCACTGCAAGCTCCGCCTCCCGGGTTCACGCCATTCTCCTGCCTCAGCCTCCCGAGTAGCTGGGACTACAGGCGCCCGCCACCTCACCCAGCTAGTTTTTTGTATTTTTTTTTTAGTAGAGACGGGGTTTCACCGTGTTAGCCAGGATGGTCTCGATCTCCTGACCTCGTGATCCGCCCGTCTTGGCCTCCCAAAGTGCTGGGATTACAGGCTTGAGCCACCGCGCCCGGCCATTCGTTGGTCTTTTCCTCTGCTGGCTCCGGGGTTATGCTGACATCTGCTTCTTTCGCCTGCTCAGAGGGAAATCCAATACCTGCGCCACACGCAGCTGCTCAGGCACCGAGACAGGAAGCTGTTTTTGCAACATCAGAGGGACGTCGTCTCCATGCCGGGGCCTGCAGGAGCCCTCCCCATCCCAGGGCCCGCGGGCACCCGCCCCATCCCAGGGCCCAGGGACGCACTCCCCATCCCGGGGCCCACGGAAGTCCTCCCCATGACAGGGCCCGCGGACGTCATCCCAGTGCACGAGCTGCAGGTCCGGGCCAAGCTGCCGCAGGTGGGCGCTCTCGCCTGGGCTGGGGCTCAGCCCCAGAAATGCTGTACCCTAGGATCGTGCAAGTCCCTTGTAAAAATGCCTGTGGCCGCAGGAAGACTTGCTGGGGGGTGGGGTTGGGGGTGGGGCAGATGGAGGGAGGGAGGGGCCGCTGCTGGGGGGCTGAGGAGGCTTCCTGGATGGGGTGGTCCTGGCCAGGCCCTAGAGCAGAGCCAGACTTCAGGTGGGGGCAGCAGTGGATGGGGTTGGGGAATAAGCAGGACTGGGGATCTCATGGGACCCAGGCAGGAAGGAGAGTGTGGCTGGAAGTTCCCGGGGGAGGCCAGCCCCTCAGGGACCCCAAGCAGAAGCTGCGTCCTTGGAGGGCGGCTCCAGCTCCCCATGTCCACCAGCAGAGTGAGGAAGCTGTGTGGACGAGGGGTGGGGGACTATCCCCAGGCAAGCTGTGTGCCTTCCCCACCTGCGCGTCTCCTCTGTAAGGCCGGGAGGGCAGCGGGCTCACCCGGAAGGTGGGGATGAGGATTGAATGATCTGAGCTCTCTGAAGCACCTGCTCCAGGCTGGACTGCAGGAGAGGAGACAGGAGCAACCTGATTCCAGAGCTGGGCATGGGGGTGTCTGGCCGGCCTTGGGCAAAGACTCGTCATTCTGGGTCTCCCATCCATACCTCTCAGCGGGGGTGCAGGACCCCTGCTCAAATGAGAGGTCCTGTTTCAGCCTGGCACCCAGCAGGGAGCAAACAGCCCCAGCACTGCACCAGCCCTGTCACAGCCACAGTCACATGATGCCCGGCACCGGCTTTTCTGAGGAAGAAATGAGCAGAGACAGCCACGCCAGGCTCTTCTGCACCGTTTCTCACAGGGCTCCAGCCCCAGAGTCAAGGTCACCTGGGAGGGCGGCTCAGAGACAAGTCAGCAGCCAGAGGCCTCCCTGTGTCCCCTGACCCTGCGCAGGCCCAGCAGCCCCACCAGCCGTCGCCCCCAGAGCAGCCCCGCAAGCTCGAAGGCCAAACGGTGAGTTGGTTGGTCTTGGGGGTTGGGAGTCGGGGTCTGGACGCTGATGTTCTCCTGAGAAGCCTTTCCTGCACTGGGCGGCCGACTCACTCAGCCCCATCCCCACCTGTGCCTGGGAGGATGGAAGGGGGTGGGCATTGAGGGCACTGAGGGAGGCCTGCTGGCCCAGTGGGTCTGGGCAGAAGCCGGAGCTGCCCGGGCCCCATGGGAGGAGCCCCAGGAGCTGGTTGCACCTTCCCGGCTCTGTGGCTGGCTGGAGTGTGGCCACGGGGAGGATCTCCTCTTAGCCTGTTTCCTCACCTGGGAAATAGGGACGGGGTGCTCTCCCCTCCACAGCTGCTGCAGGACGCGGTGGGGCACAGCCGGTGGACAGGTCTGGCTCAGGGGCCAGGGGTGGCACGTGTAGCCCTGGGCACCCCCTCCCAAGGTGGCTGGGGGCTGTTCTGCCCACCGGTGGCAGCTCAACCTTCTCTGAGGCCTGGCCATGTGGCCGTTGGCTTTGGTTTGCAGCAAAAGCGCCTCATTAGAGGGCACCAGGGCTCTGCCTGGACTGTCCCCATGGAGCAGGGGAGGAGGTGTGATGACCAGGGTCACCTGGCCGAGAGCCTGGCCGTGGGAGGAGCAGCTGCTTTTCCCATCAAGAGCCTCCCGGCTTCCTGATGCTGGAAACAGCTCTTCTTTCGGGGCTCAAAATGGCCCTGGAGGGCCGAGGAGGCCTCCTCTCCTTTGAGCTCAGACCCCCAGGGCCGGCAGCCCTCAAAACTCTATCACAGACCCCCTTGAAGCAGCAAGCGGCGGGGCAGCACAGGCCCAGGGGAGCAGCCTTTGGAGGCCCCTGCCTGCCTGGGGGAGCGTCCTGCAGCTCTTTCCCAGCCCAGAGGGGCCTCTGCAGCGAGGGGAGCTGCTGACCACTCAGCCTTGGCCATTGGCTCCGTGGCTCCTCCTCAAGCTTTCAAATAAACCTGGGCACAGACTGATCTGTCATTCACATTGCTGCCAGTTGCCAGTCCCAGGAATCTCTGAAGAGGCTTCCAGGCCTACTACCGCCACTTGGTCCCCCAGGGTTTGCTTATAGGGCTGGAGAGGAGGGGCTGGTAGATGTACGGTTGCAGACCTGGACCCCAGCGTGGGGCTCAGCCCACCCTCCTGGCGGAGGGGTACACCCTATGTTCGGCTTGTCACACCAGCGATGTGTAGCCCTGTCCACAGCTAGAAAATAGAGAAAAGTGAGGTATTCACAGAGAAAACTTTGGCTCCCTGGGACCCCACCCCCGAGAAGCTCACCTGTGGTGTTTTGCTGGGGCTCCTGCCACGCAGGAGCAGACGCGCTTCCCTCCTTCATTGGTTCATTTGAGAGAAGCTCAGTTGTGAGCTGGGTGCCTTGGGGTTGGGGTGTGTCTATCTGCACCCCAAGGGAGCGAGGAAGAAGCTGGATGGAGCAGATGGAGCTGCCGCAGGGTCCTGGCCTGAGACGCTGCGTGCTGAAGAGGGTGTAGGGGAGGGGAATGAATCCTTTAGGACATGGGGGTTCCTTTTTTTTTTTTTTTTAACTTTTTTTTTTTTTTTTTGAGACGGAGTCTCGCTCTGTCACCCAGGCTGGAGTGCAGTGGCGCGATCTCGGCTCACTGCAAGCTCCACCTCCCGGGTTCACGCCATTCTCCCGCCTCAGCCTCCCGAGTAGCTGGGACTACAGGCGCCCACAACCGCGCCCGGCTAATTTTTTTTGTATTTTTAGTAGAGACGGGATTTCACCGTGGTCTCGATCTCCTGACCTTGTGATCTGCCCGCCTCGGCCTCCCAAAGTGCTGGGATTACAGGCGTGAGCCACCGCGCCCGGCTAGGACATGGGGGTTCCTGTTCCCATTTTTATTCAGTCATGTTCTGTTTCTGGGGCAGCTCTGAGAGTACAGTACCTTGCTCTGCTTTGGGGGCAGTGCCAAGCCCTGGGGGCACTGCCCTGTCTCCCTCTAGAGCCTGTGTGGGGCACACACTGGTGTCAAGGTGCCTTCCCAGTCCCGCTCCAGCGAGAGTGCGGGCTCCAGCCCCTCAGCCATCTACCTTGGGATACGGGGATTCCAGGCCCTTAGGGCCACCCTCCTCTGAACCAGCACCTCCTGCTCACCCCTGGCCATCTGTGAATCCAGGGGGAAATGATCAGGGGCACCCTTGGGCGGGAGCAACCAGCTGTGCCCAGATGTGGCAGGTGCCTGGGGGAGAAAGGGAGTCGGACGACGTGTCGCCGGGCAGGCACCTGAGACAGCAGGAGTTTTCTTGCCACCCCAGCAGTGTGACCCAGGCAGAGTCAGACGGGGGGTGCCTGGAGGTCAGCGCAGGCCTGGGGTGGCACCGTGCTTCTCGGGGGCCCAGCATGTGCACCTGGGAGGCACAGTCCATCTCCAGGCAGAAGTCTGAAGGGGCCACACCCTGAGGAGAACACAGGTCTCTCCCACCCACCTTACCCGGGTGAGGGGGTCACAATCCCGTCTTCTGCTTGGCCACTGATCGCAGCCACCCCTGGATGTGACATGAGGTTGTTCCCAGAGAGAGGGTGCTGGTGGAGGTTGTGGCCAGGGCTGGACACCTGGGAAGGGGCAGCCGGGCGGGCGGTCACCTCCACTCTGCATGGCCGTGCAGCCCTCCCGCGGAACAGCGGGATGTGACGCCGCCCCAGACAACCTCCGACGCAGATGGTCACCAGCAGCCTCCGAGGCCAGCGTGGGGCGAGGACACACACGACCCCCGGGGCCCGCTGGTGGAGAGCGGCAGCCACGTCAGCCAAGGTAACGAGCAGCAGCGGTGACTGCCCCGGGACAGACGGACTCATTCAGTGGGCCCTGGGCAGCGTGGGGTGGCGTCAGGCTCAGGGTCAGGCAGGCCTGCTGTGCCCCACCTGTGACTGGGCCACCCCGGCCTCCCCGTGTCTGCATCTCAGTGCAGCAGGGCACACAGTGAGCTTGCCAGCAGGCAGGCCATCCCATGCACAGGCAGCCAGCATTCCCAAGATACACAGCGAGGGATGCGCTGGCCGGGAAACCACCCAGGCAGGTTCTGTCTGCGAAGGGCTCCTCATGGGCGGCTGCCCAGAGCACCTGATCTTGGTTGGGGCCACGTGCAGGCCTCAGACTGTTGCCAGGCAGGTCCCAGAAACACAGGCCCACAGAGAGCCCTTGGCCAGGGCAGAAGGAGGATTCAGCAGGCCGCCTTTCCCAGGCTCGGGCTGAGCAGACCCTTGGGCCTCCAGGCAGGGGACATGGCAGGGCAGAGAGCCGGATGTGGCCCCAGGCTGTCCCTGTCTCCCTCGAAGTTAGCTTGTTTGCCGTCCATCCTGCCAAGAACAGGGCAGTATGTGGCGACACCCTCCCCACTCCCCACGCACATCAGTCCCCACCATGTTTCCCCCACCCCCCACCCCCCGCAGCTCCATTCTGCCCCTGCCTCGTTCCTTCCCTTCCTGGCCTCAGTCTGTGGTTGCCGCTGGTGACTCCTGGGACTGTGTCTTTCAGAACCTGGGGAGCAGCCTCGGGCCCCTCAGCCGGACCTGCAGCCCGCGAGCCCCCCTGACGGACAGCAGCTGGGCCCAGCCTTTCCCGTACGCACTCCCTGGAAGCCATTTCCCCAGCCCCACCTGTTTCAGGGCCCTCCTCCCAACATTCTGCCAATCGGCGACTTGATCTTGGTTGGGGCCCCTTGGTTCCTGTGGCCGGTCCTTGGTTCCTGCAGTGGGTCCCTGTCTGTCCCTGCCCGTCCCTGTCTGTCCCTGTCCACCCCCATCTGTCCCCATCCACCCCAGTCTGTCCCCATCTGTCCCCATCCATCCTGGTCTATCCCTGGCCCTTGGTGCCCTCCCTGCAGGGCCCTGTGGCATGTCCACTCCCCTGTCTCAATCCCCAGGCCGAGGAGGCGGAGGGGCGCCTCCCCACAGCTCAGCGCAGGTCACAGGAGGCGAAGGAGCCGCTCCCAGGTAAGCACCCTGGAAACAGCGTGTGGGCCATCACGGCGCCGGACGCGTCCCCTACATCCGGCAGAGACAGTCCGAGGCTGGAGCTCAGCCACTGGACAAGGACGGAAAGCAAAGAAGATGGGCCCTGGTGGCCCCCCACCCTGGCCTCGGACCCCTTCACCGCAAGAAGAGTGGCCGGCTCCATCTCCTACCGGAGGTGACGCAGCGGCTCTTCTGGAGAAATTAAAAGTCATAACTGGCTGGGGTTGTTTTAGTCGCAACTTCGTTCATCTGGGGCAGGTTTTTAAGCGTTTGGAAGCCAGCACTGCCTGAGCGTCTTCAGCCGACGGAGGTTTTTGCACCGATTACATTTTTCTCTTTCCGAACCTTACACTTGGCCGGGGGCCTCCCCGAGAGCCAAGTCCCCAATTTGTAGGTGGGGCGGGAGGGGACGCGCTCACCGTGTCAGGGATCCCTGGTGGTGGATCTAGTAGCCGCCAGCTGAAGAGTGAGTGGGGGGTTGCATGCCCTGCGATGCCACCTCGGAGCTCCCTGACCAGCTCTGGGTGCCGAGTTCAGAAGGCCCCCACCCAGTGTCCATCCTCGGAAGCAGGGAGACTATGCTACTGAGGGTCTGCTGGACTGGGGGGCCCTGCAGTTGGGGCCAGGGAAAGCAAACCTCAGGACAGACGGGTTGAGATAGGAAGAGGTTAGAAGCACTTGTGGGGCTGCCTGCCCAGGAGAGCGTGGCTGGTGGGGCTCCCTGGAGAGGCCAGTGGCACTGAGGGGCGGAGTGAATACAGAGTGCTTTCCCCCTGTGTCCCGCATTGCCCCCGGGCCTGCGTCGTTCAGGCTTCAGCGGCCACCGTGAAGATTGCTCAGCCTGAAGCCTCCCTTGCCACATGGCCACATGTACCAGCTGTCACTGTTCTCGTTGCCTCTGGAGGTGGCTTCACTCGTTACACCCACACTGCAGAGGAGGAGCCTGAGGCCTGACTTACGTTCTCAGGTGGTCCAGGGCTCGCCCTGGGGCTGCCTGATTGCAGTGCTGGCCGCTCTCTGATCAAAAGACTGCACTCGCAAGGCCTCCCTGGGTGACGCCCCACTGTGGTCATTGGGGCAGCCCAGGGCCATGGACAGGAGGGCAGGTGTTCCCGTTGATGGAGCTTCCCCCTCCTTGGGCGTTCACTAAACAGCTCCGGTTCCCTTAGCCAGGTGGCCTTGGCCCTCACAGTCCCCTGACCCCACAGAACGAAAGTCTAGGGAGATGAAGATGCAATGCGGGGAGGGCCTGGTGCTCCTGGGGAGGGCTCTGCGATGGCCCCACCCACCCCTTTGTCCCCCTTTGCGATCCCTCCGGCAGTGCACTGGTGACCTTGCTGTGTCCGAGGCCTGCCCCCCACCAGCCCTCTGTGCCACTCCTGCCTCACACCAGCGTCTGTCTGGACGGCACCGAGGGGGAAGAGCAAGCTCTGGCAAAGGGTTTCCCCCAAGGGAGGGAAAGAGGCCTCTAAATAATAATAATATAATAATAATAATTATTATTATTTTTGAGACAAAGTCTCACTCTCTCCCAGGCTAGAGTGCAATAGCGTGATCTTGGTTCACTGCGACCTCCGCCTCCCGGGTTCAAGCAATTCTTTTGCCTCAGCCTCCTGAGTAGCTGGGATTATAGGCACCCACCACCACGCCCACTTAATTTTTGTATTTTTAGTAGAGATGGGGTTTCACCATATTGGCCAGGCTGGTCTCGAACTCCTGACCTTGTGATCCACCCACCTCGTCCTCCCAAAGTGCTGGGTTTATAGGCGTGAGCCACCACGCCCAGCCGACTTCTGAATTCTAAACAAATTTTCTCTAAACTCTTGGCTGGGACTTCGATCACTAACTGTCCAATAACAGGATCATTTTAGGAGCAAACTACCATGTACGTTTCCGCCCTCATTACTAACCAAGCACTGCAGAAAGGCATGCGTCACTTTGAATTTTAAGATTTGTTTTATGTGACTTCGGAATTCCTGGGAGCTGCTCCTTCTGCTTCCTGCGTCTGTCCCCGCCAGTGCTGACAGTCCCTTTGCCCTTCAGGAGACCCTCAGACCAAGCCCGGCCCTTCCTTAGCGGGGAAGCCCCGGGCTCCGACAGACAGCCACGTGAGGAGCTTCGGGGAACGCAGCCAATCCTCCTGGGGCAGAGAAGGTCCTTGTGGCCCACAGGAAGCCAGCGTGAGTCGGGTGTGGCTGTGCACTCCCTGTGGGCTGAGTGGGGCCTGGCCTTGCTGTGTGGCCCTGCGGGGTCTCCTGGTCCATCCCATGAGTGCCCTGGGGCCCTTCCCAGCAGATGCCTTCAGTTCTGAAGTTTGCCAGTTCTCTGGGTCTCACCCTAACACTCAACACCTGGGCAGAAAAACAGACTTTTTTCCCATGGCGGCAGGGCCCAATGGGAGGAGGGGAATCTGATGAGTGGGGGTCTCCACGGCCATCTTTTGGGTGGTCTTTGTTCCTTAACCATGGCCGCCGGAAGCACAGGGGCTCCATCCAGCTACAGGAGGTGGACAGAGACAGAGGCCACACCCTGACAGTGTCATTTCTCCAATGTGTCTCCAGCAGGTGACTGAGGGCAGCACGAGCGAAGAGGGCTCGGAATTGGGGCTGGATTTTGCCGAGAGTCCCGTGGAGGAGTCCCAGGAAACCGAGAGCTGGCGATCAGGGGAGCAGAGGTGTGGGGCTGGGCTCCCCGGAGCAGGCAGGACCTGGGGCAGGGGTGGAGCCTGAGGCACGGAGACGGGTTCAGCCAGCACTGCCTGTCCCCCTGCTGTGGAGACCCTCACTCTCTCCTGGCACAGTTGTGCTGCTGGGGTACAGCTGTGCACCCACCCCGAGCCCTCCGGGGTCTGACCCACTTTTGGAAATAAAGATGTCACCCATGAATCAGCCCAAGGTCAGCAGAGGGGCCTCGAACCCCCTGGGAGTGGCAGCCCCACCCCTCTCTGCCACCTGATCCAGTGGGACTGAGACTGGATGCCTCCAAAGACAAGCCACTGGGGAGCCCTTGCCTTCAGGGTCACCTCAGGTGGTGGCAGAGGACTAGCTGGGATGTTTTTCGACTGTGGGCTGTGGACTGAGCCCAGTGGGGTCCCTGACAGTGGGCCCTGGGGAAGAGGCCAGGAGGACCAGGATCCCCACAGGGTTCTCCACGAATGTGCTTGCAGGATGGAGGCCTGCCTGCAGGAGGTCCCCGGCGTCTCCTCCACCTGGCTGGAAACTGCCCGGGCTGCTGCCTCCCCAGGTGATGCCCCAGCCCCCAGCCCCTCCCTCAGCCATCGAGTCCCCACTAAGGGTCCCCCAAGGCTGTTTCTACGTCAGAGCCAGCTTCTCCCCACAACACACAGCCCCTGCCTTCCCCACTGCCCAGCTGGAGGGCTCTGCCCACGCACCTCCCCATCACAGGGTTGCTGGGGGAGGTGAATGATGGTCAGGGATCCTCTGGATCCACCCACATCCCGAATGAAAATTAAAAAGGCAAAGCCAACCAGTCAGTCCTTGAACCACGGCTGCAGTGCTATGAGGCTGGGTCCCCAAGGCTCGGCAAGGTCCCTGGACATGACTCACTGGGTGTGGGTGGGGGTGGGCATGGTCAACCGCTGGGGTGGAATCACAGGGGTCCAACACGCTGGCACCTCAACGTTCTTCCTGCCTCTGTTCAGGGTGTTTCTCTGTTCTGACCTCCTGGCTTTGGGGGCCGTGGGATATGCATGGGGTCCAGGGTGCAGAGGGTGACAAGTGTTGATTGTCCCCTCTCTCAGCAGCTCCTGTGGCTCCTGAGGAGGTGGCGCTCCCGATCCTGCACCAGGGCAGTCCCCTTCTCCCCGCCACCCCCTCCTGCGGTCCAGGCTCTGAGTCTGCTTCCGGAACCTGCTGGGGGCCTTCGGAAGAAGCCATGGTGTCATCCCACACCTCCCCAGCAGGCTCTGTGACCAGCCTGTCCTGTCCCTCTCTCTGGGAGTTCCAGAAAGCAGCGGCTACGCTGGTCCAACTTTCTGAGAGCTCCAGCTCTCTTCCCGGCTTGGAAGCTGAAGATTCCCCAGACAACGGTTTTGCCTGGCCTGGAGAGCTCTCTGCCCGACACTCCTCCGAGGAAGCTGGCCTGCCTTTGTCCTGGGGGCCAAACCAGGGTGAGCCTCGGCCAGGCAGTGTTCCTGGGGGTGGAGGACGGGTCACCTGGCAGAGGCCCCAGGGCAGTGGGGCCAGCCCCCTGTGTGGTTCCTCCTTGGACACGGCTGTGGCAGAAGGTTCAGCACCGGAGCAGAGCCCGAAGGCAGGCTGGCTGCTGCCTTTCCCAGACGTCCCTTCTCCAAGGTCAGGCTCAGAGCTGTCAGAGGCCTCCAGCGAAGTCTGGGACGAGGACAGCGAGAAGGACTTGCCAGAACCCTGCACTGGGGCCGAGCCAGCCTCGGGGAGCTCCCTGCCTGCAAGTGGTTCATCGGGCCTTGAAAGTGGTGTGGAGACCCAGGTGGCTCTTCCCTCCCCATGGCCTGGGGAGGGGCAGGAAGCTTCTGGGACCAGCGAGAGCCTGACGGGGGTGTCAGACACAGGAGAAGCATGCCGGGCACCCCCGGAGGCCGCCAGTGTGGTGTTCCCACCCCAAATCTCTTCTGCCAGCGACTCGGACTCGCTGCCGGCCTTTCCTCTGGGGACCTCTGGGAGTGAAGGAGCAGATTTCGGCAAAGGAGAGACTTTGGGCTACCAGGAGGAAACTCGGGATGCTGACTCGAGTCTGTCCACCAAGAGCAAACTCCCGCACCTCATGCCAGAGCCCGAGACCCCGGTGACCCTGCAGGCTCCTCCCGGGGACCTGGGCAGGCTGGCACTCCCAGTAGCTGAGAGCCGGGTGCCTGGGCCCGGTGGGAATGGAGCCCCCACTGTCCTGGAGGAAGCCTGTCCCCCACTTGCCAGTGACGTCTTGACTGAGATCCTATCTCCCGTGGACGAGTTGCTGTCCTACAGCAGTGCCGACCTCCCGTCCTCCATCCACAGGGAGGACCCCCTACCCCCACCTCCTCCCACTCCCCAGGCACAGAGTGATGGCAAAGACACCAACCCATGCTCAGATGCCTTCCCTTCCCCGCCCTCGGGGCCCCTCGGGGAGGACACCGCCATCACCACCCAGGATTTGTCCTCCTTGTCTGAGGAGAGTCTGCCGGAGGGACTGTTTCCTGGGCCCCAGGGGTCCGCGGGAACCCAGGAGTCGGGGCTCTGCCCAGGGGTGGCTGGACCGGGTGGAAGCCTTGAGGACCAGTTGGGTAGATGCAGTTCTATAGCAGAGGATGAGGCCGGAGGCAGCCAGTGGCCTGAACCTGTCAGCTGGCCAGGGCGCCCGTCGTGTGAGGGGTCAGGCAGTGTCCCCGGAGGGCTCCCAGGGCCATCAGTGCAGCCTCCAGCTCCATCCAGAGTGGCCTCTGTGGCCAGGGAAGGTCTGTCAGGGCTGTTGGCAGCTGGTGACGTGGACGTGACGAGTGGCAGTTCATCGGGGGACTGGGTTCCTGCTTTGGGTACAGGGTTCTGGGCTGATGTGGCCTTTGAGGAGGTCTTGGGCCGTCGGGGAGAGCCCTGGGAAGGAGCGCAGAGCTCTGGGTGTGCAGAGAGCCAGGGAGGGTCGGGGCAGCTCTTGGTGGGTCTGGATGAGCTCCTAGACACTGCTTCATCTGCAGCGGGGCCCCTGGGCAGCCAAGCCTGCTTGGCCAAGACCCCCACCAGGGGCCGAGACCCCAAAGAAATACTGGGTAAGAGCAGGAAGGCAGCCACACCTCCACAGGCAGCCACACCTCCACGTCCCCGGGAAGCAGCCCCGGCAGCCTCTCCCCCAGGCCAAGTACCCTTGGCCACCCGTGGAAAGTGTGGGTCTCTGGAGCATGCCGGCAAGGACATCGAGAGAGGCCTGAGCCGCCAGGTAGAGGACTCACCCGGGCCCGAGGGCGCACTGGGCAGAGAGCCGCTCCTGGAGACAGACTCAGGCCGTTGTGCACATCTCCCAGGTGTGGAGCGAGACCAGGCAGTGGACCTCGTCTCCACGCGGCTCACCAGGAGGGTCCTGCGTGACTCCTTAGCTGCTGTCTCCACATTGGCCCCCAGGTGTGGCCCCTAGGGAGTGTTTTCTGGAACTACAGAGATGCACAGGCGTCCACGATGTCATTGTGAGCTGTGTGTGGCACACACATGCACACGTGGGAGTAAGAACCTAGAGGCCTGGACTTTCCCAGGGCGGACCGGCCAGGCGGCCGGCTGTGCAGGAGGGCCACCTGGACCTTCCCAGGGTGGACCAGCTGGGCAGCTGGCTCTGCAGGACGGTCGCCTGGACCTTCCCAGGGTGGACCGGCTGGGTGGCCGGCTGTGTGAGGGATGGTGGCCTGGACTTTCCCAGGGTGGACCGGCTGGGTGGCCGGCTGTGTGAGGGATGGTGGCCTGGACTTTCCCAGGGTGGACCGGCTGGGTGGCCGGCTGTGCGGGACGGTCGCCTGGACCTTCCCAGGGTGGACCGGCTGGGTGGCCGGCTGTGTGAGGGATGGTGGCCTGGACTTTCCCAGGGTGGACCGGGTGGGCGGCCGGCTCTGCGGGACGGTCACCTGAAGCTGGGCCCAGACTGCACACCCACTCCTTCGCATCAAAGCCATGAAGAGGCGTCCAAGAAAAGGCGTTGCAGCCCAAAGCCAAGAACAGTCAGAGTCGTCAAGAACAGGAGCGAGGGCAGGGGTGGAACAGCGCCTATGCCAGGACAGGGGTCATGGGGATCAGCGAAGGCCAAGAGAGGAAGAGAGAACATTTGGGGTAAAGAAGAGCTGGGGTGGGCCTGGCTGGTGCTGACTCACACCCCTGAGCCCTGCTTAGAAGACAGTCAGGGGCATTTGCCTGCTTTGACTTTGGAGGTGCCTCCCCCCGCCACCCTCTACCCCGCCCACACGGCCAGCAGATGACGTGCAGCTGGGGGAACTGGGCATGGGCGTCTCTCACCTGAGCTGCACAGACCAGAGGAAGCCGCAGCTCAGCGGCCCAAGGTCATTTCCCCTGCAGCCCGCACAGCCGGGGGCTTGTCCTCTGGGAGTCAGTGGCCCAAGATCTCTTTTGGAGCATGTTTGGGACTCGCTGTGCCTGGAAGGCCAGGGCATCTGATTTCTCCTGGTGTCATGGACTTTTCTTTGCTTCCAGAGCATTCGCTGGGAACCCTGTAATTTCTCCGGGACCCTTTTGAATTTGAGGGTCTCTCCTTGAATGGGGAGTTGATGGGCAGCGTGTTGGCCTCAGGGACCTCTGTGTCCCAGCACTGATCCCTCCAGGATGTGGCTTCTCCTGTCCAGGGCCTCAGGCCTCCTCCACTTTGAGAGGGGACCACACTCCAGACTTTATGCATGCAGTCCGGTGGGAGACATCACAAAGCTGGCCTGGCAAAGCCCTAAGGCGCCAGGTCGCAGGACACACAGAGCTGCCAGGGCCCTCTACCCCATAGCTCTGGTGAAAGACCCCAGGCCCCTGAGAACCCCTTTGGGCCCCCTTCCGTGAGGTAAGAGCCCCTCTCCAGACACCCCTTGCTGGGCAGCAGCTAGGCCCAGCCTGCCTTCTCCAGCCCCGGGGCGGCTGCTCAGCCCCAGGTGCCGTTAGGATGGCCAGCCTGTGTCAGGGCCCCCACTCAGCATGTGTGTGGGAAGCCCAGCTCGGGCCGGACATCTGATTTTGCGCCAGCTCCTGCCCAGCCCACCTGAGAACGCAGAGGTTTGGATCCAGTGGGGAATGTATTCCTGCGCCGTGCTCTCAGTTTCAGAACAAACTTTGAGCTGAGCTACAGCTTTCTCACGGATCCCCTTCTAGTCTTCCGAACAAATTAGTCTGTGATTTTTTATTTTTTTCCATTTATTGCTGACCCTTTTGGATTTATGAGGCCGTGGGAGAGGAATTATGTATTTCACACACACGCATCTGGCACGGCAATAAATCTCCTCCACTGAAGCCCCCTGCAGATTTGCAGCGAATCCGATGGCTTCCCGGCTCGCCGCCACACGTTTGGTGCTGACGTGCGGTGTGATGCAGTGGCGGCTGCACTCACAGCTGGACTTTCCCTGGGAGCCCAGCAGGTGCCGGTGGCAGGGTGCCCTTGAATGGGGCTGGTCGTGAGGAACGAAGGCAAACCCGGGCCAGGGCTTCCAAGGACAGCAGCGCTGGAGGGGGCCGGAGCTATCAGGTTACTCTGACTGCAGGAGAAAAAGCCACTCCACCAGAGGTGTAAATACATTTAATCTCCCAACATGACACATACAGAGCAGAGGGCTTTGGCATTCAGATATATCGACCGGGCGAGATGGTAATCCAAGGTTCCTCCCCTTCAAGGTCTCCTGCTGTTCTTGTCTGGGCTCTGATCTGTCGTCACCGCTTGGGCCAATAAATCTTGATACCGGCCTCCAGAGAAGTCATTATCTTTCATAGAAAATGATTATTTCTCAGTTAAACCCTACGTTTAATTTTCCCGTGATCTGTCTCTTTCAGCTTCCCTGCTTAACGGTTCCCTCCTGCATAAAATGCCCATGAACGTGTCCGCGGCACTCCCAGTTCCAAATCATCAGACAAACTTTACGAGTCCTTTTGATTCCCTGCCCTGCATGGCCATCACGGCCACCCTCATAAAACACACATGAAGGCCAGGGGGGCCCTTTATGAAAGGGGGCGGCTGCACACACTCCTGGGAAGCATAGCCTCCTGGCACCCAGGGGACTGGGAGAACTCACTCACTGCCCAGGTGGAGCAGGGTCCCTGCGGGTCATTTTCTCTGTCCCCAGGGTCGAGCCTGGCCCGTTCATGCCCAGCAAAGCCAGGCTCAGAAGCCGTCCTTTTCGCGGCTCCCCAGGCAGCTTTGGGGTCCTGGAAGAGTGTTGGCAGGTCCCACAGCCATCCCATGGCGCCTTGTCCCGTCCACCCACCTCATGGCAGCATCAAAAGCTGGGAGTGGAGGATGGGATCACACACACCCCCTGGCGCTGCCCCGGGGCTCCCTGCCACCCTTCCCCTGCCCGCCACTCACCATGTCCATCAGTCTGTAGCTGATGCAGCACCGGCCACACTGGTACTGGGAGCCAGCTCGGGCTCTGAGGCTGCCTGGGCCCTGCTCCACCTCTCCCTAGGGGTCTGGCAGGGAGCCCCTGCCCTCAGACGTGCCTCCATGTCCACAGTCCCAGGAGGGTGGCCACCCACCTCCTCATGGTGTCCTAGGGAGGACATGGAGAATTGTTCCCCCGGGCACTGTTCCTGGCACGTAGCCAGTACGCAGGGGCTGGCACAGGTGTGCACAATTCCTCCTCAGAAGTTTTCCCAAAGTGGGTGGTGGTCGGTCATAAGCAGCTGAGCCCTCCATGCCAAACTCCTGCTAAAGGGGGAGATGTGGATGGCAGGACCAGTCCTGGAGCCAGGGCCATTGAAATCCATTGGGCCTCATCTCCGCTCTCCCCAGGTGGAAAGGGAGGCGGCTCAGAGCTGGGGTTCTGCCTTTGTCTGCAACACAAGCGTTGGAATGGGCCCTCCTGGGTTCCGGGAGGCATGTGGGCCTGAGACTCTCCTCCCTGTCACATACATGCCATGTGTCCTTCACCTCACACAGTAGTCAGCCCTCTGAGCCTCAGTTTCCCCCTCTGTAAAACAGGAATATCAGGCCGGGCACGGTGGCTCACGCCTGTAATCCCAGCACTTTGGGAGGCCGAGGCGGGCGGATCACGAGGTCAGGAGATCGAGACCATCCTGGCTAACACGGTGAAACCCCGTCTCTACTAAAATACAAAAAAAATTAGCCGGGCGTGGTGGTGGGCGCCTGTACTCCCAGCTACTCGGGAGGCTGAGGCAGGAGAATGGCGTGAACCCGGGAGGCAGAGCTTGCAGTGAGCCGAGATCACGCCCCTGCACTCCAGCCTGGGCGACAGAGCGAGACTCCGTCTCAAAACAAACAAACAAAACAACAGGAATAGCAATACCTGTTCCACGATGGGCAGGCTTGTGCAAACCTGCTCCAAAGATGGAGGAGGCTGAGAGGCAGAAGAAGGGGGCTGACAGGTCCAGTTTCTCAGGACGAAACATTTAGTAGGGATTTACAAATGGAAGCCACATCTGTGTCTCTGGAGGCCCAGACGGACGGGATCCCGCCAGCACCCCCAGGCCCGGGGCTTATCTGCCACAGGGGAGGTTGGTTTAGAAGGGATGTGCAGAAACCTGAAGCAGAGAGCATCAAGGCTTTGTGCCCTAAGGGTAGGATTGACGGCAAGTACCTGCTCTACGCAGGGAACAATAGATCCACTGGAAATCTTGGAGGCCTTCCCGGAATCAGGCTCATCATAACACAGCAGGTTAGGTCCAAGATGCTGCCTCAGCCTGCACAGCACCTTATCTCATCAGGTCTGAGATGTGATCTCCCCACATTTTGATCCCTTTGAAGCCAGAGCTGTCTCTGTCAGGGCACCTGAAAATTACCACCAGCCACGTGTTTTCTCGCTCAGCGGCACGCGTGCTAACCGCGCCTGCAGTCACCTGGCCTTTGCCACAGCGACATGTGACATGCGGACGCCTCTCCTGCAGGAGGAGGGGCAGATTTCACGCGGGCTTTGGGCAGGACCTGGCTCAGCACAGACAGCTCTTGCCTAGACTCCGAGATTCAATCCCAACCCCTTCTCCTCCCCCACCCTGTCTTGGATTGGAGAAACCCTGGTTGTTTTGGGGTGTGGCCTCTAAGTGCTGGGCTGAGCTTGGTCCCATGGGTGGCTCCATTTCACCAAGCAGGTTTGGGGTGAAGTGTTGCCCCGATGTTCTGAATGTGCCCCTCCAGTTGGGCTCATGGCATCCTCTGTCTCAGCCGGATCAGGCTCCTTTTCTCCACTCCCTGTTCCCCTGCCACCTCGCCGCTGCTCCTTCTGGAGGCCTGGGGCTTGGCACGTGGCCCTCCCCTCTGTCCCACAGCCTCCCCAGGGGACCTCAAGCTCTGAGCTCCAGACTCGACTCCCACTTCCAAACCCTGACCTGACACCTCCCTTAGAGGTTGAAAAGGCTGCTCAGATGTAACCGGTCCAAAGCAAACTCCTGGCGTCCTCCCCAGCATAGCTCTCCCATCTCACCACTGCAGGATTTAGTCTCAGCCATAAGCAACCCCATTCCTCCAATTGCTTTGGCCCAAACTCTGCCAATGTGACACCCTCCACCTCCACCTCCACCCAGGCTCAGCCGACCCCTCCACCAGCATTGCCTCTCACCCCTCCCTTGAGTCCCTCCAGCTCATGGAAGGAGGCAGCGGCCCCTCCCAGGTTCCCTGCTTCCCCTCCTGCCCCTCCTACTCTGCAACTGGAAGGGCAGAGCTGCATCTTTGCACCAATCCTCCCATAGTGGACCCCAATTCAGCATCAAAGCCCAAGTCTGTGGCCCGGCTTGTGAGGCCCCCTGGGTCTCGCTCAGGCTCTCAGCTTTTCTTCCCTCCCACACTTCCCCCAGCTTGCTCCGCTCCCACCAGGCACGGCTCCGGCTCCTCGCTGTTCCTCCAGTGCGCTCAGCACCCTTCTGCCCCAGGGCCTTTGCATGTGTGGCTCCTCTGCCTGGGCCATGTGCCTCCTCCCTCACCTCCTTCTCCACTCGGGTCACCTTCTCAAAGACTTCCCCACCCTCCCGTGTGCGGCAGCCCTGCTGGCACTCGCCTCCCTATGCGGCTTCACTGCTTTTCATAGCACGCGTTGGCTGCTTTACGCGTTGGTTTGTTTTGGGTCTGCCTGAATGGCAGGCCAGGGGCACTGGGGGCTCAGTTTTGTGCTCGCTTTGTCTCCAAGGCTTGGCACAGAGCAGAAGCCAGGAAACGTGGGTGATGGAAGGAAACGTGAACAGGGAGACGCAGGACGTGAGGGAAAGGGAGCAGGTGCCTCGGCCAGGGGCCCTCTGGGGAGAATCCTCTCATCTGGGGTTAACTGTTGTTAGCAGCAAAACCGTTTAAACAAAATCTTACACAGAACCCCACAATATAGTTATCTATTTATTTTGAGACAAGGTCTCGCTCTGTCATCCAGGCTGGAGTGCAGTGGCGGAGTCACTGCTCACTGCAACCTGGAGCTCCCAGGCTCAAGCCATCCTCCCACCTTAGCCTCTCAAGTAGCTGAGACTACAGGTGTGCACCACCATGCCCAGCTTTTTTTTTTTTTTTAAGAGATGGGCTTTTGCTATGTTGCCCAGGCTCACCCACTCTCTTTTTTTGTTTTGGTCACACAGTTCAGAGAAAATACTGACGTGTAAAAATTAGAAATAGGAACTAAAAAACCCCAGGTATCCTGTTCGATGAAGTAAAAAGTCATAGGATTTCATTTCCGAACCTTGAAGCTGCGTTCGACTGGAACACCCTAAAAGGTAGCACGCAACACATCCGACTTTGAGTGGATGCTTTGCTGCATTTTCTAAGCGTTCAAATCTCATATTAAAAAGTCGAGGCTGGCTTGCAGACCCTCTGAAACCCCAGGTGGGGTTGCCAAGTAAAAGAACTCCATTTGCATTTCAGGCATGGCACAGACCTAGGCTGAAAAACCGACTGTTTGCTGAAATTCACATTGAACCTGGCGTCGTGCACTTTTATTTGCTAAATGTGGCCACCTGGCCCCGCTCAGGGACGCGGTTTGGGGATCGCGCGGCGGGGCGGGGCGGGGCGGGGCCTGCCACGCATGGGCGGGGAGATGGCGTCATCAGACTCTTGGGGGCGGGGCTGCCACACATGGGCGGGGGCGGGGCCATACGCGCGGGGGCGGAGAGAGGGCGGGGTCAGACTGCGGGGGCGGGGCGGGACAGAACTGGGCGCGCGGGGGCGGGGCCGGACGCGCCGGCGCACGTGACGGTGGTTGCTAGGGTGAAAGTTCAGCGCGCCGGCGGCACTTCCAACATGGCGGCGGCCGGGGCGGCGGTGGCGCGCAGCCCGGGAGTCGGAGCCAGACCTGCGCCGGGAGCCCGGCGCTCGCCCCCGCCGCGGGCCGCACGGCTGCCGCGGCTGCTAGTGTTGTTGGCGGCGGCGGCGGCAGGGCCGGGCGCGGGCGGTGCGGCGCGGCTGTACCGCGCGGGCGAGGACGCAGTGTGGGTGCTGGACAGCGGCAGCGTGCGCGGGGCCACCGCCAATAGCTCGGCCGCGTGGCTCGTGCAGTTCTACTCGTCGTGGTGCGGACACTGCATCGGCTACGCGCCCACCTGGCGGGCCCTGGCCGGGGATGTGCGAGGTGAGGCGCGCCCCCGCGCGGGGACCCCCGACCCCCGGGACGGCGGCCTTCCAGGACCCCCTGCGACCGCCCCAGAAGGCGGGTCCCGGGGCCCCTCTCCCGTTTTTCTTTCCTTACCGCAGAGCCAGCCCCTGCCCCATAGAGGCACCCCACTCGGACCAACCCTGGCCTTTCCAGGGTCAGGTAACTAAGCCAGCTGCTCCCCACGTCTTCCCCAGGTTAGATCCTAGCGAGTCGGGCTGTCACAAGTCAAAATGAAACCATTTTCCCGCAGCCCTCACCGCACACTTGGGGAGAGGGAAGCCCTCCCGTATCCCAGCTCTCAAAATACCTGTGTTTTGAGCCCCAATAACTTCATTGACTGCCAGGCCTCCTACCCTAGCTATTTCCTGGCGTCCACACACCCCATCCCCAGTTATTCCACATCAGTGCCTAGAATTCCTGTTCTCTGAGGATCCCTCATTTCTATTCCGCACTTGTAGCCACCTCATTCCCTTTAAAACCTTCATCATTAGCTTCCTGGTTCGGATAGCTGGCTGTATAGTGGGTGCTCAGAGTGAACCCACAACGTAGCGATGCAAATACTCTGGAGACTTCTCTATAATAACCCACAATAACCTACAAAGCATTTTTTTTTTTTTTAACTCTACAAAGCATTTCTTTGGTGGGTTCCTTGATCACAGATGCACAGCCTTTGAGAAATCTTTCACCAAACTGCCTAGGTAGTGTTCCACACTTGACTGTTTAGTGCTTTCGTCTGGTCGCACGTTGTTAATCAGTCACGAAGTTACTCGCCTGCTCTACAGGTCAGAGTTGGCGTGGGAGGGGCATTTACCACACCCTTCCCTTAAAATGCAATTTAAATCACTGAAGTAGGAGGTCCTCCCGACCCAGTGAGGTTTGGCAGGGCTTCCTGTGTTGTGCTAACCTCTAATTACATGTTTCAGTGGGCAAGAGCTGTAACAAATTGCTACTCTTTCTTCCGGCACCTTTGTTTTTATGTCTTATACCCAATCCTGCTGTATTTTTCTCATCACCAAACAGATTTGTAAAGAAATCTTTTTTTTTTTGAAGTCTAAATAGGGCTTTTGTTTGTCATTGTAAATGGTTATCTTTAAAATGCATTCTCCTCTTATCTCACGGTGATGGGGCCTTTTGATTCGAATGGATTCCTCCTCTTTGATCTCATGTTTTCTTATGTCCCTGTTGACCTGACTCAGAACCGAGGTCAGAGACTGGAATAGAAAGACAGAAAAACTGTTCAGTGGGGTTTTTAAACACTGCTTTTAGGAAAACAATTCAATCATGTAGAGAACCCTTCAGTTCTTGTGTGTTATTCAGTGGCAGAAACAGATATGTTCATTAAAATGCAGGTGGCCCTGGCAGTACTTTGTCACCTGTTTAGCTTTTTTGTGGGTTTTGGGTTTGATTTTTTTTTTTTTTTTCAGTTGAGTCGCTGAAGTCTAAAGATGGTAACCAGATTCAAATATTGCAGATTCTGTAGCTGAAGCAGCACTTAGGTAGCCTTGAGAACCGTCCCCAGAGCTCAGAAGGAAGGCCACTCCTGACATCCGTACCCAGTGGTGGGATTAACTCAACTCAATAAGTTGAGACCCTTTAGAGGGTCTGACTGTCTTCCCAGTCACAGCAGGAAGAACAGGCTTGGGCCTGAGACTGAGACTGGAGGAGGATATGGCTGAAAGTGAAAGACAGCAGTGGCCTGACCAGGCAGCAGGGAGAGGGCTTCAGGGAACCCAGGCAGAGGGTCCTGTTGGCTAAAAAGCCAAACTAGAAAATATTGAAAGAGGTTTGTTCTGAGCCAATGAGTGGAGGGGCCATGGCCCAGGGAAGAGTGTCAAGAGGCCCTAAGAAAGTGTGCTCCAGGCAGTCACGCTAATTTGATTTTATACATTTTAGAGAGACAGAAGTTCAATAGGCAGAGAAACATAAATCAGTACATGTAAGGTATAGGAAGGGGTAGGTTTACAGATCATAGGTGGATTCTGATTGGCAATTGGTTGAAAGAGTTAAGCTTTGTCTAAAGACTTGAAGTCAGCAGAGAGAAATGCTTGAGTTAAGCTAAAAGGGCTATGGAGGCCAAGGTTAAGTAGATGAAGCCTCACAGGCAGCAGCCTTGGGGAGAATAGAGGGTAAATGTCTCTTTTCAGACCTTAACGCTGTCAAACTCATTAAATGTCTCCTAGATCCAGGAAAGACCTAGAAAGGGAGGGAGATTCTCCGCAGATGCAAATTTCCCTCACAAAAGACAGCTTTGTAGGACCATTTCAAATATGTCAAGGAAATAAACGTATTTGAGGGTGAAATATTTTTATTTCCTTCAGGGTTTGCTATCTGTCATGAGGTGCTGTACCCAAGTCAGGCTGGAGTTTGGTGTCATTGCTGGTGAGGCTGTGCTGTCTGTCTGTCTCTGTTTCATTCACCCTGGTCAGCTCTGCCTAAACTCCAAAGGGAGGTGGTACAACCAGGTGTGTCTGACCTCCCTTGCCTTCAGGGCCTGGAATTTGTTTCCTCGGGTTGCCCTGGGGTCTCCTTGGCCAAGAGGGGGTTCAGTTCAGTCAGTCAGGGGACTCAGGATTTTATTTTTGGTTTACAGTCCTGAGAGCCAAGCTGTGCCCATGAGGCGTGTGGGAGGTGGAGGCCAGGTAGAAAGGGGTGAAAAGCCCTCGGCACCGAGGAGTCCCCAGAGCTGTTCTAAGGCTGCAGCTCTCAAAGTGGGCCACTTGGGGACTTGTTAGAAATGCCTGCTTCTCAGCCCCAGACCAGACCTGCCAGGTCAGAACTGTCTGCTTGGCACCTGGCTCCTCGTCTGTCATCCCTGCATGGAGCTGTTCCACAGGGATAGGGCGCCCACTGCCCGTGGCAGTGCAGGGGTCTGGCCGCATGCAGTCATCATTCCCGTTGTCAACATTCTCATGTTTTCTTATGTCTCTGTTGACCTGACTCACATCAGTCACCTGTGGCCCTGATCAGTCACCTGTGACTTAGGCCATCCTGCTGATCCCCTGGGGGCACACAGGCCATGGCTTGGGCCCCACTTCGACCTAGAGTGTCCAGCCACCTCCTCCCACCGGTCCCCCTGGCTGGCACCCGCCACGCCCTGCGTTCTCCACGCCTGTAGCTGCTGGGGAGGATGGTTAGGTGTGGGCTCTGCTCCCCAGGAGCCTCCAGCTGGAAAGAGCAGGACAGGCCAGGGCCGCTTTTAGAGGCCTGTTCCCCACAGCTTAGGGCACGTTTGTTTTCCTCAAAAATTTGGATTGAACTTTAGCTCTTGACTGGCATTTTTAAGGTTGGGAAAATAAATGTTTTTCCTTATAAGAAGGTGGCTTAACAAACAAAAGGTGTACTGTTTGGTGTGACCAAATGTCATTCTAGTGTTTGTGGAGATTTGGCTTAAGCCTGTCACTTCTAAGTACTTTGCAGAACAAAACCTTGCTGAGTTCCTGAAGATCTGCCTGGCAGTGATGGTTGCTGGGTTTGTGATGGAAGATGAGACACCGGGGCCTGGGGCTACACTTGGGCCTGTCTGACCGGTGAGATCTCTGAAATGCCTCTGCAGTCTTGAGTGGACAACAGGATGCACCCTAAAGGCAGGGCCTGTGTCTCCGTGAGCCGTCTGTGGCCCTGGTGCCTGTTCCCTCCCATCTCCTTCACTTGGTCAGCCTGAGAAAGCAGGGCAGGCCGCCACCCACAACAGGCCGAGTCCTCCCACACCTGTCCTCAGGAGGGCAGGAGCGCTCATGTTGCAGGTGATAGCACGTGAGGTTGTGTGGGACAGGCCGAGTCCTCCCACACCTGTCCTCAGGAGGGCGCTCATGTTGCAGGTGATAGCGCCTGAGGTTGTGTGGGATAGTCACGGTCATGCAGCTGAGTGACAGGCCAGGATGGGTGTCCAGGGGTGGGTGACCTGGAGCCCTGGCAGTTCATTCCTGTGTCTTTGTACAGGACGGGTGGGGGTTGGGCACATCCCACATCTCCTGAAGGAAGGGAAGGGCACTCTGTGATTGCTGCCAGCTCCTCTGTCCCACTTGGTCTGGTTTCTTATCTACTCGACTAGGCTGCAGGCTTCTTGGAGATGAATTAGAACTTGGCGTTCCCCACAGACTCATTGTCTGTTTACTGGAGAAAGAAACAATAAGGGCCAGAGGGAGGGGGACATACGGGTGTCAGTGGGCATCTGGCGGGGCTGACGGCCCTGAGAGCCGCCGGATGCTCACTGGACTTGTGGGGATGGAGAGGGTGGAAGGAGGAAGGTGAGTGGGGCAGTGGAGGCCTCCTGTCTCCTTATGGGCCCAGAAATGGCCTAATGCAGCCCCGCTGTGGCGACCGCCTGGGTATTTCACAGAAAGGATGGTGCGTCGGAGCAGCCGGCCTCCCTGCTGGCCTCCCCAGTGGCTGTGGTTGGTGCGCTGAGAGTCCGCCAAGAGTTCCAGGCCGCTTGTTGTTGAAGTAAGGCGGGATGGTTCGCTAAGAGGGCCTTACAGCCACATCCAGGGAGCCGCCTCCGCTGTGTAGTGGGGTCATCGTGCCTTGGGTGACCCGGGTCGCAAGCACTGCTTGGGCTTCCTGATGGAAGACGGGCTGAGGGACTCGTTCCCTCCTGAGAGAGAAGCAGCGTTGGAATTGCTGTCACCCCAGAGCATCCTTCGAGGCTGAGGACCGTGTAGTTGTGGTTTAACGGAACTGAGCTAAATGCTGGGGATCAAGAGTCCACGGGACCCAGCGCTGCCCTCAGTCCGCAAAGGAGGCGACCGTAGCATGCGTCCAGGTTGTCTCAGACCAGCCCTTGGCAGCTTCTAGGTGATTTGTGTTAGGCTCTCCCGGTTGCTAGGTGGGTTTCATTTCCACCCAGGCCTGTTGTTCCAAACTTGTGTCTTGAACTTGGAGCTTAGCTAAGAAGACCTTTGCTCAGCCGAGAGGGGGCTCCACACAGAGGGTCTTCTCCAGGGGCTAGCGTGTGGAGTTTGAGACCCCAGCGTGGCCCTGACTCAGGAAGGAGAGGCTGCAGTGGAGCTCTGTCCCTTAAACACAGTTCACTAGTTGCATTTAAACTTGGGAGATGATTTCGTCTTTACTGTAATCATTTTCTAGAACTGATCGATACTTCACTATACATTAGACTTCTATAGACTTTTTCATTAGAACATGACAGGCAGCCGTCAAAGAGTTAATCTTGTTAGATTCGGTATCAGAGTTATTTGACAAGCACGTTTGAAATAAATGTTAGTCTGCTATATATAGAAGCTTAATTATTTCTCAAGTATTTTTAAGACTGGAGTACTAAAATAGCCGGGTGCTTGAGCGGAAGTGAGAATAGGCCTGCAGTCTCATTTCTGCCTCCCTTTGGAAGCCCCTGGCTGCGCTGGGTTGGACACCCCCGCCCCTGCCCACACCCTGTGCCTCTCAGCCGGCTCTAACCCCAGAGGCCCAGTGAAAGCAGGCCATTTGCATTCTGCTTTAGAGGTTCAGAGCTGGACAGGTGGGCAGGGCAGGAGAAGGGGAGGGTACCCGTTGAGTGAGGCCAGTGCCCTGAAGCTAAGCCTTTTACATGTTTTGTGTTTTATTTGATAAGATGGACTGCCATATCTTTTGTGTTGCCATGAATACCGTCCATCTGCCGGGTCCTTGCCGGGACTCCTGGCGCCTGTTCAGCTGCTGAGGGCGGCCTGTGTAACTGAAATTCTCCCTCATCTGCTCAGCCTTCCCCGAGCACACGGGCTGGTGTTCTTTCAAGGACAGACAAAGGCTTTGTGGGTTACCCGCAGGCCCCTTCACCAGGACCGACCCTGCGTGGGGTGGTGGTGTCGGGAGCATAGCTCTGCCGAGGCAGGTCGAGGTGCTGCCCCTGTGGACTAGTGGAGCTGGACTTTCCTGGCCCTGCGGGGTGTGCAGGGGCTGTGCATGAATTCAAGCTCTGGGATGAATTTGCGCTGTGTGCTCTCCCAGCCCCAGGCCTCGGAGAGCTTGGAGGAACAGCAGGGAACAAAGCAGGGAGGTCCCTGCCTGAGGAAGCCTGTGCTTTAGAGGGAGCAGCTGACAGTCAACAGGAAGACAAATAAAACAAGGAAGCGGCCAGGGCAGTGGCTCACGCCTGTAATCCCAGCACTTTGGAAGGTGGGAGGATCACTTGAGCCTGGGAGTTCAAGACCAGCCTGGGCAACATAGCAAGATTCCCCACTCCTGTGGTCCCAGCCACTTGGGAGGCTGAGATGGGAAGATCACTTGAGCCCAGGAGGTTGAGGCTACAGTGAGCCGTGATCACGCTCCTGCACTCCAGCCTGGGTGACAGAGCGAGACCTGTCTCAAAATAAAATAAGTAAGTTACCTATAGATTGTAAGTCCTAGAAAAATGAATAGACCGGTTAGAAAGAAACTGGAGTGGCCCTGGGTGGTAGAGCAAGGCATCAGACGGCAGCGACTTGGGAGAGGAGCCACGAGGTGACGGTCCTGCCAGGGGCATGGCCAGCACAGAGGTCCCGAGACAGCCAAGACTGCAGTGTCCAGGGGGCCTTTTGTTTTAGAGACTGGTCTCTCTTTGTGGTCCGGGTTGGCTTAGAACTCCTGGGCTCAAGAGACCCTCTGCCTCAGTGTCCTAAGTAGCTGGGACAATGGGCAGGTACCACCGTGCCCGGCTAAAAGGACTTTGATAGGGCCTTGGTCGCTCAAGGGGGCAACCACGAGGTCCCTGAGGGCCCAGCAGCAGGCAGATGCGGGCTCAGTGAACAGTGCTCGTCTTCTTCCTGAGCAACAGAACGCCAAAGAACGATTTTAAGCAGGGAAACCTGGTTTCTAGGTAAAAATCTCCAGCTGCTCTCTGGAGAACTGAAGGCCAGAAACCAGCGGAGGACAGTGGGATGTGTGAGAGGCCAGGCCGTGCCTGGCAGCTGGGACCTGAGGGGTGGAGGGAGGGTTGGCACAGCCAGGTGGGAGGAGGCTGCCCGCCGGGCTTGCTCAGGGCCTGGATTGCGAGGCGGGAAGGAGGCCCGGGGAGCGTTGTCTTTGGAAGGCCAGCTCAGGGTTCCCTGACGTCTGAGGGCTCCTCGGGGAACAGAGGGGAAGACTGTGCCTTCCTGGTAGAGCTGTGGTTTCAGGTCACGCAGACAGTGTTTGGGCGAAAGTTACCGAAGGCCGCGTCTCGTCTCCTGGGAGCACGAGGGTGCGGGGAGGTGGGCACGCGCCCGAGATGTGGAGCAGCGCGTTTCACTCCTGGCCAGGGCCTGGCTCTTGTTCCTGGCCCCCGACTGGTCGGGTTCCCTGTCTGGCTAGTTTTCTGTATCCTGCTGCTAAGGAAGTATTAGGTAAAACCTGGAAATAGGACCAAAGCTGAGTCTCGTGCCCTCTCAGCATCATGTTGGGGTGCTGCACGGGCTTGCCCGAGGGCTGTGGCCTGGGGGACGTCTGTGTGTTTACGCTGCTGTTCACTGCTGACTACGCGCCCAGGCTCTGGGGTTGTGCATGAGCTCGCAGGCCTTTCCTGGTAGAGGGGTGGACAGCGTCTGTCCAGTAGACAAGGAGAGCCCAAAGGTTGTGGTTTTCTTGCCCAACAGGCCAGTTTCTTTGCACACTGTCCCTGGGGGCAGGTAGCACAATTCTCTGCTCCCCACCTCGCCTCACCGTTTCCTTCAGCAGCCCCACTGAAGGACGTCGATGACGCGTGTTCACTGTGTGTGTGTGTGAGAATCGCGTGGTTAGCTTTTGGAAAATTCTTCTTGGGCACTGGCACAGGACGGGCTCCAGGTGACGGTGGCCTAGGACGGGCTCCAGGTGACGCCAGCCCAGGATGGGCTCCAGGTGTGCATTCGTCACGCTGGGAATTCACCTGGTGAATTTATCAGAGGTGTCACGGTGAAGTGCACCCGTGTGAGTCTTGGGACGCACGCTGGGTTCTGGAGCACCCGTGTGGCCGGCGGGCCTGTGATTCAGGTGATGCCGCAGCACTGGCTCTTCTTGCCATCGTGAGGAAAGCCTCAGATTGGCCAAAACTCGGGGGAAAGCAAGGTGGGTCTTTTCTGTCTCCTTTATTTAAGCTGGCAGCTGCCGCCTGTCTCAGAGGGCAGGTTCCACCCGTGGATGTCCATCCAGTCCGGCTGAAGGAGAAACATCGCCATTACCACCTAGCATCTGCCCCATCTCCCCACACCGTGCGTCTCCCCGGGAGCTGGCGCACCCCTCCCTCTGTCCTTGGGCAGCAGCCAGTCCTGTCTCCGCGTGCCCCATGGAGGCGAGCTGTCTACCTGGCTCTCTGTGGAGCAGGGAGTGGGAGGAGGTGGAGGGTCAGGAGTGCCGGGACGATGCCTGGGACAGCTGAGTGGAGTGGTGGGTGGCAGGTGGCTTGCAGAGTGTAGACTGGGAGGGGTCCGGGTTGACTTGGTGGGGTGCAGCGCCCCCACCCGGCCCTGACCCTGATTTCCGGTGACTTCGGAACCAGAGGGAGACTGGATGCTCCCTCAGCTAAGGTGGCTGTGAAGTTCCATACTTGGTATTTATGATGGAAACTGCTCTCTGCAGCCCAGTTCCTCCCAAAGCTGAGGCCAGAGAGCGTCGCTGGTGAAAATGTTCGTAGAGGACGTGCCTGCAGGCACGAAGCCAGTGAGACCCACTCCTTTCTGTGTACCCGGAGTCTGTGGCCTTGGATGTGGAGAAGAGACGGCTCAGCCCTGGCCACCCCTGGGCCATGCTGCCTCTGTAGCCGCCAGAGCTCCGTGGGTCGCCTGGGTGTGACCCAGCCCGAGGGTGAGGGGAGCAGGTGGTCTTCAGGGCTCTGGCTGACGCCGACGCTCTATGCTCGTTGGCCACCCGTCTTCCTTCACTCGGACATCGTGGTGGTTGAGTTCTCCACACACATCAGTGGCCGTCCGTGGCTGTTGAGACAAATAACAAAGTCCGCACCAAGATCTGCAGCCTCTTGTGAACCGGCCTGAGCCCCGCTCAGGGCTTCCTCTTGTCTTCTGGGTGACGGTGTCCCTGACTCGAGGGGTTCCTGCAGCCGCCTCCCCGCCTGCTCTGCCAGCCTGAGTTGTCTTCCCTCCTTCTCTCCTTCCTTGGTCGTCACTCCCCGTAAGGACCCGGCAGTGTCCCTGGTCCCTGCAGGTGTGGCTGTCGTGGGGGCGTGGCCTTCGAGTGGGCTTGTTGGTCCTGGCCCTGCTCCAGGCAGTTGCTGTGCCACCACCTGTGCCTCTGACCCGGGCGAGCCTCACACTACCCTTGGGAGATGGATCTTCCCTGGCATCTCCATGTTACAGATGGAGCAGCAAGAAGAGATTGTAACTTGCCCCAGTTCTCAAAACTCAGCAAGCAGCAGAGCCTGATGTGAAGCTGGACCTCCTGGCTGGGCCTCCACCTGGAAGGAGGGTCTGCTGGGCATGGGCCTTGGGTGGGGGACCCAGTTGAACAGCAGTCAGGGTAGACTCCCAGATGAAGTGGCATTCGGGTGGAGACCTGGGGGGCAAATAGGAACGAGCCCGGTAAAGGGAGCAGGGGTCACACAGCCCAGACGTGTGGGGACAGGACAGAGCAAGAGACGCAGACTCACCTGTGGTCGCTGGGGTGGGGCGTGATGAGGCTGGGGCGGGCGCAATGGAGCTGTGGGGCCTCATGGAGACCAGTCTTGCTCCCGAGCTGTGGGTGGCCACTGGGGCTTCCTCCAGGGCCCTGCTTCCGTCTCCGCCTGCTGGTGCGAGGTCCATAGGAGACCCAGGACGGCTCCCGGGTGCCAGTGTGCTAGCCCTGAAGGGGCTGCGTGAACTCTCACCTTTTTCTCCGCCAAGTGTCTCTCTGTCAGGCTAGAAAGAATTTGCCACTGTTGCTCTGGGATGGTGCGTTGTCAACTCTGAGCTGGAAAAGGTGTGGGACGTCTACCGGTTACGTCTGGGCTGCCCTCCAGGGGGTCAGTTAGAAGGGCAGCACTCCCGTTGTACAGTTGACCCTCAGACAACTTGGGGGCTGGGGGTGCCAGCTCCTGTACAGTGAAAAATGTGTGTATAACCTGTGACTCTCCAAAAACTGAGCTCATAGCCCACCATTGACTGGAAGCCTTACCGGTAACAAATGGTCGATTGACACAAACTCTGTGTGTTACACATGTTCTGTACTGTGTTCTTACAGTAAAGCAAGCTAGAGAAGATTGTCATACAAGAGAGAAGTAGGCCTTCTGCTCAGGAAGTGTCCTAGGCAGACCCTCATAAAGGCCTTCGTCCTGTTCAGGCTGCCCCAGGTGGATCCTCATAAAGGCCTTCGTCCTGCCCAGGCTGTCCCAGGTGGACCCTCTTAAAGGCCTTTGTCCTGCCCGGGCCGCCCCAGGTGGACCCTCCTAAAGGCCTTCGTCCTGCCCGGGCCGCCCCAGGTGGACCCTCCTAAAGGCCTTCATCCTGCCCGGACTGCCCCAGGTGGACCCTCCTAAAGGCCTTCGTCCTGCCCAGGCTGTCCCAGGTGGACCTTCTTAAAGGCCTTTGTCCTGCCCGGGCCGCCCCAGGTGGACCCTCCTAAAGGCCTTCGTCCTGCCCGGGCCGCCCCAGGTGGACCCTCCTAAAGGCCTTCGTCCTGCCCGGGCTGCCCCAGGTGGCAGCGGTAGAGGAGGTGGAGGCAGTGGAAGGGAGGCAGATGTGTTCCATGTCACTTCATGGAGGTACGTCATTCTTTCTGTCTGGCTTTTTTGCTTTTTATTTCTCTGAAGTGTTTCTGTGTGGTCCCAGTCCTCCTTCCACTGTTTGCTTTAGTTTTAGTGCTTGTTTTAGCAAAGGGTCCATGTCATGGAAGAAACCAGAAACCGTCTTGAGTGATGAGAGCCCTTCTGCCAGGTGATGGGCTGCGTTTGTGTTTGGCACTGGTCTGATGGGCTGCGTTTGTGTTTGGCACTGGTCTGATGGGCTGCGTTTGTGTTTGGCCCTGGTTTGGAGGCACTTGGATCCACGGCGTCATCTTCTGTTCATTCCTCTGGTATGAAGTCTGTTAGCTGTTGAGTTTCTCCACGATTCGTCTCATGGAATCCTTCTCCCCTACCCTTTTGGCCACATCCACAATCTCCCGTGGTCTCCTTGATTGGCTCTGTCATAAATCCTGTGAGGTCAGGCACAGCCTATGGACAGTTTTCTCCAGCTTGACGGCCTTCACGGCTTTTCCTGTAGCAACGAGGGCATCTTCGGTGGTGCCGTCCTTCCCGCTGTCGTGATGTTCCCTCTGTGAGGTTCTCTGCCACCGCGTTGGCCGTCCCGAGAGGACGGTGTGATGAGCCCTAAAGGGCCTTAGGACCCCAGATCTAGAGTAAGGTTCACTGTGTCTGGGGACAGGTAGACTGATGAAGCCTTCGGTGTTGAACTCACGAGTTCTTGGTGGCCGGGGGCATTGAGCAAGATCAGATCACTGCAAGAGGCAGCCCCTTACTGGAAGGACTTCCTGGCTTCGGGGACAAAGCGTCCGTGGAACCACTCCGGAAAAGTGTTTCTCGTTGCCCAGGCCTTCTCGTGCTACCAGAAGACTGGCAGCTGGTGTTTGCCTTTCTTGTTCAAGGCTCAAGGGTTAGGGACTCTAATTATAGGTAAGGGCAGTCCTGCCGATACACCCGGCAGCACGTGCAAAACTGCGGAGTTGGCCTCTCCCGGCCGGTGCTCGCGCCTCTTCCTTCCTAATTCGTGTCCTTCGTGGCGTTTTTTTTTCCAAATGGGCACTTTCGCTTGCATTAAAATACCTGTTCAGGCAGATGTCCTTTCTCCTCCATGGTTTTCTTTTTTTCTTTTCTTTATTTTTTTGAGACAGTGTCTCACTCTACCCAGGCTGGAGTGCAGTGGTGCAGTCTCTGCTCACTGCCGCCTTGACCTCCCGCGCTCAAGTCGTTCTCCCACCTCAACCTGCTAAGTAGCTGGGACCACCATGCCTGGCTAATTTTAAAATATTTCGCAGAGACAGGGTCTCCCTGTGTTGCCCAGACTGGTCTTAAACTCCTGGGCTCAAGTGATCCACCAGCCTCAGCCTCCCAAAGTGCTTGGATTACAGCCATGAGCCTCCAGGCCCCAGCTTATCCAGTGGTTTACCTTTCTCTCCACTGTGAATGGTGCTGTGTGTGGTCTGTAAGTTTTGTGTGTGTGCATTTTGATGCATTGTAACTTTTTATAATAGATTTGTATATATTTTGTGGTAGTAAATGATGAAATAGCATCTACATATGGTCTCTGCATTCATGACATGCCTTTTCTTAATTTTTTGGATATTTCTAAGCCGTGTGGCTCATCCGCAAGTTTTTTCAAATTGTCGCATATCTCCAAAAGTTTCCTAATACATTTGTTGAAAAAAATGTGCGTATTTAAGTGAATGCACGCCGTTTGAAGCCACGTTGGTCAAGGTGACCCCTTCGCATGTGTCACGGAGAGGAGGGGCGGGAGGTGAGGGAGGCTGCCCGCCCTGTGCAGAAAGCCCTCACTGCACGGCCTCAGTGGTTTCTGCGGACTGCCACGTGAAGTGCGAAGAAGACAGCAGGTCCTCAGATAACCACGTTTCTGTCAACATCATTTCCTTACAGCGTGGATGAGGGAAAAAAACTGGTTTTGTTTCCAGGAGCCTGTCAGTGACACGAAGTGAGGACTTCTGTAGTTTCCTCTGCCTCCCTTTTTATGTCTGAGGGTCAGCGGGTGGGACAGTTCCAGAACGGAGGTTCCTTCTCGCTGGGAGAGCCTGGCAGACGGACCGCGGAGAGGGTGGAGGGGCCAGAGGAGGCAGAGCGCCAGCCCTGAGGCTCGCTGTCCCTCTCTTGGCCTCTGGGGTCTTGGAGCTCGGTGTCCTCATCTGCCAAGTAGGGGCGGTGACATTCACACCATAGCCTTTGATGGAAGCTCAAGAGGGATAAGGTGGGTCCGAGTGCTTCTAAAGCATTAAGTGCTGAAGAAACTGCACAGAGGCCATGGTAGCGGGCTGGGTAAGGAGTGATCAGTGTGGGGCTGTGAGGGGCACTGCCCTTCCACTGCGTCATTTCACACAACCCCCTGAGCACTGGCCAGGGACCTCCTGTGCGCGGGGATGGGCTGCCAGGCTGATTGGAGAGGATCCCTACCTTCCAAGGGCAGAGCCCTCTGGTCTAGTGGAGAGACGGTGTGAAATATGTTGGGAAGATGAAGATAATTTGCTTTTACAAAGCATTGATTTTCTGCATCTTGAAGGAGGTAGCATGTCCTGTGGGAGCCTTTGGAAGGGAATTGGTGGAATGATCTCTCTGCTCCGCAGGTGTTTGTCTCAGGGTGTAGCAGGTGCAGGTTTGGGCTGCAGCGTCTGACCTGCGTGACGGGGAGTCTTCATTCGCCACAGTAGGATGGGGGCGTATTCTGGTCACACACTAGTCGGAGTTGGGCACACCTGTTAGGAGGTTTGCCCTCCACGCTTGAGGCGCGTGCTATGTGGACCTGAGGGACTTTGGAGCCTTCCTCGGCCTCTGCAAGCGTCAGAGTCCCCCTCTGTAGGATCCTGTGTTTGTCACCAGGCCACTCCCGTGGTAGATAATTTGGTCAGAAAGCTTTGTCAACTTTAAAGGGCTGTGTAAATTTACCACCCATGGAAACAAGGCTGGTAGGAGGCTTTTCCTGCCAATGAAATGAGGCCTGGGCAGGGAGTCAGGGAAGGCCTCGCTGAATAGGTATTACCTGTGTTCACATCGTGAAATCAATGGGAAAACAGCCACGAACAGATCAGTGGAAGGAGTTCTGCCAGGGAAGAGATGGGGCGAAGGTGGGAAAACAGCCACGAACAAATCAGTGGAAGGAGTTCCGCCAGGGAAGAGACGGGGCGAAGGCCCAGGGGTGGTGGGGTGGAGGTCAGGCCTGTGCATGGCTGGAGGGGGAGAGGAGAGGACAAGTGAACGGAGCAGTGCTGGGTCCGGCGGATCCTGCGGAGACTGGGACTCTCTCCCAGGCGCCTTCCAGCTGGGTTCAGAATGTTAGAATTACGTACTTAAATCTTGAGTTGAATGTTTACTTGCTTATCACGGAAGAGTAACAGGTAGAAACAACCAGCAGACATTTGGTCTTGGGAATTTGAAGCCTCGTTGGAGAGGCAGAGCCTGTGAAGAGCCGGTGACAGGGTGGGTTTGTGGCCCGACGTGATGAGGATGCCGTCACGGAGGCCGACTGCTGAGGCTCGTGTGTTTTTGGGCAGTGCCCTGCGGTGGATGAGCTGGATGGGAGTGGGGGCACAGGAATCAGGGAGCAGTTGTGAGGCCTGGATCTGATCGTGCCTCTGTTCCTCATGGGCTCAGCCCTTTGGCACCTGGGATTCTGCATTCCAGGTGTTACAGAGTTGTTTACTGCAGGGCTGACAGCCATTCCCACCAGCCACATTGAACTCTTCACATTCTCTCTAGCGCTGCATGAGATTCAGGAGGGTTATTAAATTTTAGGTGTTTTTGAGATGGAGTCTCGCTCTGATGCCTGGCTGGAGTGCAGTGGCATGATCTCGGCTCACTGCAAGCTCCACCTCTCGGGTTCACGCCATTCTCCTGCCTCAGCCTCCCGAGTAGCTAGGACTACAGGCGCCCGCCACCTCGCCCGGCTAGTTTTTTGTATTTTTAATAGAGACGGGGTTTCACCGTGTTAGCCAGGATGGTCTCAATCTCCTGACCTCGTGATCCACCTGCCTCGGCCTCCCAAAGTGCTGAGATTACAGGCGTGAGCCACCGCACCCGGCCGGGAGGGTTATTTAAAAAGAGCAGCATTGGCCGGGTGCGGTGACTCACACCTGTAATCCCAGCACTTTGGGAGGCTGAGGCAGGTGGATCACGAGGTCAGGAGATCGAGACCATCCTGGCTAACACGGTGAAACCCCGTCTCTACTAAAAATACAAAAATTAGCCGGGCGTGGTGGTGGGCGCCTGTAAGTCCCAGCTACTCGGGAGGCTGAGGCAGGAGAATGGCATGAACCCGGGAGGCGGAGCTTGCAGTGAGCGGAGATCACACCACTGGGCAACACAGCGAGACTCCATCTCAAAAAAAAAAAAAAAAGGTAGCACCACCTGGCCTGGGCCCAGACTGTCCAAGCAGCCTTCGCCCGAGGTGCTGGGAGAGTTCCATGGCCGCTGTGCAGGGCACTGTGTTGCCACCTTGTACCAAGATCCATGGGAAGATAGAAACTAGGAAAATTGCAGGGGAGGTGGCCAGAGGAGGAAAGGGTGTGGTGTGGCCAGCAAGTGCCTGGGGCAGCGAGGACGTGCTGTGTGTGTGTTTGTAAGTAACGTGCACTGAGGACAAATCTGAGAAACCACAGATGGGGCCAGATCCCACCATGAAAACCAAATCCTGGCGAACATCTTGGAACGTTTTCTTCTTCCCGTCTTATGTTTTTGCTGTTTCTAGGCCAGCTTGATTGTGTCACACGGCCGTGACACGTGTGCAGTTTGGGCTCTCAGAGCAACTTTTTGTTTTCTTACGTGTTATTTCTGGGCACAAAGGTGCTTTATTTTTTTATTTTTTTTTATTATTAGACTTTAAGTTCTAGGGTGCATGTGCACAACGTGCAGGTTTGTTACATATGTATACATGTGCCATGTTGGTGTGCTGCACCCATTAACTCGTCATTTACATTAGGTATATCTCCTAATGGTATCCACCCCCCCACAATAGGCCCTGGTGTGTGATGTTCCCCTTCCTGTATCCAAGTGATCTCATTGTTCAGTTCCCACCTATGAGTGAGAACATGCAGTGTTTGGTTTTTCTGTTCTTGCGATAGTTTGCTGAGAATGATGGTTTCCAGCTGCATCCATGTCCCTACAAAGGACACAAACTCATCCTTTTTTTTTTTTTTTTTTTTTTTTTTTTTAGACGGAGTCTCACTGTGTCTCCCAGGCTGGAGTGCAGTGGCGTGATCTCGGCTTACTGCAAGCTCCGCCTCCCGGGTTCACACCATTCTCCCGCCTCAGCCTCCCAAGTAGCTGAGACTACAGGCGCCCGCCACCACGCCCGGCTAGGTTTTTTTTTTTTGTATTTTTAGTAGAGACGGGGTTTCACCATGTTAGCCAGGATGGTCTCGATCTCCTGACCTCGTGATCCACCCGCCTCGGCCTCCCAAAGTGCTGGGATTACAGGCTTGAGCCACCGCGCCCGGCCAAACTCATCCTTTTTTATGGCTGCATAGTATCTGGGCACAAAAGTGCTTTTTAAAAAAAAAAAAAAAAAAAAAAAGTGTGGAATAAAAATGTGTCGTAGAAATTCCCAATAAACAGAATGAAACCATGTGGAATTGTGAGCCAGATAAAAGGCCACAGAAATGAGACACTTCGCCAGGACACACGGGCTAAGGAGCCGAGGCTGTAGAGGGGTCACCGGTGGGCAGCCTACGGCGGGGCTGCTGGGAGCACCTTCTGTTTCCGTGTCCCCTGCCGTCTGCTGTGCTGACTGGATGAGAGCGCGAACCCTCTGCCGCAGTTCCATGTGGTCTGAGGCTTGAGGAAGGTGTGGCCGGGGATGCAGGGAGCTCACGTGGCTTTTCCCTCATCCACTGAAAGTGGCCTCGAAACGTGAATTGGTTTCACTTAGCCAGCGTAAGCAGGAACAGTATTTGATCATTGTTTCTGAAAGAGGTTTCTTTATTGTTGTTGTTGTTGTTTTTAAATTACAGAGAGAAAAGACCAGTATCTTAAACAAAGCTGTGGTATATTACGTAGAAAAATAGCAATCTGGGCTGGGCGCGGTGGCTCAAGCCTGTAATCCCAGCACTCTGGGAGGCCGAGACGGGTGGATCACGAGGTCAGGAGATCGAGACCATCCTGGCTAACACGGTGAAACCCCGTCTCTACTAAAAATACAAAAAACGAGCCGGGCGTGGTGGCGGGCGCCTGTAGTCCCAGCTACTCGGGAGGCTGAGGCAGGAGAATGGCATAAACCCAGGAGGCGGAGCTTGCAGTGAGCCGAGATCCAACCACTGCACTCCAGCCTGGGCAACAGAGCAAGACTCCGTCTCAAAAAAAAACAAAAAAATAGCAATCTGAACCACTAACACACACAAGCCTTCATATTTGTAGTGTCTGTGATACGTTCCGTCTCTTCCAGGCCTGCTTTTAACAGAACCTCTGAAGTTTGAGATCATAGCTTGTTCTCAGAGAAGACATCTTACTCTTTCGACATGATTTATAGTCGAATCATTGATTTAGACAAGGGGTCAGAATCAGAATACAAGTCTACAAAGAGCCTTATCAGTGTCTCAGTGACAGGCAGACATACATTCCCATTCAGAAATCACTGGGCTTCTGGTCGCAAGGCTGTGCCACGGCAGCGTCCCACGTGGCTCGCTCCGTTCCTCCAGGCAGGTCCGTTGGCTGGGCGCCTGGGTCTTGCCTGTGTACCTGCCTCTCCCACGGTGCGGCGTGCCCTGCCACACCGCTGACTCTGCCACGGCCTCCACGCTCCATGATAGCCAGCGCCCATCCCTTGACCCATTGGTGCCCTTTTAGGCTGTCCCCTCAAAGTCTCAGGGCCTGGAAGGACCCCTACAGGGTGAGGAGCTGGGAAATGTTTGTGAATTGTTGGCAGTGCAATTTTTACATCCCAGAGAAAGAACACACATCTTTTAAAAAGAAAACCTCAGTGGTGAGCTTCAGAAACCATGACTTTGATACTGGTGACTGAAGCACGAGCCGGGCACTCTCCTTCCTCGTGTGAGTCGTTCCTCTGGGTTGCAGTGAGGGCAGGTCTCTCTTTACAGAATTGTCCCAGCTCATCATGAACAAACGGTGAGAGATGACACGTCACCATTTCACTGCAGCCCTAGTGCATTAATGCATTTAGGTCGTGATCACTAAGGAGAGAGGTGTCGCCGGCCTCTGCGTGGAAGCCTGCCCCACTGCCTACAAAGTAATCTCACCAAACAAATTAGACAGGCGTCGAGATCTGAGTACCCTGTTTCAGAAAAGCCAGGAGTCCAGGGTGCTGTCGGTCAAACCCAGAGAAGGAAAGTGCCAGGACCCACAAGAGCAACCAACAAGCCTGGCTGGGGTCTCGATTCAAACAAACTTTAAACAAATGAACATATAGGGACTTTTTGTTGTTGTTTTTTAAGACAGAGCCTCCCTGTGTTGCTGGCTCACTGTAGCCTCTGCCTTCTGGGCTCAAACGGTCCTCCCACCTCAGCCTCTCAAGTAGCTGGGACCACAGGTGTGTGCCACCAATGCCCAGCTAATTTTTTGTGTGTTTTTTTTTTAAGAGACAGGGTTTTACCATGTTGCCCAGGCGGGTGTCAAACTCCTGAGCTTAAACCTTACCTCCTTGGCCTCCCAAAGTGCTGGGATTCCAGGCATGAGCTGCCATGTCCAGTGGAGAGTCCTCATCTTTCAGAGGTAAAGCCTGGTAGATTTCGTGTGGAAATGACGTGCTGTCTGAGATTTGCTTTGGGACAGTTCTGGAAGTGGGTGGAGGCTTTGGCAAAACAGGATTCACCTTGAGCTGATAATTATTGATCTAAGAGGTAGGATGTGTGGGATTTGTTACATTTTTATCTCTATTTTACTTTCATGTTAGAAATTTTCCATAGTAAAAACTTTAGAGTTAGGAACAAAATATTAAAGTAAAAACTTTAGAGATAGGAACAAAAAAATATGGCTCCTTTTAGCCTCCCCAAAATGGCACAGGTGTTCCCGGGTTTGTGGGCAGTGCCTGGGATGGGGTTGGAAACCACTTCACATGTGTCTGTGTGCACGTCCTTGCCCTGAAAGACCCTGCTCAGGTGCTGCCAGTACCTGCTCGCTGGAGTGAGAACATGGGAAAGTTTTTACCAAACAGCCTGGACCACGTCTGATTAATCTACACATACTTGCTTGCTGTCCTGATGAAGTGCCGGCCGCTGACAGCCGCTTCTGTAACCAGCGCTTTTCATCCATCAGGGTGTCATTTAATTAGGGGACCACAGCCTCGTCCCTGCTCCGTGATGTGCAAGTTCAGCACAAATCTGCTTGTTCTGTGACCATCTGTGGTAGGAGAGGCATCATGCTGTTGGTGGAGGTTCTCTTTCCTAGCTCCACATAGACGCTCTGTGTGGTGAGGGCCTAACTGATGACGTAGAAGGGGTAGGTGGGCTGGTCTCTTAGGTGTCTGCAGCCTGGAGTGGGGACCGCTGGGTCCTGGGCTTCCCGAGAGTTCAGTGCTCACCACACTGAAGGTCATGCTCCTGCTTTTCAGACTGGGCCAGCGCCATCCGCGTGGCGGCTCTGGACTGCATGGAAGAGAAGAACCAGGCCGTGTGCCATGACTATGACATCCACTTCTACCCCACCTTCCGGGTGAGTATCACGGGGTTTCTTGTATGTTGAAATTCGCCACATCGTAGTGCCTGTGTTTTGGCCTCTCTGGCTCTCTCCTTGAAACTTTGTAGGAATTGTAGGAACTGATGTTTGCTAGGGGCAGCTCTTGTTCCACCCTGTTGTGCTGCAGAAGTGTCTGTGGGACTGTCCATGCTCACACAGCCCCGGTCACATGGCGGGGATGCGTGAAAAGACCTCCTGCAGCCTGCGTGGCCAGAGGGCGCAAGGACACCAGGAGCACAAGGGCCGGCACCCCAGCCTGAAGCCACGCATGTGGTCCGTGTACCACGGGGCTCCCCTCGGTGGAAGACACACACGTGCACTCACACACACACCCACAGGGCCTCTGCCTTCCTGAGCCAGGGTCAGCCCCACAGAAGACAAGGCTGTGCCCGTTGCTCCCACTAGGGGGCAGAGGTACCTGTGACCTGTTGCAGGCCCGTGCATAGCATGTGTGTACACGCCGGTGCCGCTGCCTCCTGCACGCCTTGACATGGACATCTCCAGAAATGTAGGCGCCTTGGGCCCACTTCCCAGGAAACTCTGCGCCCCCGTCCTTGTCAGCCCTGGTGCCTTGCTGTGTGGTGTGGTGTCACGTCATGGTGGCTTCCCTTGTGTTTTGGGGGCTGTTGTTTTCACTGTGCTGGCAGCACCTGTGGTCCTGCCCCAACAGGTGCCACGCTGGGCAGCACCGGTGCCAGCCCCGCCCCAGGGCCTCTCGGGGCCTGTGTCGCACGCTTGCTTGCCTGCCCCTGCGTGTGATTACGTCAGGATGGCTTCCTGTTTTGTTTTAGCTTCAGACACAGGTCACGCTGTGCTGTGTGTAAACTTTTGGGCCTTCTTTCCATTACTTAATGGGACGTTGCTCAGATCCACTACGATGCTCATTGGATGGGATTGTCCAGTGATGTCACTCTGAGAACCAGAACCCCCCGTTGCCAGGCATGTGGCCTCTTCGAGGCTTTGGTGGCTTTAAATAGCACTGCTGTATTCATTCCCGGGCACGGGAAGAGCCGAGGCTGGGAGAGAAGCCACTGGGCCGCGAACCAGGTCTGTGCACAACAGACCTGCAGGGCCAGCAGCGTCAGGCAGTTTCGTGCTCGCCCAGGGAGCGGTGCAGTCAGAAGCACCGGCAGCTTCATTTGCATTTCCCTGGCGGCTGCGGTACCAGCACATCAGGCTTCATGGGCCGTGGGTGTCACGGGTGAAGTGTCTGCCTGTCGTCTGCACATTTCCCTCTTGGCTGGCCGGTGCTTTTCTTACCGACCTGATCTCCGCCATCCTGTAACCTTGTCTCGTCGCTGTCTTTGATGTGCCCTTTGATGAAGAAAGTTTTTAATTTTAACCTAAGAACCCCGTCATCCACTGAGAGGTACTGCATAGTGTCTCCTCCTCCTGCAGATCTCTGTGTGGTTACAGCTAACGTTACAGCTCACCATTAGGACACACGCTCACTACCAAGTCCCGGAGAGCTGTGTCTTTAGTGATTCCAGCCCAGTGGAACTGTCTTTTGCTTCTAGCCCTGTTGGGTCAGAAGATGTCAATGACGGGACTGCTGATTGGAGCTAACCTTAGCCCCCTCGTAAATCTGACAGGAAACACTAATATGCACAGAGACACGGAGAAGCGTGTGGTTTGTCAATTTATGAAAACTTTCCAAAGGAAATTGAGTAAAGCTCCTTCTCTAAGGTGCCAGTCGTTTTGTTGCTTAAACACATATGCAGATGCCCACGCAAGGCTGCCTCTTACTTGTCTGTGTGTTTCCTCTTAGTATTTTAAAGCATTTACCAAGGAGTTTACAACTGGAGAAAATTTTAAAGGTAAGGACATAAGCCTTGTATTTTAGTCCCTGCGATTCCCCTCCTAAACCTGCTAAAGACACGTGGTCCCAGAGCCTGGGGAGCTCCCAGCCTGGGCCAGCACCTTTGCCTCTGCTGACCTTTCCTGCCTGCTTTCCCTCAAGAGTTCAGACGTTAATAGCTTCAAAGAGAAATTTTCATTTTGTGATTTGCCTTGCTTGGCAAATATGGTAGTAAAAACTTTTTCAGAGTAAATTTGTTATTATAAAAATATCTGGAGATGTACAGATCACATGTACACACCCGATGAATTTTTGCAAACCACCTCACCCAGGCGAGCATCACCCAGTGTGATCAGACCCCTCAGGCCGCACCTGGGGGGGCTCTGCCTGTAAGTGGCCTGGTGGAATTGCCTGGCCTGCTCCTTGCCACGCCCTGGGGGGACTCTGCCTGCAAGTGACCCAGTGGAGCTGCCTGGCCTGCTCCTCACCGCGCCGTGTCTTGCCGTCTGCCTCTGTTGCCTGTCCGTGTGGCCCACCCATGCGTGTCTCATTGCCGTGTGGTCTCCAGTTGTGTGAATCCCGTGCTGTCTGTACCACGCCTGTAGGTGGCATTGGGCACACCCGCTGGGATTGCACACATTGCGGCCACCTGCACCCTGCTGTCTTTGGACCCCGGGCTGGGACGGGGCTGCTGTCCCTGGGTGTGCACCTGCCCCTCGAGGACAGCTGCACACACCTCTGACCCTGGTGTGCTTCCGGCAGGACCCGACCGAGAGCTGCGAACAGTCAGACAGACCATGATTGACTTCCTGCAGAACCACACGGAAGGAAGCCGGCCGCCTGCCTGCCCGCCCCTGGACCCCATTCAGTGAGTAGCTCCAGGAAGAAGGTGGCTGTTAGACTCACGTTGAGCTGTGCGAGAAGTGTAATAGGTTTCTCTTAAGTGATGTGGCCACTGGAATGTGGTGGGCAACTCGCTGCTGTTGACAGCACTAAAAGCCTCTTTTTTTTCTCTTGAAAGGCCCAGTGATGTTCTTTCCCTCCTTGACAACCATGGCAGCCATTACGTGGCTATTGTCTTTGAAAGCAACAGCTCCTACCTTGGACGGGAGGTACGGCCTCTGCGTGGGCTCCAGATGTCACACGTGGTGTGATTGGGGTTGGCGGTGCATCTTTGATGAGATTCGTGGATGCCGGTCACTGCGTCGGCGTCTTGTGTCCTGTCTGTGGCTTTAGGTCTTGTTCATTATCGGAAGCGTAGTTAACGTTACTCAGCAAAGTCACTGGTGTCTGGAGAAGACTGTTAGGAGGAACGAGCTTGGCGGTGGGAGGGGTTCGGAAGGTGGCCTAACCCCAGGTTTGAAACTAACAGAGGGCTTTGCAGAAGAGCTCATTTTTACGACAGGCTCAGCTCACCTTGAGGTCATTCTGTATTTCGCATGCAGTATTGCTGAGATTTTTTCATTGCTATATTCTGAACGCTTGACATTTTTGCCAAATCCAAGATTCCGTAAAACGTCATTTCTTTCATCGTCATACTTTGATTTCACACGTACAGTTCTGAAGCCTCGCTTTTGGCCAGGTCTAAATAAGGTCCAGGGACCAGGTGCAGGGGCAGCCCAGGTTGAGTCATTATTGCCAAGTCTTTCCGGAGACGAAAGGCCTCACCGCGCACACGTTCGCCCAGCGCTCACCCTGAGCTTCTCCTCCTCCTCCTTGCAACCTGATAGGCAACTGTTTTTCTGTCCACTGGGGGGGCCTAGCGTTGAGTGGAGGAAACAGCGTTGCCCCTGCGAGGGCTTTTGGAGACACACTTGGGAAGGAAGCTGCAGACACCCGCGCTGCGACCATCTCGCTTCGTGCCCTGGCTGCCCTCCTGGCACCCCAGCCCCACCCCCTCCAGGTTTGGTGGTGATGCCAGGATGCCTTCCCGTGGTTGGCAGGGTTCTCCGTGGAGGGCTGAGGAACCGCTAGCGGTGTGTGGCTCTCCCAGACCCCTCGCCCTTGTCCCAAGGCCCCTCATGCCTTTGCTGTCTCAGGCAGGGCCTCCACACACGCACACCAGAGGCAGGGGTTCCCCCGAGCAGAGGTGGGTGTGGGCCCGTGTTGCACGCTCCCCTACCTCCCTGGCGTGCTGCTGCGTTCGGGGCAGCCAGGCTCCACCCGTGCAGGAGGAGTGCTCTTCAGCACAGAGTCACGGCACGGCCCAGGCACCAGTGCGGCCCAAGAGTAGTGATCAGCTCTTCGAAGACACACCCAGCTCAGGAGAGGCACGGCCACTCGGGGCGCCCAGTTCACCGCTTTAGCTAGGGCCCTTGGTTTGAGGAGCAGCTGGTTTTGTTGCTCTCTAAGAGAAGGAAAGACGTACGCCCGATGTGGTGTTGGCGCACACGGCGTTTCTTCCGAAATGCTGAGATGCCAGTCCTGTGCTCTCTCTGCCACCGAGACCCTGTTGCTGCCCCTTCAGCCTGAGCACAACCAGACAGGAGCAGGGTGGCTGGGGAGGAGTGGCAGCTCGAGGCCTGCTGCCCCGGCCACGAAGCTTCCACACGGGGGACAGGAGCGTGAGGCCATGGGGCGTGGCTGCTGTGTACAAGGACTCACTTGACCAGTGTCAGTGTTGTTAGAGGTGCCCTGGTTTTAGAAAGTCAAGTGCAAATTCATGGATAAGGGTGTTCTTTGATTGGTCTGTAAAATTGCCAAATAACACTGGTTTCTGCGCATGGCGTGTGTGCCATCGGTTGCCTTAAAGTGCGATAGGAATTCAGATGTGCGTGAGGATGTGAGTGAGGGTCTTGCCTGCAGGGGGCACACTCCGTGCCCTTCTGGGAAAGGTTCCCTGCAAGGCCATGTATCTGCACGTCGTGTTTTCTGAGAAGCTGCCCGCCCCTGTGGAAGTGTCACTGTGTTCTCACCCCCCAGGTGATCTTAGACCTGATCCCATATGAAGGCATCGTGGTGGTCCGGGCGCTGGATGGGGACAAAGCATTTCTGGAGAAGCTCGGTGTTTCCTCAGTTCCTGCGTGTTACCTGATCTACCCAAATGGGTCGCATGGATTGATTAACGTGTGAGTGCCCTGTGGGATCTGGGAACCCGGTGATGTGCGGAGTTACTGAACAGAGGCTCCGAGTAGACCACGCAAGTCTGGTGTGAGATCCGGGGAGCCCTGGCCCCTCTGCCCAACTTCCCTGGGCAGATTTGGGCCCTGGCTCTCAGCCCTTGGGTATTGCTGATCTGTGCTGTGTTTTTGTGGATTTCTGTTTTCTCACTGCTGTGTCCCTGCACCTGGGAGGGGCCTGGCGTGGTGACTCACCAAGAGCCGCAGAGGAAACCGTGGCTAAACCCGCACATGCACAAGGGCTGCTGGGCCAGTGCTTCGGGAGCAGCAGATGCTCCTCAAACATGGCTCTGGGTAGACTCTGGGCTGCAGTTCGATCTGTATCTGGGGCTGGCAGGCAAGCCCGTGTGCCTGCCTCTGCAGAATGAGAAGTAGGGGTGGGCACCAGGCCCTGCCCCTCACGTTCTGCTCTCTTCTCTGAGAACCGCAGAACCTTGGCAAGCCATTTGCCTCTGCGCGGAGTGCCCGTGTGCCCCTCAGATAAGCCCTTCGCCTCTGCACGGAGTGCCCGTGTGCCCCTCAGATAAGCCCTTCGCCTCTGCACGGAGTGCCCGTGTGCCCCTCAGATAAGCCCTTCGCCTCTGCACGGAGTGCCCGTGTGCCCCTCAGATAAGCTCTTTGCCTCTGCGCGGAGTGCCCGTGTGCCCTTCAGATAAGCCCAACAAAAAAGTAAACAACTTGAATAAGGTTAGAAAAACAGTGAGAGCCGGGCGCGGTGGCTCAAGCCTGTAATCCCAGCACTTTGGGAGGCCGAGACGGGCGGATCACGAGGTCAGGAGTTCGAGACCATCCTGGCTAACATGGTGAAACCCCGTCTCTACTAAAAAATACAAAAAACTAGCCGGGCGAGGTGGTGGGCGCCTGTAGTCCCGGCTACTCGGGAGGCTGAGGCAGGAGAATGGCGTAAAAACCCGGGAGGCAGAGCTTGCAGTGAGCTGAGATCCGGCCACTGCACTCCACCCTGGGCGACACAGCGAGTCTCCGTCTCAAAAAAAAAAAAAAAAAAAAAAAAAAAAAAACAGTGAGAAAAATGAGGCTGGGCACAGGTGCATCATTTGAGTCTAGGAGTTCGAGACCAGCCCAGGCAACATAGTGAGACCCCGCCTATACTAAAAATAAAAAACTAGCCGGGCCTGGTGGTGTGTGCCTGTAGTCCCAGCTACTCAGGAGGCTGAGGTGGGAGGATTGCTTGAGCCTCAGAGGTCAAGGCTGCAGTGAGCTAAGATCATACCACTGCACTCCAGCCTGGGCAACAGAACCAGACCCTGCCTCAAAAAAAAAAAAAAGAAAAAGAAAAAAAAAAAGATTGAGAAAGTTAAGTAACATCCTGAGGCTGGAGGGAACCCGGCCTCCTCACCTTGGGGAGAAGGACAGCATGAGGCCGGCCTTGCCCCACACTGGGTGGCCCCTTTCCCTGGCCTGAAGCCGCAGCGCCTCCGGCATGTGCGGGTTTAGCCACGGTTGACTCTGTGGCTCTTGGTGGCTCACCACACCAGGCTCCTAGGTGCAGGGACACATCAGTGAAGATAGGACATGTTTCCTGTCTCTTGGGGCTTCCAGTTTAGCCTCTTCAAAGATCGACTGGGGCATGGAGGGCGCCCTACAGAAGCCCCGAAGACCGCAGCTTCTTAGGTATTTTTCTGTCCTTTTGAAAAGGAGACCAGGCGTGGTGGCTTACCCCTGTCATCCCAGCACTTTGGGAGGCTGAGGTGAGAGGATTACTTGAGCCCAGGAGTCTGAGACCAGCCCAGGTTGATAATGAGACTCCAGACTATGAAAAATAAAACATTAGCTGGATGTGGCGGAGAGTGCCTGTGGCCACAGCTACTCAGGGTGCTGAGGTGGGAGGATCATTTGAGCCCAGGAGGTTGAGGCTGCAGTGAGCTGAGATTGCACCACTGCACTCCAGCCTGGGCAACAGAGCAAGATCCTGTCTCAAAAATAGGTAAGTGGAAATAGATAAAGCTAGAATTCAGGGTAACCAGAGAGGCTATTGAGCTTGTTAGGAGATGCTCTGAGTGCTTGGGGACCCCGCTGTGCCAACAAGGTGGCCCATTCCAGGCCTGGGGCACAGCACTGCCCTTGGCAGAGCGGCCTGAACCACTGCCAGATGTTTGTTTAGTGTTAAAAGTATCATATAGACAACTTCTTAGTGTCAAATAATGTTAGTAGTTTTATAGATATTTCAATATTTTTGCAAATATCACTGCTACATGCTGTCTTTGGAAACAAGCTCCGCGTCACACTGAAGTGCTCGATAATGGCATTGAGGGTGTCCTCAGAAGGCGGCTCCACCCTGTCCACACGGGGCGGGCACACAGGGGGCTCAGCTCCACCCTGTCCACACGGGGCGGGCACACACGGGGCTCAGCTCCACCCTGTCCACGCAGGGGGCTCAGCTCCACCCTGTCCACACGGGGCGGGCACGCAGAGGGCTCAGGGGCCTGACTTGAGGGAGGGGCTGGCGTCCACCCCAGGCCCCGACTTCCAGATGCCCCACTCAGGGCTGGCAGATTGTGGGCGCGTCGGCGAAGGCTCTTAGGCATGTCGGAAATCTCAGTCAGAATAAAGCTGATCTTGGCAGATGCTCAACCCAGCTTTACAAAACGCCTTAAGTTCCCCACAAACATAAATGAGTCATAGTACTTATGACAAGTGGAACTGGCTATAAATCTGTGGATTTGGTGTGTCTCCTCTTATCCCCAGGTGGAAGCTCAGCCGCGGCCCAGGCGGGGTGTCGGCTGTCCCCACGGACCCCCAGTCCCCAGTACATGCCCGAAGAATGGATGGGGTGGCCCAGAGCTTTCCTGAATGCCGGGGGCTCCTGCTTCAGGATTTTATAAAGGAGGCTCTTCTCACCTTTGCCCTCCCCTTTCTCACAGCGTGAAGCCTCTGCGGGCCTTCTTTTCCTCTTACCTGAAGTCATTGCCGGATGTGAGGAAAAAATCGCTTTCCTTGCCTGAAAAGCCAAACAAAGAAGAAAATTCAGAAGTCGTGGTTTGGAGAGAATTTGACAAGCAAGTATTCATTTTGAACTGAAGCCCCCGGGGCACAGCGCGGGTAGACCGCAGGCTGCGTGCTTGCTGGGCGGGCTCACTCAGAAACCCACCCCAGCCGCTGAGGGCCGCTCAGGAGCCCTCCCCGGGGGCCCCGGGAGTCCGTGGGGAGGAGCCAGGCCAGGGAGAGGTGCTGTGGAGGGAAAGGTTGGGTGTTCCCTGACTCTGCCGTGTCCCGTCGTAGGTCCAAGCTGTACACGGCGGACCTGGAGTCAGGGCTGCACTACCTCCTGCGGGTGGAGCTGGCAGCCCACAAGTCCCTGGCTGGAGCAGAGCTGAAGACGCTCAAGGACTTTGTGACTGTCTTGGCTAAGGTTTGGGACGGCTCTGGTCTGGGCTGCGTGTGGGAATTTGGCCCTGCACAGAGTGGGCCCTGGGGGCCGTCAGACGCTGCCGGGGCTCCGCCGTCTCCACTGAGGTGCTCTCCACCCTGCTTTGTCCGCTCAGGCCCGTGCCCCAACTCATTCCACCCGTTCCCGAGTGCCTCCTGCGTCCCATGCTGTTCCCAGCACTGGGGCTGGGGCGGTGGCTGTGGAGAGGGGCGGGGCCATGAGCGAAGCACCTGTTGGAAAAGCCCAGCTCTGGCTTCCTGGAGAGGAGACGGAGGAGGGAACGGAGGCGCACACCTCAGCTGGCTCTCGGAGGAGCGGTGCACAGGGGCTGGGCGGGAGAGGGAAAGGCAGGGGCGGTGCAGATCCAGGTGGGGTGTGCACCTGCTCTGCCAGCCAGGTTCAGGGAGGGGTCCTGGGGGCTTCACACTCAGCACTGTCACAAGCACAGATGTGGTGTCTGAAACCACTGAAGGGGTTGCCAGGAGTGGGCAGAGATATGCAGCCCAACAGAGCTCAGGCCTGGCTGTGCCCAGGGCCAGGCTGAAGAGGACCAGCCAAGGAGGTGGCCAGGTGTAACTCCATGAGCTCACTTACTTGTCACTGTCTAAATGACCAGGGGGCTTAGGCTTAAACTATTTCTCTTGCCAAAAATAAGATGCTAGTGATAGAATAATTTATAGTCAGCACTTTGGATAGAGTTTACTTACAATGTGATTTGTGAAAAGTACAGGAAGCCTTGAAGGACCCGAGGCCCCGCAGATGAATGCACGAGCATCGCCTCGGCAGGTTTTTACCCCACGGTGCCATCCAGAGTTCAGAAATCTCTAGCTGCCCTCGTTTCCTTTAAGAAAGTGTCCTGCTAATCTGTCCATCATATTAGCGGCGGACAGTGTGGCTCTTAGTGGTGATGGCCGCCGGCTAATTCGCTGGAGTCACACAGCTGTTGCTAGGCAGACCTGCTCTCCTCTCCCCGCTTCTCTGTCTTCCCCCTCAGTCTAGTTAGGCCTGGAGCTTTTACACTTGTGCTCTAGGTAACTCCTTAGGCCAGGGTATTAGTAAGTTATTCTTGATATTTTTCTGAACTTTATTTGGATGTCCAAAATAAATTTGATACTGGTAAATTAATCATGGTACTTTTTAACCTGCATGGGAGAGTAATATATTGGACTGAGCTGAAGATGCCGGCGTTTCTGGTCTGGCATCGCCACCATGAGCTTCAGCTCGGGTTTTCGGAGCTCTTTCGGCAGCCTGCGTTTTGCATGGTTTGTGGTGCAGCAGCTGATCGGAGTTCCTCCTAAAAAGACAGAGCCCTGGGATCTTCTCAGCCAGATGCCTCCCTAAGCTGTGTTGATATCAGCCAGCCTCACAGCCCACACGAGGCCACAGGCAGTTAGCCCCGGCTGCCGGCACCTATGCACTGCCGCGCGCCCTTCACACAGTCAGCGATGACGGAAGGGAAGCCCAGCGGGCAGGCAGGTGGGGTCAGCGCAGCTCCTGGTGAGGAAGGCAGAATAAATCAGCAAGCCCCCGCCAGTTCCATGATGAGTCACACACCGTGACCTTGCCTGTCACCTGGAGGGAGCGAGGCTGTGGGCACAGGTGGGTGAGCTGCAGGCATGGGCTGGAGAAAGGCATGGCCGTGGGCGCAGGCTGTCCTGGGGAGAGGTGCTGGCTGGACGCCTGCCCCACAGCCCCTCAGGTTTCCTGCCTCCCATCAGAGAAACCCGAGTTCTGAGAGGCCCGGTCCTAGGTTCAGCCCCTCCGCAGATGGAGTTGCTTGTACCCGGAGGTGCTGTGTCCGGCGGTGGGGGCGGGCCCGGGTTGGGTCTGTAGCTCTCCAGTGGCTCCTTCCTCTTGCAGCTGTTCCCTGGACGACCGCCAGTCAGGAAACTGTTGGAGACGCTGCAGGAGTGGCTGGCCAGCCTTCCCCTGGACAGGATCCCCTACAACGCTGTGCTCGACCTGGTCAACAACAAGATGCGGGTGAGCCCCAGAACCCTTGCCAGCCACGCCGCGCCCTCCTTCCCTCGCCCTTAACTGTGATGAAGGGGAGCAGCGACTTACTGTCTCCCTGACAGCGTCATGGCTACGGCCTCGTGTCTGCCTTGGCAGCGTCATGCTGGGGCTTCAGTTTGAGGACAGCTCACCAAAAGTGCACTGTGACCACCTGTCCTTTGGACAAAATGGGGTTTTCTCAAGCAGTGTAGTACTTGGGCTTTTTAAATTTAGTAAGCCAATCTAAGGAAAAAAGTTATATTCAGTAAGTGTGGGCAGTCCTGCCGGAGCTTTCCCCAAGACCAGCTGCCAGCAGGTGCCAGTCTTCACTCAGGGGACCAGCACCCTGAGCGGTCCTGGCACTCCCTCTTGCCGTTCCCTCCTTAGTCCAGATCAGCAGCTTCTCTGTGGCCCCCAGAGCATTTAGTCACAGGCAGTAAACCCACCATGCTGCTTGTCCGACGCCCCCGTGGCCAGCGTGGCCGGCGTGGTCAGCGTGGCCGGCGTGGTCAGCGTGTCCGGCGTGGTCAGTGGCACACAGCAGGTCTTCTGGGAATCCTATAAGGTGCACTTAGCGTGCTGTGACTTTGCCAGCCTTGTCATTCGCTGGCTGCAGCTGAGAAGCAGACGGTGCTGGGCTGCTTGCCCAAGTCCGTCTTCCACCTTGACTCCACTCTGAGCTGGAGGTCATGGGCACACCCTCTCACGTGACTGTGACGTAGGACATCTCCCTCTAGCGCGCGTCCCAGGCTCAGGAGTCCTTAGGGAGGGAAAGGTGGATGAGACACAAAACCAAACCGAACGGAATCTGCCCAGGGCTCACAGCCCTCCCAGGCCAGCAGTCACCCGCTCTGAGGGCCACCCCATTGCTTCTCCAAAGTGAACACGCCTTGTTTCTTCTGGCCGAGGGTTATTTGAGGGTTGAGCTTTTGTATGTTGTTAGTTGCCTTTTCTCTTAATACTGTCCTTACAACTAATTCTAATTGAAAAGGTGAATCCTTTTTATGCTTAACACTACTGGTTTATCAAGATACAGAAGAGCTCGCTCTCCTCTTCAGAGTGGCTGGAGAGCTCCTTTAGTAAAGGAGACCATTTCCTCTCATTTGTTTTATTGAATTTAAATCTGCGTACGGTAGGAGGCACAGATCTTGTGTGTACAGTTGATACAGCTTCAGTAAACCACACCCCCATTAACCACCCCCCCAGTCAAGAAGGTATCTGTCGACTGTTTTTAATTTCAACAATTATCTTTTATTTTTTGGGTTTTTTTTTTTTTTTTTTTCAGATTTCTGGAATATTCCTTACTAATCACATAAAGTGGGTTGGATGTCAAGGAAGCCGATCTGAGTTGAGGGGTTACCCGTGTTCTCTCTGGAAGCTGTTCCACACTTTGACTGTTGAAGCCTCAACCCACCCAGACGCCCTGGTTGGCACAGGTAAGCTGTCCCTGTCCAGGCCGGAGGGGCCGACGGACTGCCCGACACGTTAACCCAGCCGGTGTGTGCGAAGGCGCGTACTGCTGTATGTGAGGCAGCGTGTCGCCAGGGCACCGAGGCAGGGGAACCGCACCTCAGACTCCGCCCACAGGCAACTTACCCAGGGCTGTGGCTGCGGGGGCAACAGTTCCCCTTGTCAGAACTCACAAGGATGTGCGTGGCTAACGTGCAGGAAATAAACCATGGAGAAGAAAGGGAATGCCGGCTGGGAATTTTCCTGCAGTGTAAACTCCCTGTTTTTTGCTCTAAAAAGACAGAATAGGCCGGGCGTGGTGGCTGAAGCCTGTAATCCCAGCACTTTGGGAGGCCGAGACGGGCGGATCATGAGGTCAGGAGATCGAGACCATCCTGGCTAACACAGTGAAACCCCGTCTCTACTAAAAAATACAAAAAACTAGCCAGGCGAGGCGGCGGGCGCCTGTAGTCCCAGCTACTCGGGAGGCTGAGGCCGGAGAATGGCGGGAACCCGGGGGGCGGAGCTTGCAGTGAGCCGAGGCTGAGGCAAGAGAATGGCGGGAACCCGGGGGTCGGAGCTTGCAGTGAGCTGAGATCCGGCCAGTGCACTCCAGCCCGGGCGACAGAGTGAGACTCCGTCTCAAAAAAAAAAAAAAAAAAAGTAAGTGAAATCTATTTGGAGAGGTGTTTTCATAATCAGCTGTTGCATAACAAATCACCCTGAAATTTAGCAGCCAGAACTTCCCATGGTGATGAGCTCACAGTTTCTGAGGGTCGGGCATGGCCTCATCTGGGTCCTCGTCTTCAGGATTGGTCAGGCTGCAATCGGAGTGTCAGCGGGGCCTGAGGGGTCACCTGAGACCCACCTAGGGAGAGTGGCTTCCCAGCACCCTCATGGGGCAGAGAGCAGGGCACACCTCCTTGCACGTGGCTTGCCTAAGGCCCTGAGCTCCATGCTGGCTGTTGACTGCAGGCGCTTAGGGCCTCTCCGTGGGGCGGCTCACATCATAGCAGCAAGCCTCCTGAGCGAGCCAGTGAGAGGGTGCCCATCCGAGGATGACATTCCGTCACCTCTATCAGATTCTGCTCAGTAGTCAGTCACCAGGCCCAGGCCACTCGCAAGGGGTGGACATTACAGGCGGGGTGAGTATAGGTGGCATGATCTCTGGGGACCGTCGCAGAGGCTGCCCACCCCAAGGGGTTAAAACCTATAAAACTTTGAAGTTGGATTTAATAATTTTCAATTACTAGGAAATAGATAAAATGAAATTTTCTGTCCTTTACAGAACACTAAAGTATGTATTGGATTTTTTATTCCCTCTGAATTTTGATGTGCGTGTGCTTCTCAGTTGAAGCAGTGATTCAGGTTCATTAATGTTTACTTGAAAGCCGAAGTGGAGTCTTGACTCACACAGTTCAATACTCTTTCCAGTAAAATTCTCAAATTCTTTTACAGTTCTTTTTTGCCACATAACAAACTAGCCTAAAATGCTGGGGCTTACAGCAGCCACCACTGTGTTTGCTTATCATGCTGTGGGTCAGCAGTTTAGACTGGGCTTGGCTGGGCGGTTCTTCTGTGAGTTGCTGCTTGGGCTCACTTGCGTGTCTGCCTTCATCTGGTGGCAGCTGGTCAGTCCAGGGGACCTTGGAATGCCTCGTGCTCCTGAATGTGGTTTCCCCACCAAGTAGCACCAGGTTCAGGCAGGACCCCCCCCCCGAGAGGCCTCAGTGTGGAGTCACATACTATCACTTCTGCCGTATCCTGTTGATCTAGCCTAAATTCCTGGTGAGAGAAATAGATTCCACCTGTTAATGGGAGAAGCAGCAAAGTCACATTGCGGGAGAGTGTCCTGGGATGGGGGCACTGTAGTGGCCATCTGAAAATCTACTGTTTTGGCCCTCCTCAAGGTGACACTGGATTACTGCTTCTCGAGGGTCTGGTTAGGGGAGAGGGTGGGTTTTAACCTCAAATCCTTTTCATAATGATACAGAAAAAAAGAGTAGTATGTTTTTGGGGAGAAACGTTGGGAGCTGTCCAAACAGAAATTGAAATCAGAGCATCCACACTGCCTGATCTAATGCCCAGCCAGACCATGTAAACCTGATTCTGGGCCATGCACAAGGTTCACACCTGTAATCCCAGCACTGGAGGCTGCAGTGAGCCGAGATCATGCCACTGCACTCCAGCCTGGGCAAAAGCAAGACTGTCTCAAAAAAAATAAAATAACTTTCTGAAACGTGAGGCTGAGTTAGGAAACCTCACGTTTACACACGGAAGGTTCTGGTGAGGAGATGAGCTGACACGCCATTCCCCTTTCCATCTGCTCTGATCACACGGGCACACGCAGGCCTGAGCCGACACGCCGTCCCCCTTTTCGTCTGCTCTCATCACACGGGCACGTGGGCATGAGGAACGGTTCCTTGAAGGCAGTGTGGGTACAGTGTTGGCTGAGGGAAGAAGTTGAATGACCAGGGTATTTGATTTTAAACTATGCTAGCACCAGGCCTAGTGTAGTGGAATGGTAAGAGCAGCGTGATGGCAAAGCATACGGCTGACAAGACCCTCAGCGCTCCTTCCTCCCATCAGCATATTGGAAGCAGCCTCCAGGAGTAGCCTCCTGCCAAGAGAATTGGGTCAGTGGCGACCACAGGATTAAGTCTTGGAAGGTTTTTCTTCTCTTTACTGTACGTTTAAGCCCCATCTAGTAAAATGCCTGCAAAGGCCTCTAATCCCCCCACAGGTAGAGGTTTATGGTTCTTGTCCACTTTAAAGATTAGAGTGGCCCCATGCTTGCGGCGATGTGGGGAAGAGGGAGGGGGATTACATGGAGATGCAAGGCAGATGTCCGTGGAGCCCTCCCGGCAGGAGAGCAGGGCAGACGGGCCAGGTCACAGGGCCGGCGCCTGAGACACCGCCCAGCTGCCTGTGGACACACTCAAGGCCGAGGAGGAGGTGCTCTGCTCTACTCTCACCTTCTCTGGGTGAAATAAACAAGAAGTGTCGGGATTAAGGATCGACCAGGACGCTGAGATCAGGGCCTGCACGCAGCTGTGCTTTGCAGGGAGCCACAACAAGCGTCAGGCCTTCGCTTGCGCGGGAAGCTCCCCCAGGGCCTGCTGTCGAAGACGGATTCATTCGCGAAAGCATGTCTTTTTTTAATGCTGACATGTAATCTGTTTTAATCTCATGGGTCTCCTGTCTGTGCGTTCAAGCTCCCGTGTCGGTCGTCTGAGCGGGGACTGCCGAGCCCTGCCCCGTGCTGCCCCCTTGGTTTTCTTAGGGGTTCCCCTTGGGTGCGGTGCTGGCCACTTCCTGCCGCCTGCGGGCAGGGCTTTGCTTTCCTGAGACGCGCGTTCGTTCACAGCATCTGCAGGCACCCCGGCCTGTCCACGGCTGTTTTTACGTTCGGTGGCACAGACTCTGGCTTGTGGGTACACCCGTCCCTGTGCCTGCCCACCCGCTCCACATCCTCACGCCCGTGGCTGGCAGCAGCCTAGAGTCACTTCCTAAGGCCGTGTCCCCACTCGGGCTGGTGTCCTGCAGGGCTTTCAGACACGACAACTGCAGATTTCACCCAGCTGGCAAATCCCAGGGAAGAATCATTGCTTGGCACTGCGGGCGTTCTGGCACAGATGGCCGGAAGCCTGGTGGGAGGTTCGTGGAGCTCCTGGAAAGGCTCCTTGGGGCCCTGGCGGCCGAGTCTGTGGCTCATCCTGGCACGTCCACCCTCTGGGCTGTCCACGGTCATCGTGTCTCCAGACACTGCGGCACCCGTGGGCATGTTGGACATCTTGGCTGGTGCTGGCTCCTGGTCTGTGCCCACAGCCTGAGGCCCCGGGGAGACGTGAGGTGGCTTCCCGACCTGTCAGGAGCAGTTTCCCCCAAGGCTCTCTGGACAGGCGTGGGGTCAGGTGATCCCCACGCACCTGCCATTATCAGCACCTGCCATTGTCAGCGGTGTTTCTTCCCCTGCAGGCTTTGAAGACGACCCCCAGGCTGTGCTGCAGACGATGAGGAGGTACATTCACACCTTCTTTGGGTGTAAGGAATGTGGCGAGCACTTTGAGGAAATGGCTAAAGAATCCATGGACTCAGTGAAAACCCCAGACCAAGCCATCCTCTGGCTTTGGAAGAAACATAATGTGGTGAACGGCCGCCTGGCAGGTGAGAAGCCTCTGGGCGTGGGGGGCTCAGCACGGGCGGAGGGAGGCCCTGGTCCTGGGACAGCACGGATGGCGCGGCTGCGGTGGGGCTTGGCCCTGAGCTTTGCGGCCTCGTGCCACCCACTGTGCTGATGGGATCAGGACTTGGGTGGCTGGGAGCTGCCAGAGCCGCAGCCTTTCCCAGGCTGCTTCTGTCCCCGGCTTTCTAGATGGTTCTCTCACTCGGGGGGCTCTTGGACCCTCGTGGGAATGGGCGTGGCTCTTTCTTCCCCTGTCAGTAGCCACTGGTGCCCGTTAGACTCTGAGGATGTTTTTGATTCTGGAAAGCTTGGAACGTAATTAATTGTTGATGAGGAATTGTAGTTGTATGAAAATTTGTTGTCCAAACGTAAACCAAACCTCTCAAAGTGATTTCGTTAAAAAAAAATAGTTAAATAGAGCACATGTATTTTCTCAGAGTCAAGTACTTCAAACTGTTCCTAAATCAGTGGCAGATTAAAATTAGGCTTAAAAATAATTCCACTGAGAAATAAATCTTAATAGAGATGAATAGAAAATGCCACTAAACTATTGGTTTTTATTTAATCCACTGTATTAGAAAAACATATTACAGCTGAAGCACTAAAGAAATTGGTTTTTCTTTGGCCTGAGCCTGACTGCCGGGGCCGTGGTCATGTGGCGAAGGCACCGCGTGTCTGTGGGATTTGTTCCCTGGGTCAGCACAGCTCCTCCGCCTCTCCACCCTGGCAGCCTCTGCATCGCCGCCGCCCACAGTGCTCCGTGTGCTTTCCCCGAGCCATCGGCTCTGAGGCGGTGGGACCAGGAACCTCACCAGGCCTGCCTGGACCTGGAGCCCCAGCCTGCATGTGCCTCCACCGCTCCAGTCATGAGGCTGCAGCAGAAAGGGGCCTTACAGGCCGGGCGCGGTGGCTCAAGCCTGTAATCCCAGCACTTTGGGAGGCCGAGACGGGCGGATCACGAGTTCAGGAGATCGAGACCATCCTGGCTAACACGGTGAAACCCCGTCTCTACTAAAATACAAAAAAAATTAGCCGGGCGAGGTGGCGGGCGCCTGTACTCCCAGCTACTCGGGAGGCTGAGGCAGGAGAATGGCGTGAACCCGGGAGGCGGGGCTTGCAGTGAGCTGAGATCCGGCCATTGCACTCCAGCCTGGGCAACAGAGCTAGACTCCGTCTCAAAAAAAAAAAAAAGAAAGGGGCCTTACAGCCCGGTGTGACTGTCCCTCCCGAGAGTCCCGCCCCACCCAGTCCCACCTCCAGCCTGTGCTTCAAGACCCAAGCTCCTGGGAGGCCCCTCGGAGATCCGCCCGGGGTCTTCTGCCCAGGACTCGCACCTGACTTCACAGTCCTGTGAGGCTCTGGCAGCTTCTGACCAAGCGCCGCTGGTCTGTGCTTGTCCCCTCTGGCTTCGTGTGCAGCACCTGGCACCGGTTAGCAGGATAGGCAGTCAGTGACTGGCCCGAGCCGGGCATCTCTTGATTTCAGGCACGTGTGAAGTCCTCCAAACAAACGTGGTTGCGTTTACATTCACTTCTGGAAGCTCTCTGAGGGTGGCCAGGCGTCAGCAAGTCGGCTGGCAGGGGCTGGGAGAGTTGGGAGGCGCCGTCTGCCACGGCTTCTGCATGACGGATGCCTGTTGGGCCCAGGAGTGAGCAGGTGTTACTTTGGAAACGAGTTTTGGAGATTTGAAGGGATTTGTAGTCTGGAAAGGGCCCGTGTATCTGAAGTGCAGTGGAAATTCATTGCTGCCCCTCTGCTCTTTCCCCTCTGCCCTTACCTGAGGCCCGCTGTCCATGGAGCCCAGGTGGCCGGGGCACTGTGGGTAGAGGGCCTCAGGTGCACCCTCAGGAAAGGGCAGAGGGGCAGCAGTGAGGGGAGGGGCACACAGGCAACACTGTGTGGACAAAGGCCTCGAGGTGAGAGCTGCATGCTCCGTTTTGGAAGCAGAGTGCTGGGTGGTTTGGGACAGGTGCGGTCCAGGAGGTGGCGGAGGCTGAGCGTGTAGCGTCCCCTTACTTGCAGGCATGGGAACCGGCAGAGGGGAACACGTGCGCAGGGGCCTGCAGAAGCAGGATGTTACCTGGGCCACACTGCAAGGGAAGGGTGGTGGGAAGGGCAGGGAGGGAGGCCTGGCAGGACCCTGGGCTGGGGCAGCAGAGGCCCGCGGTGGTGGGAGTAGGAGTCCGGTTGCCTCACGCTGCACGTGGCTCCACAAAGCCCCCTTACCTCGGGCTCTCCCGCTTCCTTTCCTTCCTAGGCCATCTGAGTGAGGATCCCAGGTTTCCAAAGCTTCAGTGGCCCACTCCGGACCTCTGCCCAGCCTGCCACGAGGAAATTAAGGGCCTGGCCAGCTGGGATGAAGGCCACGTGCTCACGTTCTTGAAGCAGCACTACACCCGCGACAACCTCTTAGACACGTATTCTGCAGACCAGGGGGATTCTGGTGAAGGAGGAGCCCTGGCCAGGGGTGAGGAAGAGGAGAAAAGACTCGCTCCCCCAGAGATGTCCCGTGGAGAGCGAGACGCCCAGAGCGTCCGTCCACCCAGTGCGCTGGGCCCCAGGCCCGCCCTTCCAGACAGCTTGCACCACAGCTTGGACGTGAAACTCCAGGATCCGGATGGGCCCGGGGTCCACAAGGAGGTGGGGGGCGCTGCACCCTTCCTCGGGGTTGACTTCTCCAGCCTGGACATGAGTCTCTGTGTCGTGCTGTACGTGGCCTCGTCCCTGTTCCTCATGGTGATGTACTTCTTCTTCCGGGTGAGGTCCAGGCGGTGGAAGGTCAAGCACTACCACCCGGCCGTGTGAGTGCCCGGGCGCTGCCAGCCATGGCGGAAGCTCCCTCGGAGGCAGCCCTGCCCTGTGCCACCTGCAGCTTTAACGTGATCAGGGATTTTATAAACATGTGGGCCTGCTTTCACGTCGGACGGCACCTTTTGGCTTCCAAGTCCTGGTTTTACAAACGCTCTTCTAACAAGGGAAGAACACGGGGTAATTTTGTGGGGATGTTTGCATTCCTGGCATACTCAAGTCTGTTCATGCTCCTTTTGCAGGTCCTACAGCAAAAAGACTTCGGTATTTTTACTCTTCTAGATCTAAAAAGGAGGGTGGGGAGTCCAGGCCAAATAGTGTACCCCACACACTTTCATCTCGTTTCCTCGACTCTGCCTCATCCTGCAAGGCCTTCTTTTTGTATTTGGAGAAGAACCTCGCCCGCTCCCCCCGCAGCACCCCCTGCACCCTCTACTCCCTTGCCCCCCCCGCTTCCCCCTGCCCCCTGCTTCCCCCGTGCCCCCTGCCCCCTGCCCCCTGCTCCAGGCTGCCAAGTGTTTTCCTTTGGCTGGGCGGGGACAGAGCAGAGTTCCAGGGACTATCCTATGCTTGTGGCCGCTTCCCTAGGGCAGGTTCCTGAGGGCTCTCGGTGTTCCACGCCAGATGTGGGGAATTCAACAGGGGAGGAACCACGGAATTCTGTGGCTGTGCTGCATTTCAGAAAATAACCCCTAGAGGCCTCGGGCAGTGGACTTGGGGGTTGGAAGGATGGCGGCTCATTTAACCCTCAGAGGCAGCGCCTTTATCTGGTGACGAGAGAGGCAGGTAAATGGGGGCCATTTGGCCACTGGTCCCTGGAGGGCAGCTCTGGGATCAGTGGGCAGTGCTCAGAGCAGAGGCCCCTCTGTTGGGGGGTGGGGAGGAGAGCGGTCTGCCCTTGGGAGCACAGGCCCCAGGGAGACTTCTAAAGCCCCCTGCGTTGTCTGCTCGTCACCCAGCACCAGAGGCGTCTGCCACACACTCAAGCGTCTCACTCGGCCCGTGGAGGGGCGGAGGTGGCAGGGGCCTGCGCCAGGCTGCTTTGCCTGAAGCTGTTTTGGGAAGTGTCTCCACACAGGCACTGATCTCCCAGGCTTTGGTCATGATTTCTTTTACCATTTCATAATTTTAAACATTGTTTTTAAACCCAAAACATTTAGTGGTCAATTGCCTCTGAAGATTTAAACAAACAAATACACTTATTTCTGGGAACATCTATATTGAGATTCTTTGTGGCTGTTGGTGTGTCTCACAGGCAAAATTTGATTTGGCTAAAATAGACTCTCATGTATTTGTGTGCCCGTGTGTGTGTGTGTGTGTGAGAGAGAGAGACTTTGACAATTGTATTTTTTCCGCTTTGCCTACTTTATGTTGTGTACTCCTGTGTTTACTAACGAGTTGATCACATGGATGTATTCATAAGACCCCTGTAATATTGATGTGATTGTTGCCACTTAAAAAGTCAACAGCTGATTCCTTAAACAACTGTCACAGAATGGCTGGGCTGAGAACGCTGCCCAGGGCCCTGCAGCTGGTGGAAGAGGTGTCTGGTGGGAGAGGTGTCTGGTGCCTCGGCCTCCTGCTTCACGTCTCTCACTCGAGAGTTGCTTATGGTTTCACACTTTTTAACCCCTCTGTGCTTTAGCAGCCGTGACCTTGCCTTCGTTGCTTCATCCAGTGCAGGCCTGGGTTATTGAAGAAACCAGAGTGTTTCTCTTTCAGTTTGAAAACCAGGCAGGTTTACACATGGGTTTCAGTGTATTTGCCTTTGAACCCTTTAAACTAAACTTTTGCCTCTTGGCTAGTGTTGAATATATTCAGCTGGGGTGGCCTGGGGTGACCTGGGATGGTGGTGTGGTTTACCGTCTCGTCTCCAGCTTCAGCCTTTCCGGAAACCCTTGTGGAGGGCAGTGTTGGCTGCTTTCCTCATCATATTGCAGTTCGGGGTCACCACTATTTGGGGGACAAGCTTGCGTCCTGCTGAGGGGCAGGATTTTCAGCAGAGCGTCAGTGGTGGGGCTGGGCCATCGTGGAGGTGGCCTCGGGTTGTAATGCCATGCCCAAACACACCTCGTGTGGCCTGCTCAGAGCTGGATGCCGCCTTTAGGCAATGTTTAGAGTCTATTTTCTAAAGTTTTAAGTATTTTAAGAGGTATTGAGACTAATGAATATAATAGTTCAGTAATTTAAATGCTTATTTATTTTCAATGGAAGGATTTTTATTAAAAAGAAGCAAATCGACATGGAAATGTCAGTGAAATTTCTTACCTGCAAGGAAAGTGAATATTTTGTATTTAAGTAAACTATGATGTACACATTTTAATAAAGAAATCTGACATTTGAAAAAATGGTGATTCTTTTGAAATGTGAACCAGCTCTACCAATGGGAGTTGTGGTAGAGGCGGTGGGTGCAGAATGGACCCTTCTTTCTGTTCACAGACTGGACATCTGAAATCCTAGAATTTCTTCTGTCGAAGGAGACAGCCCAAGGGTGAGATGGAAAGTGATGGATGGAAATCAGTGATAGATCGTCTCCCTGGAGCTGATCTGGGGGAGACTGTCACAGGACAAGACCCTTGATTTTACACAGATTAAAGGGCAGCTGAGATGCATGTAAACTACACACTTACAAAGTGCACGCGCGGCAGCCCTGCCTGAGGGCACCTCAGAGGAATTTAACCTGTGTCAGCGGCCACCCCTCTGCTTCCTGGGTTTGAGTGTCTCGCTAAGGCTGAGTTTGTGGTGCTCTGTGGGGTGCCCTTGACCCCTTGTTTTCTTCTGCCCCACCCCCACTTTTGTTGTGCCGGTGGGGGCGGGGCAGTGGTCTCCAACAGTCTGGTCTGTGGCTTTGGAGGAGTCCTGTTGGCACCTCCCTGGCCAGGCTGTGCAGAGGCTGGCAGGAACTCAGTCCCTCGGCAGGCACGAAGCAGACACCAGCCTGGGTGTGTGCTGGGCAATTCCTTGAGGCCCTGTCTATGCCCAAGGTCTTCAGTCCGCAGCAGTGCTTTTGTTAGGGGGGACTGCAGGTACCCCTCCTCCTGGCAGCCTGAGGGGTGCCGGCTGAGCTCCTCCCAGAAGTTGGAGGTTGAGTTCAAGGAGGTTAAGAGTGGAAAGTTCCTCGACCAGCAGAACACCTGCAGGAGAGTGCCCCAGTGAGCCCTGGGCTGGAGGTGATCAGACAAGGGGCTGCCCTGGGGCACGGCCTGCGCACTGCTTTCCAGAGGCTGCACGCCAGAAGGGGAGGGTCAGCAGCCTCCTGCCCTGCGGCTGGACGACCCGCTTGCTGCGAATCTCGGCGAATCCCAGCGCCTCAGCGGGGCCTGGAGCTTAGGGAAGAGCGGGCGCGGCCCCGAGAGCGGCCCAACCCAGCCAGGGAGGGAGGCGCGCCCGACGCTGCCCGCCCGAGCACCGGGGAGGGGGACAGGCGGGGGTGGGGACCGGGGCGGTGAGAGGGGCCCCCGAGAGGTGGGCGGGCGCGCGGGCGGGGCGGGCAGCGGGCGCCTCCTTCAGCACCGCGGACAGCGCCCGGCCCAGTGGCTCCCGGGCTCCCTGCTCCGCACGACGCGACGGGACTTGGGAGCCCCGAGCCCTCCAGGGGACGCCGACCTAGGAGGAGCGCGGCTCGCGCCACTCGGCCTGGTGGCCGCGATGCTGCTGGAAACGGGGCTCGAGCGCGACCGAGAGAGGCCTGGGGCCGCCGCCGTCTGCACCTTGGGCGGGACTCGGGGTAAGCCCCAGCAGGACACCGAGGACAGAAACCGGCAGAGGCGCGAGGAAGTGGGTGCGTGTAGGGCCAGCGGCCAGGCAAAGAAAGTCCCGCCGCTCTGCAGGCGGGGCACAGAGATGGGAACAGTGCAGAGAGTGAGTTTCCAGATCCCAGGGTGGCAGGGAGGGCCTGACGCTGGCCTGCAAGAGTGAGGGACAGCAGTTGGAGTGGAGGCCCCCAGAGAAAAAGGGGCATCGCAGGCACATCTGGGGGGCGATGGGGCTGAGCAAGGGGTGCCAAGTTCTCCCGGTGACCAGTGCCCCTCAGCTCTTGCACACAGCCCTGCCCAGGCCTCTGGACCCCACAGCAGGGGACCCAGGGCTGCGTCTCCCGCCTGAACCACCCTCTCCAAGGGCCATTCCATCACCACGGACGCTGGGAAATAATGGAGGCATTGTTGGAGGGCTGGCCAGATGCCAGCAGAGTGGGCTGCCTCCTTGACCTGCCGCCGCCCCTTCCCTCGTCCAGCCACACAGGGCCCCTGCTCCCTTCGGCAGCAGCTGACGCTCAGCCACCTGCACCCAGCACAGCCCGCACACACTCGGCTTTGCGCCCGCATGTCCTTGCCCTGGCCCTTCTCGGGTAACAAGTGCGGTGCAAAGTGAAGGGGCAGAAAGAGGGCTGCGTGGGCCACTGCTCAGAACAGACACATTGGAACTGCTGGGAGCTGGGAAGGAGGGACTGTGGTTTCTTTTGCCCATCCTTGTGAGCCTGGGCCCTTAAAGCTCACAGTCCAGAAGCCATGGACAGAGTGGACAGAGTATTACTGTGAAACCCACAGGGAGAGGGACCTGGAGGATGGCATCAGCCCCTGGTCCCCCAACCCTTCCTGGGTGTTTCTGTGCGCTGCCAGGGCCCCCTGCCTTCGCCATGTCCTGTGCTGCCGAGGGCCGCCCACTGCTGGGTTCTTCCCCGGGTGGCTGCCCAGGGCTGGTGCTGGCCCAGGGCCCTCTGGGCAGCGGTGGGTGCATCCCTCTGCCTGCAAGGACAGCGTGGGTTCTGGAGAGCTCACCTGTGTGGACTGGGGCAAGGGGCTGGAATACCAGGTAAGGGACCCTGTTCCGATGGAGCCAGAGGCTGGGGGCTGGAAATGGAGGGTGTGCCCTGGGGCTTCCCCAGCTCAGCCCCCCACCACCCGAGGTCTTGGCTGCGTGTCCAGGACACAGCCTATTCTCACTCAAGGATTGCCCGTCCTCCCTGAGCCCAGTCCGGGGCCGCAGTTCCAGGGGTGGAGCCCAGAAGCCCGTTAACATCTGGGATCGGTCGGGCACCTTGTGGTTCCCGGACGCAGCCTTCAGCGCCACACTCACCCCTTCTGCGTTTCGGGTTGAGCTCCTGCCGACCATCTGCGGCTCCCGAGGCCAAACCTCAGCGGCGGGAGGACCCGGCCGCCTTCTCGACCGCTCTCCCGGGAACCTTAGCCCTCCTGGCGTGTGCTCCAGCCCAGGCCTCTGCCCTCGGCCAGCTCCTGCGCAGGAAGCTGCGGGGCCGGGACGAACGCTGGCGGGCAGCTCTGACCTGAGCCCTCCCCTACCGGTGTCCGCCCTCGGGCCGGGCACGCGGGGCGGCCTCTGGGCACCGCAGGTCCCGGCGCAAAGGCGCGCAGAGTCCGCAGTCACCCCGGGCTGGTCTCCGCGACCCCCGGCCCCGCCCCGCACCGCGGCCCCGCCCCCCGGCCGCTCCTCCCTCCGCTCGGCCAGAGGCTCCGGGCCCCAGGGCGGCCCGCGGGCGCAGCACCCAGCAGCACCGGGAGTCGCTTGGACGCCGGTTCGGGACCACTGCGGGGTGGCGTCGCCGGGCCCGAGAAAGTTCGGGACCGGAGAGTGGCGACGCCGGGCGGCGGGACCCATGGAGGCGCGCGGGGAGCTGGGCCCGGCCCGGGAGTCGGCGGGCGGCGACCTGCTGCTAGCGCTGCTGGCGCGGAGGGCGGACCTGCGCCGAGGTGGGTGCCCGGGCAGATCGGCTGCACCGGGGAGACCCGGAGATCCTCGGGCCTTTCCGGGCCTGGCCGCGGAGGCTGGCAGGAGCTAGAGGACCTGGGCGGGAGTGGGTGCGAGGACCCCGGAACGTCCGCACCTGGGCGCCTCAGCCTGAATTTGTTTTGGGGCCCCTGGCCTGGGTTGTCAGGGAGTGAGTGAGGTTGTGGCACCGCACTGCTCAGGCCAGGGAGCTCTTGGGGGTCCAGGGTGGGCTTAGGAGACCTCTGCAGCCCTGAGCCGGCCCCCTGGGCTGGACGAGGCGCAGGGAGCAGTGGCAGGGCAGTGACCACGGGACCGGAGGGTCCCCAAGAGGGTCGCCCCACCCGAACTGTTTCCACGTTCCAGCGGAACAGAGTCAGATGCAGGGGCCAAGGTCGAGCTGAACTCCGACCGTCGGTCTCCCCCGGAAATCAGGTTTCAGCGTCTGCGTCCACAGACACCTGCTCGGTTTATCCCCGGTCAGGGCCCGTCTGTAGGAAAAAGCCTCGCTTCTCCGAGGCCCCCAATTTCCTGCTGGAAATACTCTAGCTCCCAGCACTTTGGTTCTTAGAGAACCTGGGCAGTTCTCTTCGACTCCCGGGCCAGCTGGAGCCGCAGGATGGGGAAGGAGGCCCCTGAGCCAGTGGGGAGTGGGAGGGACCGACCGGCGGGAAGACGGGGTTCCATCCAGGTTGTGGGGGCTCGAGGTTCCCTACTTATTTATTTATTTATTTATTTTCGACGGTTCCTGGGAGGGGTTGACCGCGGGGGCTGGGAGGCGGAGAGAGGGAGGGAGGGAGGAGGGCTGCGCGCCCTGCGCTCCGGAGAGCTGGCCAGAGCGGGCAGGCTGGCTTCCAGGCTCCGCCGACCCCGCCATCCCTGGCAGCAGGAGACCCCGCCGGGGCTGGAGTCGCCATGCAGCGTAAGACTGGGGTCGCGGGCGCGGCGCGGGGTGGGCTGGGGCGGCTTTTGCCCGACGCGGGCTCCGGCGGCGCGTTGCGGCCGAGGCGCTGTCCGATCCGCGGTGCTGAATCCGCGCTGTGTGGGCCTGTCGGGCAGCCCCGCTCTATGCCGGGTCCTAGCCGCCCTGCGATCGCTGCCTGCGATGGGGACCCCGGGCGCGCGGCGGGTCCTCAATACTCCGCACCCGGAGCTGCTGCGGTTTTGCCGGATGCGGGGCGCATTCATCGCCGGTTTCCCGCCAGTGCGGGGGGAGGCGGAGCCCAGTTTTTTCCGCCAGAGGCCGAGGGAGCACCTTGCCGGTGTCTCTCACCCGCTGGGAGACGGGCTGGAGCCGGCGGGGTCCACAGCCAGAGAGGCGGATGCAATAGGGCAGCAGGTCCCGGTCCCTTCAGCGGGCACTCCCGTCTTCCAGAGACTTTTTCTAAGTGAAGAGGGAGTCCTAAGCCCTTGACACCTGGAAAAGCCACTCAGAGACTCCAGGCTCCCACAGAGCACCCTTGGACCTCCCCAGCGTGGTTCTTCCAGGGGGCCTGCAGTCCCGAAGTGGAGTGTGGGGGGCAGAAGCAGCGGGAAGCCGGACGTTTGAGTAACTCTGATGGTGCTGGGGGCACCCATGCCTGACACAAAGGCAGTGGATCAGCTTGTCCAGTGCACTCATAAGTACTTCTGCGGCCACCCAGTGATGGGAAAGGCATTGATATTTACCCCAGAGGCCTGCAGACAGGGCCACCAGACGGGGCAGCTACATTTTCCAGGAGTCCCTAGAAAGAGTGGTCATGACACTTAATATGAAGGAGAACCCAGTGGGGTGCCCCAGCTCCAGGTGATGGTGAAGACCCGTTTCCCTATGTTTCCTGCCTTGCTTCAGACAGCAGGCCTGGGGTGGGTTTTCATTTGAGCTCCATATGCACCCTTCTTGGCACTGGCAACATTTTGTAATTGAGTATTCAGCCTCGTGAAATGGCCTGGGCTGCTTTCCTGCTCTCACACACACATTTTTAGACCGATGCCAGTTTCCCCTTAGTTCCTACCATAGGATGCCTATGCACTCCCGGAACTTGCGGGGCCACTTAAGCTGGCTGGGGAAGAGGGCCCGCAGGGAGAGGAGAACCCCTCAGCAGCCCTGAGTCCTGCGGGCTGGAGGGGAGGCTGACTTGCGTTGGGGTGGGAAGGTGGCTTCACTGCCTCCTGGTCTAAGAGGTGACCCAGAGCTTCTTCATGCCCACAGAGATTCCGCTGTGTGCCGGCTGTGACCAGCACATCCTGGACCGATTCATCCTCAAGGCTCTGGACCGCCACTGGCACAGCAAGTGCCTCAAATGCAGCGACTGCCACACGCCACTGGCCGAGCGCTGCTTCAGCCGAGGGGAGAGTGTTTACTGCAAGGATGACTTTTTCAAGTGAGTCCCGAAGCCTCGCCTCACTGTGGGAGCGGAGGGCACGCCTGCCCCAGGAAAGGTGGCCTGGAGTCCCGCCACCCCAGGGCCTCACTGTGGGAGCAGAGGGCACGCCCGTCCCAAGGACTCCTCCCCTCACAATCACCGAGGCCAGGCCCTCAAAGCCCACGTCTCTCACAATCCCGGCCCTCTCCTGTCACCCAGGCAGGGCACCCTGCGGCCTGGCCAAACTAAGGGTGGGGCCTCTCCATGGGTGCTCCCTGGGTGGCTGGGCCTGACTGGGACATCAGCAAATATTATTTGGAAAAAAACAATTTATTTCCTAAATCACAGAAGCAGTCATTAGAGAAGATACGCCCAAGTTTGTAGAATTCTATCGGACTTAGTCCCTCTGAAATTGGTGGTGTTTTTATCCCGAATGCTCGGGACCCAGGGGCTCCGGCCCAGTGGCCTTCATGGTTCCAGCTGTGGGGTGTGAGGGACCAGGCCCAGATGGGTCCTCTCCCTCCGGATTCACCTTCCCAGATCCGGCATGGGTCCTGCAGGCAGTGGCAGCCGGGCTCCCTGAGGTCTTCCTGAGGTTGAGGTTCCCTTCTCAGTGGCAGTGGACAGCTCTGCCCCAGAGGCCAGGCTGGAGACCAACCTGCAGGGCCAGACGGAGCCCTCCTCCGGGGCACCCGATTCCTGCTCTCTGACCCGCTCGGGGCGAAATGAGCCTCGCCCTGCCGCGCTGAGCCGGGCCCTATGCGTCCCGCAGGCGCTTCGGGACCAAGTGCGCCGCGTGCCAGCTGGGCATCCCGCCCACGCAGGTGGTGCGCCGCGCCCAGGACTTCGTGTACCACCTGCACTGCTTTGCCTGCGTCGTGTGCAAGCGGCAGCTGGCCACGGGTGACGAGTTCTACCTCATGGAGGACAGCCGGCTCGTGTGTAAGGCGGACTACGAAACTGCCAAGCAGCGAGGTCAGCCGAGGGGATGACGCTCCCACCTTTTCTGGTCTGAAAAAATGGGGCTGAGGCCAGGTCCAGGGGGGCTTCCGGGGAAATGCTCACTCCAAGCGCTCACTAAAGGAGCCTGGGCTAGGGCGGTGCGGGCCGAAGGAAGCCGAGGCCGGGAGCGGCGGAGTCAGGGACAGACCCGCGCCCCAAACCGCTTCGTTTGGTCCGAAGTGTACGACTTTTCATCCCTAGTCGGAATTATTGCCCTAAACTCTTGGCCGCGAAGACTGGGCCATACCCACACCCTTAGAATAAAGGGGAGCCTGCGGAGAAAGCAGGGTACTTGGAGTAGGGGGGCCAAGACTGAAGGCCGGGGCGCCATGGAGGGTGGTGTGATTTTAGGGAAGACGCCGCCCCCACCCCCCGCAGCAGAACCCGCCCTCCGCCGGCGCCCCCTCCACCCCGGCCTGGGTGCCGCCCGTTTTCGCCAATCGCTCCCAGCGCCCGCGCATTCTGAGAAGCCCGTGGGGGCGGGCTGGGAGTGGGCACCTGGGGCCCCGATGTCCCCGCGCCGGCCGGGGTGGGGAGAGCTGGGGGTCCGGCTGGGACCGGAGGGGCCGCCGCGTCTCACCGCTCGCCCGCCGCGCAGAGGCCGAGGCCACGGCCAAGCGGCCGCGCACGACCATCACCGCCAAGCAGCTGGAAACGCTGAAGAGCGCCTACAACACCTCGCCCAAGCCGGCGCGCCACGTGCGTGAGCAGCTCTCGTCCGAGACGGGCCTGGACATGCGCGTGGTGCAGGTCAGCGCTCGCCCCCGCTCCCCTCCCGCCCGCGGCCTTGGGGACCCCCGCAGATCTGGGCGGCCGCTCACCCCGCCCCGCCCCCAGGTTTGGTTCCAGAACCGCCGGGCCAAGGAGAAGAGGCTGAAGAAGGACGCCGGCCGGCAGCGCTGGGGACAGTATTTCCGAAACATGAAGCGCTCTCGCGGCGGCTCCAAGTCGGATAAGGACAGCGTTCAGGAGGGGCAGGACAGCGACGCCGAGGTCTCCTTCCCCGGTAGGCAGGGGGGATCGCGGAGCTCGGGGAGGGACGAGCGCGCGTCAGAGGGGTCGCAGGGGGCCTGCGGATCTGAATTTCCCATGGGGTTAGGGGGCTCCTTAAGTTGTACTTTCAAAAACATTTCACTTAAGAACCTGATCCCCAGCACCCTCCCCGCCCTGGCTGGCCACTGCTTTTCCCCTGGTTGGGACACAATCCCTGTGGCCCGACCTGTCCCCAAGCTGGGCCCCTACTGGGCTTTCTCAGGTGGGGTGGTGGGCGTGTCCAGACCGTCTCTCTGGCTCCTAGCCCTTGCAGTGATTTTTAGGAGAATGGGCAGCGCATTTTGGGACAGACTGAGTCAAAGTCCCAGCTGCTTGGAGTTGGGGAGGGCCGCGAAGGGGCTACCTGGGGTCAGGGAGAGAAGGTTCCATACCCTTCTGTGGGGCCCGGATTATTTATCTCATTCTCCAGCACTGGGGATGCTGCGTCCCCATCCGTTGATGCCCATCCTCAGAGTGTGGGCAAGACATTCTCTTCTGGGCCGCCTTGTGACCTGGACTACTCACTCAGCCTCTCTGGAACTAAATTTCCTTGTCTGCAAAATGTGTGTGGTGGTATCTGTGCCCCCTCCCTAGGCTGCTGTGGGGCTGGTCCTGAAAGCCTGGGCCCTGGCTGGGCTGTTCCTGACTGATCCCACCAGGCCTGAGACACCTGGGTTGACTCAGGGGTGAGGGCAGGGAAGGGGCAGGGGCAGCCACGCCTTCCAAGAGCAGAAGGGATCTGTGCTGACCTGTCATGTGGCATGGGGCAGCCACTCCTGCTTTGGCCCAAGGGTGCTTCTGCTTGCAGGATGGGACTCTGAGGGGCTGCAGGTGGAGGGCAGACGCTGACTGAGCCTCTGCTTCTGTTGCAGATGAGCCTTCTTTGGCGGAAATGGGCCCGGCCACCGGCCTCTACGGGAGCTTGGGGGAACCCACACCGGCCTTGGGCCGGCCCTCGGGAGCCCTGGGCAACTTCGCACTAGAGCATGGAGGCCTGGCAGGCCCAGAGCAGTACCGAGAGCTGCGTCCCGGCAGCCCCTATGGTGTCCCCCCATCCCCCGCCGCCCCGCAGAGCCTCCCTGGCCCCCAGCCCCTCCTCTCCAGCCTGGTGTACCCAGACACCAGCTTGGGCCTTGTGCCCTCGGGAGCCCCTGACGGGCCCCCACCCATGAGGGTGCTGGCAGGAAACGGACCCAGTTCCGACCTATCCACGGGGAGCAGCGGGGGTTACCCTGACTTCCCTGCCAGCCCCGCCTCCTGGCTGGATGAGGTGGACCACGCTCAGTTCTGACCCAGGCCCAGCTCCACCCAGCACTGGACATGAGGGAGCTGCTCCTGGGTGGGCGGCTCGGGAATGCTGGGGGTTGTGAGGAAATGGGGCCAGGGCATCAAGGGAGGGCTGGTGCCTTCGGAGCTTCCCACTGCTGACCACACAGCTCCCTCCCTGGGGGCTGAGGGACCCACCTGGCCCCTCCTCTGACACAGGGCTGGCCCGCCTGATGGCCGCCCAGCAAGCCGGCCTTTTTTTGTAAGCAAATTTCTCCCCTTTATTGATCAATTAACCGAGCACTTGCTGCTGTTTCTAGACATGAAATGTCACCTTGCTGAGGCCCAGCCCAGCCCAGCATAGCCCAAGGGCTGAAAAAATGCTTTCATCTCTAAAACTGAGAAATCATCATAATCGTGCTTTCACTTCCCAGGCTCCGTATGTCTCGGAGCCGTCACCCCGAGGCTCCCTCTTTAGGTCAGAGATTGGCCTTGTCTGTCCAGGCAGGAGGCCGCGGGGCGGGGACACACCTGTCCCCCCTCCTCTCCCCAGACTGTGGGGGGCCTCCCTGCCTCCAGCCCCGCCTTCCCCGGGAGCAGCTTTCCCCAGTCCCCAGGTCTCTAGATCTTTCTGTTCTTTTTGAGTACCCTGTGAAGGAGGCAAAAATGCCTGGGGTCCCTTCTCTCCAAGCTCAATTCTCTAAGCCCCTCAGGGTCTCCTCCTCAGTCCACCCCAGGCCCTTGGTGTCCAGGCTGCACCCACAGATGTCCATTGCCAAACAGCCTACCCTCCCTGCTGGAGCCGGCTCTGCCTGGCCCAGACTGGGAGGTCTCCCCACTGGAGAAGGGCGGGGCTCCTCTGAGCCTGCCCTGCCTCCTCCATCAGATCCTTTGGGAAGGAGTTTCTGGGAGACACCTGCAGCTGTGTGTGCCCCAGACACAAAGGCTGGCCTGTGTGTAAGTCAAAGTCACTCCCACAAACCTGAATCTCGAGCTACCTACTGGTTCTGTGAATGTTCTGTGTCTTTTATTTATTCTCGGGTGATCAGCTCTTTCCAAGACTTCAATAAATTTGTCAGTTACAGTCAATGGAAGGCCCGTGTTTTTATGAGGCTGTAGGGGTTGGGGGAGGGTGTCGAGTGTGGGGAACATTCTGTGAATGTTGAGAGGCAGCCCTGGAGGGGCCCTGGGTCCTCCCTAGTTCCTTGCTTGGGCTGGCACCCGGTATGAATTTGGGCTGGCTTTATCCCTGGATCTTGGCCATGCTCAGGAGCACTGGAAGGAGGTGGGGGGACAGCCTGTCCATTCCTGATGAAGGGGGGGAGGTTGGGGTCTCCACACCCTGTCCCTGGGAGAGGTAGGGGTTGGGATGTCCAGAGAGCATGATGGGGGTGGAGGGTGGGCCGTGTGTGCCACTCACAGCTTGCAGCTGGCACCAGCCCCAGGACAGGGATGCTGGCGTAGGCTGGTAGGGTGACTAGGCTCATGGTCATGGAAGTCTTTCCAGCTTGGATTCCAATCCTGGCTCTTCTAACTTTCTGTGTGACCCTGGGCTGGGGGCTCGACCCCTCTGAGCCCTGCTTCCCCTCCAACCCTCCCCCCCACCGCCGTAAGCCATAAAGAGAAGACAGTGGTGACAGTCTCCTCAGAGGGCAGAAGGAAGTCGTATGCGCCCCACCCCCACCCCCAGGTGAGTGCTCCTATAGGGGCAGTGGTAGAAGCAGGCAGGACTGGCCCTTCCACCTGGGTCTTCCCTCCTGCAGGATGGGAGGGCTGGGCCTCCTCCCTGAGGGTCTCTTCCTCTGAGGGTCTCCCTGGGGCACAGTGGGGGCTGAGGGAGGAGCCCTCTTGGAGCCTGGTCTGCCTGTTTCTCAGTGGAGAGGAGGGAAGGTGGAGGAGCGGGGGAGTGCCTTTCATGGGGATCTTTGCACTGGCCTCAGTCCCCCAAGTAAGGGTGGGGAGGCCCCTCCAGAATGTGGCCAAGGGAAGCTGCAGAACCAGGATCTTCCCCCTTTTTTGACCACCAAGTCACTCCAGAACCAGCCATCTTTTGGGGGAAACTGGTTGGGACCAGTTGTCTTTTTTTTTTTTTTTTTTTTTTTTTGAGATGGAGTTTTGCTCTTATTGCCCAGGTTGGAGTGCAATGGCAGGATCTCAGCTCACCACAACCTCTGCCTCCCAGATTCAAGCGATTCTCCTGCCTCAGCCTCCCAAGTAGCTGGGATTACAGGACTGCACCACCACGCCCGGTTTTGTATTTTTAGTAGAGACAGGGTTTCACCATGTTGGCCAGGCTAGCCTCGAACTCCTGACCTCAGGTGATCCACCCGCCTTGGCCTCCAAAAGTGCTGGGATTACAGGCGTGAGCAACTGCGCCCAGCCAAGGGAACAGTTGTCTTTTGAGGGACGTCCTTTTCATCGTTTTGGGATGTGTGTCAGGCATGTCCTCTTCTGAGTCCCACAGCGGCCCGGGAAAGGGGAGGGGAGGGAGCAGAGGGGAGGGAAGAGGGAGAAGGGGAGGGGAGGAAAGAGTGGGGAGGGAGGAGAGAGGAGAGAAGAAGGGGAAGGGGAGGGAAGAGGGGGAAGAGGGGAGTGAAGCTGGGGAGAAAAGAGCGGGAGACTGTCCTCAGCTATGCAGGCTTGGGTAACCCTGGGGTCTGGGAGTGATGGGGCTGGGGTAAAGGAGCTCTGAGAAACATCACAGGGAGAGGGTCTGATGTCCAGGCTGCCCTGACCCTGACCTCTGCTGACCTCTAGGCGCCCACAGACCCCAGGTCTGCAGGGCTGAACGCGGCAGGGGCTCTGGTGGGCTCCTGGATCTGTTCATTCCGTAAACATTTCTGGAATTGGCTGTGCTCCGCCCAGCGGCCCCTGCCTGTGGGGAGACTGAGGCCCAGAGGGGGAAAGGGCCTGTCCTGGCCTGGGTCCCCCCACCCCCACCCCCCGCCCCCCGCTGTGGGGAAGGAGGTGTGCTGCTCAGGTAGTCAACGGGGTATCTGTCGGGTCCTCCCAAGCCCCACCCGCCCCAGCGCCGCCCTCTCTCCCTCCCTGTGGCGCTTGACTTTCGGCCCCCAGTCTGGGCAGCCCCTCTGTGTCTAAGGAGGTACCGGGCACCCCTGGGAAGCGGAAAGACGTGCAGGTCACCAGGGCGACCCTGGGAGGGGAGAAGGGCCCCGACGGCCACTGGGAATGGAGGCAAAACTGGAGCCGAGCGTGGAAGCAGATGGGGTCGGACGCGGGGATGGCGCGTGGGGACGGCGACCAGTTCGAGCAAAGGCGCGCCCACGGGAAAGTGCGAGGTTCGGGGCCGGCCTCGGCGGCGGTACCCCCAGGGCAGAGACTCCAGCCAGCGGCCCCACTGCCAGGGACGGGCGCTGGAGGGACGACCCCGAACTCTCTCCGGGGGCAACGGGCAACCCGCGGGGGAAAGCGGCTCCAGGCCCAGGTCGAAGGCGGGATTTAGGGAGGGGGCACGGCCGCCGGGGTGCGGCGCAGGCTGGGAGGGGCAGCCTCGAGGAGGGGGTGCAAATCCCCCAGTCGCGCCCCCACCCCGTCCCGGCCTCCGGCCCCTCCCCCAGGCCGCCCGGGACCTTTTAGGCGCTGACAGGTTAATAAAGTGCCGAGTGTTCCCGCGGGGACCCCGCCCGCAGCAGCCCCCGCCCGAGCCCGCTCCAGCTGGCGGCGCGTCGATAATCCCGGAGCCCGGGGCCGCCCCCGCTTCGAGTGGGGGCGGGGCTGCTCCCGACACCGACCTGGGAGCCGCGGGGAGGGGGGCGCGGCGGGATCGGCGCGGGGAGCGGGGCCTGCGGAGGCGGCCTCCGCGATGGGAGACCCGCGGTGCCCTGGAGAGCTTGTCTGCGTGACCTCGCTGTCCTTAGGTTCCCGATCCGAACAGCGCGCGCGGTACGCGGTGCCACCCAGCGCGGGCCTGCAGGGAGCCCTGTGACCTCCCCGCGCCCCAGGGACAGAAACGCAGGCTCCGACCTCCTCCGGCTCCCGCTCAGTACCCACGAGGGCGAACCTAGAATCAGACTTAGGGCCGCGGCCCCCACCTGGACCCCCGCCAGGCCCCGGGGCGCCCAGCTAGAGCTGCAGACCTCAGGCGGAGTGAGACCTTGGGCTGCGGGGCAGTCTGCGGGCTCCGGGCTGTAGCGAGGTGAAGGGAAGGGGAAGACGGACCCCTCATCCTCCCTGGGTCCCGCCCCGAGGAGACCGACGCCCCTTCCTTCCAGGGTGGAGACGCCTTCTCGCGGATGGTGGAAGCTTTAGTCGCGCGCCTGCGGGTTGTCGGCCCGGAATTTGGGGCTCCTGGCGCCGGGTCTCCCCGCGGAGCGGGAGGTGCGGGGGCAGATCGAAGGCTGATGTCCCGCCCGCGGCTGGGGTCTCCCGGTCTCGGACCCTGGTGGGGCGGCGGGTGAGGCAGGGCCTGGGGCGCAGTGGGAGAGGGGTCGTCCGGGCTGGGGGAGACCCCGAGATGGGACCTGCCTGGTTCTGCTGGCGTCGCCGGCAGAGGAAACTCGGAGGGCCAGGGCTCTGCGCAGCCGGGGGTGCAGGGAGCCGGGGCCGGGGTCGTGCGCCCCGGCACGGCACGCGTTTTGTCTATTTTTTCTCGCTCGTTGGGGTCCCGACCCGAGAGGCAGCAGGGGTCCCTGACCAGAGAGGACCGACCCTTGCCAGGACCCCATCCCCCTTGCAGCGGGGGCGGGGGTGGGGGTGGCACAAGGCTCTGGGTGGCCTCCCCTTGGTGGGACGGAGAAGAGGCTTGCTAACTTTGAATCCGGCAACTGTATTACATCATCCAACTTAAATATCTGAATAATAAAATAATTTCAACCAACACATTAAAAGGGCTTATTTTCTCTTAAATATGAAATTCACACGAAGAGCTTCTTTTAGCCCAGAGGACCTTCCCAAATCAGGGGATGCCTTAGAAGTCACAGCGGCACCCCTTCCTCTCCCTAAGAGCAGGGACACCCCCTGCTCTACCCTCCCCTCCTCTCCCTCCTCACCATCTGCTGCCAGGTCCAGCCCCCCTCCCCAAGGGGGGACAGGAGCGGGTGGGGGCCCAAATCCCTGGGCTTGCCTGGTCGAGTAGCAGCCCTGATAAATCAGAGGTTTTTCAGGGGAATCAGCCTGCAGCGCTAAATCCCAGAGGCTGTGATGATCAATTCTTTAAGCCCATAATTGTTTAAATTACTCTGAGCAACATAAAACATTAATTTTAAGAAATTTAATAGAAAAAAGCTCTTTAAATCCACAATGAGATAAATGACACCCAGTATGGCGACCTTTTTCCATACCTTGGTGACATTGAATAATCTGAAAGTTATTTACATTTTCATTCTTCGTGGAAAATGTTGACAAGCTTTTGGCCGTGGGCGAGGTGTGTGGTGGCGCCGGAGCGCCCCCTCCCCCCTAATTAATGGGGGAGCAGCGACTTCATAAGCAGAATTTTCATCAGTCTGCTTGTGCGACCTCGGGTGACGGCTCCCACCCTCCTGGAGCTGATGCAACTGCGGCTCATTTTTTACCATAAAAATATTCTGTCCTGACCAGCGGAGCCCCCTCTTGGCATTCAAAAGTAGGTATGAGACGAAGATGCAGCTGTCACGTTCGGGGTGTAGGACGCAGCCCAAGGCCAAACCTAGGAGAAGACTCCAGATTCTGCAGCCCCCGGGGCAGAGTCTGCCCTGCATGTGCGTGAGAGGCTGCAGCACTGTGGCTGTTGGGGGCAGCCGTGCCTGGGAGCCACAGGTTCCAGATGCTACACAGCCCTCCAAACCCAATTCCACACACTTCCCCCTACACCATCCTGGGTTGCCATCTCAGGAGGGCTGGGGTCCCCCAGGTCACATCGTTGGGGCTGGGTGGGTCCAGGAGTCAGGCAGCCACGGCGGGACACCCTGGGCAAAGCAGGCCCCGGAGTACAGGCTCGGGAGAACTGGCCCCTCGTCCTTTGCGTCCATGCGACTCACCGGCCACACTGTGTGATCGTGGGCGAAACGCTCGGCCTCTCTGAGTCTGTGAAGAGCAAGTACAATCTCCTTCCCAGGGTTACCGTGGGGCTCACCAAGGCAAAGCCTGGGATGGGTGGGTGAAGGGCACACCCACTCTGACCTGCACACCCACATCTGCTCATCCACAGGCTCATCTGCTCTCCAAGAGGTCACACACCCACAGCACGGCACACGCACAAACATCCCCCACGCTCTCCCAGAGCATAGGTGCTGGGGGTGGTGGCTGGATTGGAACTAGACTGTGGTGATGGTTGCACAGGGTTTACTTTAAAGTGGTTCATTTTGCGTGATGTGAACTTTACCTCAGTTTTAAACGGGAGGATTACTCCCTCCCAGACTGCCCTGGAGGATGAGCCTGGCTCCCAGCGGGAGAGGCAGACGGGAAGTCTTGTGGTTAGCCTGGTTCGGGCAACATCCCACCTGGCTCCAAAAGCTGCCATCTCTGAGAGCCACTCCCCGCCTCACCCCTCTCGGGAGCCTTGGCCCAGGGCAGCAGGACTGAGCCTCGCTAGCCTCTCCTGCACGGGTCAACCCCACGGGTTTGACCTGTGCACAGGGCTGGGCCATGGACAGCAGTGCGTCTGTGCCCAGCACCTGATCACAGCCGGCCTGTGTTGTACAGGATGTCCTTAACCCACCTCCCGCAGCCCCAGGGCTTCCCCGGAAGGCTTGCGTCTCCACAGGTTTGCCTTGACTGGGGAGAGCCCACCAAGGTGGGCGGGGAACTGGGGTCCTTGGGGGCCAGCAGGGATGTGCTTTTCCAGTGTCCCCGAAACCACTGACTGCCTGTGGCTGGTGGTCATTTATAGAGTGGTTCTGTCCTGTCCTCAGCCAAAAGCTCTGCAAGAGCTTTATTCTCAGGCTGGCCTGCCCTGACCGCTGGCTTTGACAGACCTTCAGAGAGGTCAGAGGTTGAGACCTGTGTTGTTCTAGGGGTGACACCATGACTCATGTCACCCTCCCCATTGTCTTCCTCTGCTTGGGGAACAACGCTGGCTGCAGATATGGTGGGTGGCTGAGCGTTAGGGATGGCCACACTTGAAGGCTCAGCTAGGTCTCCCAGAGGACAGGGGTGGTGGGACCAGCCAACCACCACCTGCTCTGAGTCCGAGAGGGCTGACCTTGGGATGAGGCAGGGGGAGGGGGAGGACGGCAGAAAGGGCAGTGGGTTGTCTGGGAGCCCCACCTCGGGCGGTTCGTTATAGCACTTACTCCCCTGGTCTGTCCCTGGGAGACAGCCACCCCGCCCCGTCTGGCACCCAGAAGGGGTGTGGCCAGAGGGCCCTTGAAGTCACTTCTTCAGGGCAAAGGCCCCGGAACCAGGCCCCTCCTGGGGGCTGCCTGAGGATCTAGGGCCCTGAGACTCCTAGGCCTGACAAAAGCTCCTTTTTGGCTGTGGCAGGCAGAGGCCCTTCTGTGGTTTGTGCCAGACGCCCAGCGCGCCCTGCGGGGCAGAGAGCAGCTGACGCCAGGGAGCTCCGGGCCTCTCCCAGGGTGGGGCTCGCTCCTCTCCCTGGCAAACGCTTTGTTCAGAGCTCGGTAATCCTCGGAATGACAAGGTTTAAAATTTAATTAGCAGGCTCCTCTTATGCAAACTCTCGTCATTAAACTAAGTGTCCCATTAGTTAAAGTGAAACTATATGGCAGTGGGATTGGGATCGCGGTGGAGATGGATAAGGCAGCCAGGAGTTTTATGGGCGGGCGGGCGGGCACCTTTCCTGCCGCCCAGGCTGGTGTCAACACACGGGCAGGCGGGGGTCCCCCCAGTCCTGCAGGCGACACGGGCCTCAGAACCGAGGGAGGGCTGGGCAGGCTCTGGCAAGGCTCTCGGGGGACTGAGACATTCAGGCCTGGGACCTCTGCAGCCAGGGTGTGTGGAGAGGCCACCGTCTGCAGACACGATGTCGCCAGTGGGCACACCGAGCCCTGACCCCACCGGGCATTTGAAAGGCAGCGTGGCTGACAGGGGCTGCCTCCTTCCCCACCGGGGCTCAGGACAGAGAGACCTGGGTGGCCACGGGTTCCTCGAGTCTCATCTCCCAGGGGCCGGGCTGGCCACGCTCAGCGTGTATAAACTCACATGCATGGTTGATTTTTTGTTACGAAAGTAACATATGCTCATTGTGGAGAATTTGGAAAACAGAACCTGACACTGCCCCACCGGTCCTCTATCCAGACCCCATTTGCTGATGCTCCTTCCAGGCTTTTCCTAGGCGGTGCACACACATATTTTGCCCAGGGTGGGTTTATCTTTTTAAGTAAAAAATAATTATTTTATTTTATTTTATTTTGAGACAGAGTCTGGCTCTGTCACCCAGGCTGGAGTGCAGTGGCGTGATCTCGGCTCACTGCAACCTCTGCCGCCCGGATTCAAGTGATTCTCCTGCCTTACGAAGACCTCCTGAGTAGCTGGGATTTACCAGCTGGGATGGCGCCTGCCATCGCGTCGGGCTAATTTTTATAGTTTTTAGTAGAGACGGGGTTTCACCATCTTGGCCAGGCTGGTCTTGAACTCCTGACTTCGTGATCCAAACCCCTCAGCCTCCCAAAGTGCTGGGATTACAGGTGTAAGCCACTGAACCCGGCCCAAAATTTTATCTTTGTTTACTGATTTTGAGACAAGCTTTCACTCAGTTGCCCAGGCTGGGGTGGAGTGGTGCCATCATAGCTCACTGCAGCCTCCAACTCCTGGACTAAAGCAAAACTCCTGCCTCAGCCTCCTGAGTAGCTGGGACTTCAGCAACTATAGCCAGAACCACAACCGGCTTTTTTGGGGGGGCGGGGGGGCGGGAGTAGTGATAGGGTCTCCCTTTGGTGCCCCGGCTGGTCTCCAACTCCCGGCTTGTTTCCAACTCCCGGCTTCAAGCAATCCTCCCGCTTTAGCCTCTCAAAGTGTTGGGATTACAGGCAGGAAACACCACATCCCAGCCCCCAGGGTGGGGTTTCTAGGAGATGTATTGCTTTGTTTTGAGACAGGGTTCTTTGTCACCCAGGCTTAAGTGCAGTGCCAGGATCTCGGCTCACTGCAGCCTCCACTTCCCAGGCTCAAGCCACCCTCCCAGTTCAGCCCCTCTTTCCCTCCAGTAGCTGCAACCACAGGCACAGGACACCCCACCCAGCTTTTGTTTTCAATGTTTTGGAGAGACAGGGACTTATTAAGTTAACCAGGCCAATCTCGAACTTCTGGCCTGAAGTATCCTCCTGCCTCAGCCTCAGAAAGTGCTGGGATTCCAGGCATGAGCCACTGCGCCCGGCCGAGATGTACGGACTTGAAACCTACCTCTTGGTTTGATTGTCACACTATGACCATTTCCCAGGCCATCTGTGACCCTCCAGCAATGGGGTGGCAGAGCCTTCTGAAGTTGGGCTGTCCCTTTAGGCCTCTCTCATTGCTTCTACCAGGCAGTCATGGGCCACGTCCAAGCTCGGTGGAGTAGGGGCAGCTCACCAGGCCAACAGGGCCATGTTGGCAGCAGCTGGGCTCATGAGCCCCCCACCAGCACAGACACAGACCCAGACACACACAGCCTAGGGTGCGGATGGTGGCCCAGGACTCACCCGGGGGGATCAGCCTCTCCCCTACCCAGGGACGACTCCCTGACCAAAGGAGCAACCCCTTGGGGAGGACTGTTCACATTGCAGCCTTCTTTTTGATTTCTAGAATGTTCCCATGCCCAGACCACTCCCCCTCCCCATCCGTAACCCTCTCTGTCACTGAGGGGGCCTCTGAGCACGTGGGGACCCTGTTCACGGTCGCCATTGTGGCTCTACCCGGCCCCCGCTCTCCCTCCTTCCCTGCCCTGGTTGGGTGACTTTGAGTTTCTCAAACTGCAGCCAAGGGGCCGTCGTTCTCCACGCATCCTGGGTGCCTTGCCAGAATCTTTAAAACTTTGTGTTTTGGGGTTGACCCTGCCTGTGCGTTAGAACCACGTGAGGGGATGGAAACAAACTGCGTGGTGGCCGGGACCCAGTCCCAAGAACCCCAGGTCTGAGACCCGGTACCCGGGGTTCCTACAGCTCCCAGGTGGCAATAAGAGTGGACTGGACACTGGACGGCGCAATGGGCGTGGACTTCTCGGGTGCAACAATAACATGGTCGACGGAGGAAGGAGCCTTGTTGTCACTGAAATGCGCGGTTAGTTGGAATGCACTGTTCCGAATTTTAGCCAAAGCTGTTTTGATTTTACAGTTACCGAAGGCCACAGGCCCGAGGATGTTCACCTGCCTTGTGATTTTCACATACTGAAATTATAATAAAGACAGATGAGGTCAGCTTGGAGGACCTGAGAAAAGTTTCCCTCTGAAACTGTCCCCACGCCCGTTTCCGGAACAGTCGAGTGGGCCTGGAGCCCTCATGACTTACGGATGTACCAGCGAACAGCTGGCCGGCTTCTGTCAGCGCCGGAGCTCTCTGAGGCCCCATTTTCTCACCTGCAGTGTGGGGTCGGGAATTCGTTTATTTCGTGGGCCTCTCCTTAGGGTTAAGGGAACAAATGCTGTTTCCAGCCTGGGGATGTGACCTTGAACGAGGCAGCAGGGTCCCTTCCAGCGTCAGAGGTCAGGAAGGAGCTGAGCTGCAGTGGCGGCGGTGGCCGAGGAAGGCTCCCCTGAGAGGCTGTGCTCCCACGAGGCCTGAGGCATCCCCACCTGGGAAGGGCATCCCAGTGGGAGCTGCAGTGGGAAGAGCCCAGGTCCAAAGAGGCTGAGCCAGGGCTGGGTGGGGGCCCTGGGGTTGCCCGGAGGGCCGCCTGCCCCCTCGGGGCTCTCCGTCCAGGGCGGCAATGTGATTAGGGACCAGTCAGTCAATGCCCCCGGTGGAGGCGGTGGTGGTTGGGGTGTGGGGTTAGGCGTGGAGGTAGGGATGTGGGTGGATGTGGTCATGAGCTTGTGAAGGCTTTGGGGGACACTGAGAGAAAGTGAGGGGTCTCTCTCGGGGAGGGAGCAACTGAAGGAAGCCCCTTTTACCCATCGTGGGACAGGGTACTGGGAGGGGCCGAGACGAGTGGTGTATTTGGGTCACACAGTGGGTATTGGCATCTTTGAGTGTGCCCTCTCCAAGCACAGCGGCAGTGTGAAGAGGTGCCCTGGTGGGGGGGTGTGGGCTGGGGTGGAGGGTTGGGGAGGAGGGGTGGGCAAGAGGCGAGTTCCAGAGAAGGAGGAGAACCACGTGGTGTGTCCCAGCAACCCAGAGAGGAAGCTTGGAAAGGCTGAGGCCTAAAACGGTTTCCCGCAGTAACGGCTGGAGCATCGGCAGCTGCTGTCCATTGTTGCTACCAATCCTATTCACAGCGCCAGCGCCAGCACCACTGCCGCGCGGTGCCAGCGCCCACTTTCCCTCCTGCCGTGCAGAGCTCACCTCCAGGCTCTGGGGCCCTCGGTCCGTCCCCTCCACCCCAGGAGCCACCCTGGGTGGCTCCCTCCACCATTGGCCGCATTCCCTCCTCCCACCCTGAGGCAGGCGTGTGGCTGCCCTGTGGCACCCTTGGGTAGCGGGCCGGGGAGGGCACCCGGTGGACCTGGGGGGCTGGCTCCGGAGGTGGGGCTCAGTCACCTGCGGGGCAGGTGCTGCCTGGGTAGCCCAGGGACGTGGCCGGCCACTGCAAAGAAGGAAGCCCCTGGTGGCCGCCTGGACCATCCAACCCCACACCCATCCCTGCCGCCCGCGCCCCTGTGCCTGCATCTGGCCATCCATCTGTCCCTTTGTGTGCAGGCCCCGGGCAGGCGGGCACTACACGAGGGTCTAGAAGGGTCGGACCCCCGAGGCCTGCCCAGACCCGCCCCCTGTCACTGTTCCTTAACAAACCCTCTGAGGAATTTTTAAACTGAACTGTCTCCTTTGACTCCCCCAGTCACAGGGCGGCAACAAGAGGTGTTAATGGGCCCGGGGTCGAGGGGGACAGCTGTGGGGGATTGGGGAGCTGAGACAGCCGGCGAGACCCTGCTGCCCCTTCCTCCTGTTCCTGGGGATACCTCAGCTGCTGCCAGGGATACCTCAGCTGCTCCCAGGACGCTGGGGCACTCAGCCTGTCCTCCACTGAGCCCCCACTGAGCCGACACCTAGCATCAGGAGTGGTGAGCGCCGTGCAGGGGTGAGGAGGGGCCAGGAGCTGACCAGGGCTGGGGGGTCAGGCTTTCCAGATGGGGGAGATGTTGACAGAGGTCAGGGCTCAGGCAGCAGCAGCTCGAGTGGGGAGGTGGCGTTAGGAGATGGCCAGACCTCGCACAGGCTGTGACTTCTCACAGGCTGTGACCCTGCACCTGGCCTGGGGGTCAGGGTCACATGGTCCCCCCAAAACAACTCCTCGTTGTTTCATTTGGAGGAGGCATCATTTAACTCAACAAAACAGAGAAATGGTTCCAGGAACGTCGATGCATTTGGGGTAAAGGAACCTGCTGTTTGTTCTCTTCTGTTTTTGTCTTGGTTAAAGTCATGTGACCCGTAAGTCAGAAGTTAGCTGCGATTCCAAAGGAAATGGTTAATTTTCAGGTCAATCCATTATCAACTTTGTACACTAGATCGAAAATATAAGAGGGCTGAGGAGGCTTCACGTTTGCAAGTTTAATGTGTTTTTAAGACATGAAAGAATGGCCCATGTGCACGAGGCGTTTGCTTTACGTCCAACAACCGAAGTGATTAAAAGGGAAGCCAATTTTTTTTTCTTTTTTTTTTTTTTGAGGCAGAGTCTCGCTCTGTTGCCAGGCTGGAGCGCAGTGGCGCAATCTTCGCTCACTGCAACCTCCACCTCCCGAGCTTAAGCAATTCCCCTGCCTCAGCCTCCCCAAGTGGCTGGGACTACGGGGACCTGCCACCACGCCTGGCTAATTTTTGTATTTTTGGTAGAGACAGGGTTTCACCATGTTGGCCAGGATGTTCTCGATCTCCTGACCTTGTGATCCACCTGCTTCGGCCTCCCAAAGTGCAGGGATTACAGGCGTGAGCCACCGCGCCCAGCCGGGAAACCAAATTTTAAATTTAAATGTTGAAGGAAATTTAATTGAGTAGTGAAAGTTCCTTCACATTGTTCTTAACATTTACTGGCCGGGCGCGGTGGCTCAAGCCTGTAATCCCAGCACTTTGGGAGGCCGAGACGGGCGGATCACGAGGTCAGCAGATCGAGACCATCCTGGCTAACCCAGTGAAACCCTGTCTCTACTAAAAAATACAAAAAACTAGCTGGGCGAGGTGGCGGGCGCCTGTAGTCCCAGCTACTCAGGAGGCTGAGGCAGGAGAATGGCGTAAACCCGGGAGGCCGAGCTTGCAGTGAACTGAGATCCGGCCACTGCACTCCAGCCTGGGCGACATAGCGAGACTCTGTCTCAAAAAAAAAACAAAAAAAACAAAAAAAAAACCATTTACTAAGATTCCTAATGGAATCATATTTGTAAACTGAACTTGAAAGCTTAATGAACAACTAGAGTTTTAAATTAATTGAATATTTCAAAAACCAAAATAACTATGCTGAATAATATTTTCTATGCAAAAAAAACAAAGAAAAACATTCAAGAGCGTGGAATACTGATATTTAACAAATTAAAATTTCTTTCTTGTTTTTATTTTTGAGACGGAGCTTCGCTCTTGTTGCCCAGGTTGGAGTGCAGTGGTGCGATCTTGGCTCACTACAACCTCCACCTGCCAGGTTCAAGTGATTCTCCTGCCTCAGCCTCCCAAATAGCTGGGATTACAGGCGCCTGCCACCACTCCCGGCTAAGTTTTGTATTTTTAGTAGAAACGTTTCATCATATTGGCCAGGCTGGTCTCGAACTCCTGACCTCAGGTGATCCACCTGCCTTGGCCTCCCAAAGTGCTGGGATTACAGATGTGACCCACCGTGCCTGGCCAACAAATTAAATTTTTCTTACACAACTTCACACTTGGGCTATTGGGTGCTCTGAGCGTTCTGTGGGTGTGAGATGACAGCCCCCCCATCCCTGCCCCCCACTTCCTTTTAGGGGTTGAACTATGTCCCTCAAAAAAATATGCCCACGTTCTAACCCCCGTCCCGGTGAATATGGCCTTATCTGGAAATATGGTCTTTGTTGATGAGAGCAAGGGGAGATGAGGCCACACTGGAGTAGGGGGCCCTGATCCAATGCGGATCCTACTAAGACTGTCCTTGCCCCGGGTCCAGGCATTTCCTCTTCTTAGAGGGGGATTTGGACCAAAGACACGGGGGAGGTGTACCAGAAGGCCAAGTGATGGCAGAGGCAGGTGTGGCGGAAGCCAACGGGCAAATGCCAGCAGCCACCAGGAGCGGGGAGAGAGGCACAGGACGGGACAATTCTCCCCAAGCCCTTGGAGGCAGCTACCCCAGCGGGCCACCTCGATTTCAGACTGTGGCTCCCGGACTCCGGAAGGACGCCCTCCCATTGTGTGAACCGCCAAAGCTGGCGGTACTTTATGAAAGCCTCCCCAGGACACTAATGCGCCTCCGAGGGGTGGATACTTTTGGCTACCCCTCCCCGGGCCGGTCCCTGGCCCGTGCTGACTGGTCCCGGGAGATCTGGCCAGGCCGGTGGGCGTGGTGTACTCGGGTCCCGACTTGGGGCTGGGCACACAGGAGAACAGGGCCCGGTGTGGCCCTGAACAAGTCAGCCTGGGTGCTGGCTCCAGCCCAGGGCACCTACTGGGGCCTCCCATCTCCAGGGCCTGGGGCTGCTATCTCTGTCCAGCCTTGGCAGAGTGACCCCTGCCCCACCACCAGCTGGGGCCCTTCCTTCTCACCCTGCAGCCCGGGCAGGCATCACAGCCCCAGCCCACCGCCCCTCGGTGCCCTGACTCTTTTTACGGGCTGTGGGTGGTTGGGGGAGGCAGGCAGGGGTGCCCAGCCAGTGCCTTGGCCGCTCCCTGAGGGCCCCCAAGACCTTGCCCTGGCCTCCCAAATCCACCAATGTTAGAAAGGATTTGTGTCCCCGATAAATAATGCAAAGTTAAATTACATCCGCTGCGGCTTAAAATTTCATATTCCTATTTCTCATCTCCATAAAGAAATTCCACTCGCGGGCCCCACGGGTTGGCCTCTGCCAGCTGCCGCGGACACTCCTAATGAAATTGCTCCTCCAGGCGGGGCGGCACGAGGAGCTGTGCAGGGCAGTCGCCCGCAGGGGAAAAGGTAAAAGGCCAGAGTTCAAATTATTTATCTCCCTAATAACTTAATAGATTACATGCATGATGTCAGAGGCTGGCAGGCAGGCCTCCAGCCAGTTGGGGTGGGTGATCTATGAGGAGGCGGGAAGGGGACCCCCTCCCCAAGGGTACAGCTAGGGCATGCCTTCAGAGTTGGGGACTCCTACATCCATGTCCAGGAGAGGTGGGTCCTGTGAGCTCTGCCCCCACATTGTCCTTCATAAAACCCCACATCCCAGGAGTTGTGGCTCCTCCTGCCCCGGATGGACGAGGCAGGGCTGGCTTCTGCAGACTTTCTAACGCTTTCTTGGGACCAGGATCCAATAGGTGCTCGGAAAGTGTAGGATGAACAATGAAAGTGTAGGATGAACAATGTCACCAGCCCAGGGCAGTGCAGGGCGCAGGGAGGAGGGAGCCCCTGGGCCTGCCTCGAGGGTCCTGGGGTCCAACGGAATGAGCTGGAGTCCAAGGCAGAAGCAGGAGAGACCCCAAGGGCGAGGATGGGTCTAGTGTAGGAGAGGGAGGAGGTGGCCTCTGCAGGGGAGTAGCCCCAGGAAGCAGGACAAGCAGGGAGGCCAAGGCCCAGAGAGGAGCGAGCCTGCCTGCCTTCTTTTCTTCCTTCCTTCCTTCCTTCATTCCCTCCCTCCCTCCTTCCCTTCCTTCCTTCCTCCCTTCCTCCCTGCTTCCCTCCTTTCCTTCCTTCCTTCCCTTTCTTTCCTCCCTCCCTCCCTCCCTGCTTCCCTCCTTTCCTTCCTTCCTTCCTTCCCTTTCTTTCCTCCCTCCCTCCCTCCCTTTCTTCCTTCCTTCCTTCCTCCCTTCCTTCCCTCCTTCCTTCCTTTTCTTCCCTCCTTTCCTTCCTTCCTTCCCTCCTTCCTTCCTTCACTTCCTTCCTTCCCTCTCTCCTTCCCTTCCCTCCCTTCCTCCTTCCTTCCTTCCTTTTCTTCTCTCCTTTCCTTCCTTCCTTTCCTCCTTCCTTCTTTCCTTCACTTCCTTCCTTCCCTCCCTCCTCCCTCCCTCCCTTCCTCCTTCCTTCCTTCCCACCCTCCCTCCTTCCTTCCTTCTTTTCTTCCTCCCTCCCTCCCTCCCTCCCTTCTCCTTCCTTCCTTCCTTCCTTCCTTCCTTCCTTCCTTCCTTCCTTCCTTCCTTCCTTCCTTCCTTCCTTCCCTTCCTCCCCAAGCAAATCAATACTTCTTTTAACGTGGTAAGGTTTTTTTTTAAAAAACATGGTAGGGCTTTTTTTTTTTTAATGTTTTTTGTTTCTTGTTTTTTTGAGACGGAGTCTCGCTCTGTCGCCCAGGCTGGAGTGCAGTGGTGCGATCTCAGATCACTGCAAGCTCCGCCTCCCAGGTTCACACCATTCTCCTGCCTCAGCCTCCCCCGTAGCTGGGACTACAGGCGCCTGTCACCACGCCCGGCTAGTTTTTTGTATTTTTAGTAGAGATGGAGTTTTCACCGTGTTAGCTGGGATGGTCTTGATCTCCCGACCTCGAGATCCGCCCGCCTCAGCCTCCCACAGTGCTGGGAATACAGGTGTGAGCCACTGCACCTGGCCAAAAATATGGTAGGGTTTTGACCTCAAATATTTACTTGGTCTGTTACTCAAATGAACTTGTAGCTGGACATGTCAACCTTGAAGATGCCGCTTCCAGTGCAATTCAGGCTCCAGCATAGACGGTCCCTACTCTGATCCCCCAGCCCCCTTTGCAAAAATCTCTTCCATTTTGTGCCGAGTTCCCCGAAATGCATCAGGTATCACATCCACCTGTACAGAGTATCAAGATCTCATTCTCTACGAGATGACAGGACAGGCCTCCGAGGCCCCAAAAACCAAGCAAAGAACCATGGGTAAAATTTAAACCATTTTTTAATGATTAAAACAAGTGATTTTGGCCGGGCGCGGTGGCTCAAGCCTGTAATCCCAGCACTTTGGGAGGCCGAGACGGGTGGATCACGAGGTCAGGAGATCAAGACCATCCTGGCTAACACGGTGAAACCCCGTCTCTACTAAAAAAAAAAAAAAAAAAAAAAATACAAAAAACTAGCCGGGCGATGTGGCGGACGCCTGTAGTCCCAGCTACTCGGGAGGCTGAGGCAGGAGAATGGCGTGAACCCGGGAGGCGGAGCTTGCAGTGAGCTGAGATCCGGCCACTGCACTCCAGCCTGGGCGACAGAGCGAGACTCCGTCTCAAAAACAAAACAAAACAAAACAAAAAACAAAAAACAAAAAACAAGTGATTTAGTGATGAAAATCATCTAATTGAATGATTAAAACCCTTCCAGCCTGCAGAACGTTCTGGTGCACAGAGATGAGAAGATCCCTCTGATGCAGCAGCCTGCATCCCAGGGCCCTCCCCCCCGTCCAGGACCAGGGTCTCTCGGCTGTTCCCAGCCTCTCCAGGCCTTGGTGGCTGTCCCTCTGGGCTCCCACACCTCTGAGCCCGTCAAGGTGGGCCAGGAGGCCCTGCATCGGGCTGGAGGTAACCCCCAACCTGCCCTACAACTTGGCCCTGCACCCCTGGCTCCCCCATGCCAAATCCAACCTCTCAGGTGACCCCTCCCCTTGGGGCCCCCAGGGAAGCCTCCAACCCTAATCAGACCCTCCAGGCCTCCTGCCTCCCTCTGGAGGTGCCAGGTACCCCCTCACCTTGTATTTATGGCCACTTAATCTGTGTGAGCAGCCGGCCCCCAATATATCTCCAAGTATTGATCAGCTTTGGGCTGATAGAAGTTCAAGCTCACAAGGTCTCGCTCTTTGACCCCCAAATAGGGTATGAATCTCAATCGAATAGACAGATATTCACACGGCTCCTACCCCGGGCTGGAGACCGCAGGAAAATCAATGAAGAGTGTTGGTGACTCACGATTTATAGAACGCCTGCCATTTTAATATTAGAATAAATGTTCTATTGCCCAGGGAGGGGGTGCAGAGGGTCACACGGCAAATATTTCTTAGAGAGTCTTTTCTGCTGGAAAATGATGTGCGCGGGATTTTATGAAGTCAAATTTATAGACCTCATTGAGGCTTATAATTTAAAACTCCTGATGAGAAAGACATTAAGGAGAGTGCTTGGGGGGTGGAGAGGGGGCACGGGCTGGACAGGTGGGTGGTCCCGGAGCTGCAGCCTCTGGTGAGGGGAGAGAGCAGGCTGCGGCCAGGGGCCGGGCTGCGGGTTCTGCCAGGGCCTGGGCAGCTGGGCACTGGGGAGGCCCCGGGCATGGGGAGGGCTGGTCTGTCCAGGGGCCCATGGGTGACTCAGAACAGGGGCTGCCAGGTTGTCTCAGCCCTGGGGTCTCAGGGCTCTGGAACCTGGGAGCACCAGGCCTGATGTGGGACGGCCCAGGAAGATGAGGCTAGGCCGGGCACAGTGGTTCCCGCCTGTAATCCCAGCACTTTGGGAGGCCGAGGCGGGTGGATCATGAGGTCAGGAGATCGAGACCATCCTGGCTAACACCGTGAAACCCCATCTCTAATAAAAATACAAAAATTAGCCGGGCGCGGTGGCGGGTGCCTGTAGTCCCAGCTACTCGGGAGGCTGAGGCAGAAGAATGTTGTGAACCCAGGAGGCGGAGCTTGCAGTGAGCCGAGATCGCGCCACTGCCCTCCAGCCTGGGTGACAGAGCAAGACTCTGTCTCGAAAAAAAAAAAAAAGAAGGCGAGGCTGCCCACAGGTGTCCATGAACACACCAGGCAAGCATGCTGTGTGTGCACACGTGCTCACGCAGGGGGCTTCCCACCCGGTGTGGGGACACACGCACACGGCCACGTTGTGCTCAGTTACACGCATGCACATGTACACAAACACTGCACACAGGTGTGCACGCTCACACACGCCTGTGCGCACACACATCTGCTCCTTGCCAGACCTTGCTTGACCTCCTCTCTCCTCTGAGGCCACTCCTCTGATTTCCCTGCTGAAGAAAGTTCTCGGCCTGAACTTCCCACTCCTGGAGAGACCCTGAGCCACATGTGTCCCGGGTTGGGAAGGTTTGCCTTCAGCATTGCTGGATAAACTTGCAAGAAAGCACCACTGGGTCACGGAGGTTAGGGGGACACTGTTTTCTTTTTCTTTTTTTTTTTTTTTTTTTTGAGAAGGAGTCTGGCTCTGTCGCCCAGGCTGGAGCGCAGTGGCTGGATCTCAGCTCACTGCAAAGCTCTGCCTCCCGGGTTTACGCCATTCTCCTGCCTCAGCCTCCCGAGTAGCTGGGACTACAGGCGCCCGCCACCTCGCCCTGCTAGTTTTTTTGTATTTTTTTAGTAGAGACGGGGTTTCACCGTGTTAGCCAGGATGGTCTCGATCTCCTGACTTCGTGGTCCACCCGTCTCGGCCTCCCAAAGTGCTGGGATTACAGGCTTGAGCCACCGCGTCCGGCCACTGTTTTATTTTTTAAATTTATTTATTTATTTATTTGACATGCAGGAAGACACATGGCAAGGGGGTGCTGTTTTGTAGAAATTAGCTCAGGCCAAAGAAAGGGCTTCACCGTTGGGTCTGATTCCGTGGCAAGGAGCAAACCTCCCACCTGGGAAGCAGGACAAAGGGCAGGCAGCCCCTCCTGAGGCAGCCTGACTTTCCGAGGATGGGTCCCTACTGCAGGGTGGGCGGGGGGAGAACAAGGAGCCATGTAGGGGGCCCCAGGGGTTCTCTGGGGAACACTGGAACCATCCCAGCCAGTAAGGGTGACCCCGAGGGTCTCTCGTCTGTTGGAGGCTGGCTGGGCCCTCTGTGGGCTCACTACCTCCCTGTGACTTTGAGTGAATCCCTTCCCTCCCAGCCTCAGTTTCCCCAGCTGTAACTGAAGAGGTTCAGGAGTCTGTCTTTCCGTGCCCGACTGTCCAAGGTCCCGAGATTCCAGGTTCCAGTTTCAGACTGTGGAACCTCCCAGGGGGACCCGTGGGCCTGCCCTGAGCCCTCGCAGTCCCTGCTGGAAAACCCCCCTGCTCCTGCTCGATCCTCCCTGGAAGTGGCAGTTGGAGGGAAGCCCTGGGGCTCAGAGCTGACACTGCCTGAGGGATGGACTGAGGCTGAATGGCACAGGCTTAGCTTATCTTCTAAGGATGATCCCAGACAGGAGAGCCAGGAATGGGGAGGGGGCCCGAGGAGGGTCCCTCCAGCTCTGGGGCTCTTCACTGAGGACTGGGGGGATTTTTTCAGGGATGGAGCTGTGGCAGCTACAGAGGGGGACAAGCCTGGGATGGGGGTGGGCAGCCCTGCCCCTTCGGCCAGCTCGGCTCTGTCCCCTCCTGGCCTTGGTGCCGGGTCCAGCAGGGGCCGCTTATGATCACAGGCCTGCCCGTGCTGTCTGCAGCGCTGGTAAGGGGGGTCCCTTACCCCCTACAAAGATCTCAGTGCCCCAGGCAGCATCGGGGGCTCCCCCTGATTTGAGGGGCATCTGGGGCTTCCTCGCCCCCAGCACTGCCCACAGGGTCGGGGCTGACCTTCAATGTGGGGCTGAGCCCTGGTGGGTTGGGGTTTGTGTATGAGTGGTAGTGTTACCAGCTGGGGACCTGAGGAGGTAGAGTGAGGAGCCAGGGGCTGGGGCATGCAGGCTTTGGGGTCTCAGCATTCTCAGCATCAGGTGCCTGTGCCGGTCTGACTCAGCATCCATGCCCGTGAGCCGGGAGTAGGAAGAGCCTCTGATGCCTGGTCACCAGGACTTCGGGCACGAGACATCGTGAAGAGCCCAGCTTGGGGCCTGGAGGCTCCATGAGCACAGAGACGGGCTCTGTTGATTGTGAAGCTCTCGACAGCCACGCTGATCCCAGTTCCCCCAGTGCCGCCCCCGCCTGCGATGCCTGCCCTGATCCCAGCTCCCCCAGTGCCGCCCCCTTCCCCAGGACGGTTGCCCTGATCCCAGTTCCCCCAGTGCTGCCCCCGCCTGCGATGCTGGTGCTCTTCCTCCCGTCTTCCAAGTCTTCCAAAGGCTGATCTTTGGGGCGCCTCCTGGGCCCCAGCACCTCCTCGGCACCCGCCCCACCGCCACCCCCACCAGCACCGCAACCCTAAACGCCCCGGCCCAGGAGGCCCCTACTGAGTTCCTAAGGAGATGAGGGTCGTGCTGCCACCTCTGTAAACTCAGCCGCGGGGCCCACGGCGCCCGGTGCGGGACGGGGCGTATTTTACATTTTCAACTTTATTAAAGGAGCCAGGCGGGCCTGGGAAGGCTGCCTTCCCTCTGTGGTCAATTCTGCCCCTGGAGGCGATAAATCTCCAGGCCTGTGATTTGTGGCTCTGCGTTCCCAATAAATTAAATCTTTCCTGATGAAAAGGTTGGAGTGCCCGGCTCTGCTTTAGGTCACTGTGTTTGTTCAAAGTAAGCTGAGCAGGAGTCGCCCAGCCAAGCCCCGCTGCCCACCCCGCCGGCCGCCCTCCCTGGAGCACAGGGAGAACACGCAGCTTCCTCTGCAGGACTGGGCCCTCCGCAGTGACCCACTCCCGGACCCTCCACCACCAAGGGCATGGCAGCTCTTGGTTGAACAGTCCCAGAAATCTCTGTAGCAATAAGGAACGAAGCCATCCTTGCCCTCCTCAGATGGCAGAGATGGGGACACTCAGGGCCTGGGCTGGCGAGGCCCCTGGGAGCACTGTCCAGGCCCCACCGGTGGGGCTGCCTGAGGACTGTGCTGGATGTGAACTTCTGGGTGATATTTGCCCCATGTGAGGCCATCTAGGGGCATGGGCAGAGGCACTGGGTTGGAGCACTGGGCTGAGGCTGGCTCCACCCGCTAAGGCCTCCCCTGACCACTCTCAGAGCCTCGGTTCCTAATCGGTGAATGGGAGACAAGACCACCTGAGAGAGCTGGCCCGGGGCCTGGAGTATGGGAGAGGGCGCCCGGGACCTGTGTGCTCCAAAGCTAGGACTCGGAACAGAAGCAACAGGGCTGGGGATTCTGCACCCCAGACTCGGAACAGAACCAGCGAAGCCGCAGCCCCCTGCCAGCCCCACTCCTGGTTAAAGTTGGAGGTCACTGGCTGGGCACGGTGGCTCACGCCTGTAATCCCAGCACTCTGGGAGGCTGAGGCAGAAGAATCACTTAAGGTCAGGAGTTCAAGACCAGTCTGGCCAACACGGTGAAACCCCATTTCTACTAAAAACACAAAAAATAGCCAGGCGTGGTGGCGGGCACCTGTAATCCCAGCTACTTGGGAGGCTGAGTCAGGAGAATTGCTTGAACCCGGGAGGCGGAGGTTGCAGGGAGCGGAGATGGCTCAAAAAAAAAAAAAAAAAAAAAAAAAAAAGTTGGTGCCCAGGACAGCCTGGCCCGGGCAGAAGGTCTCCTGGTGCCCTCTCAGACCAAGAGGAGCGAGAGAAACCCACATCCCACATCCAAGGTTGTGGCCTTTCCGAAGACGGCGCTTTCCACGGCTGGCACCCCACAGAATCACTCAGGACGTTAAGTCCCACCTCCAGGCCCCTCTCATTTAATTTACTGCAAATCTGTGTCAGAAACCAAGAAGAATGAGGTCTGCATTTTGGAACAAAAGATTTACAGCCCTGGCTAACACTTGATCCGGGGAAAGTGCCCAAGAAATTGCTCTGCTCGGAACAAAATCTTGCAGAGCCTGGGAAAAGCTGGGGCCTTGGCCCTGGAGCCAAAGTCAACTCGGCTGAGCCTGTGGCTCTGGTTCCAGGGCGGTGGGGTTGGGCTGGGGTCCAGGGAGCCCACATTCCTGCCCAGGGAAGGGGCTTAGGCGCTGGCACCAGAGACAAAAGCCCTAACCCCGAGCTTCCTCAGACAGGGTTGCAAAGCCATTAGGCTGATGAATGAAATCGTTTCCAAAGCTCTCAGCCCTTTCTGGCTGATTGCATTCGGGAGAACCCCTCCTCGAAGGCCCCTCGGAAGTCTCATCTATTTATTCAATTTAAGTTTTGGCTGGGAGGGGGTGGGGAGCCACCTCCAGGTCACCCCAGGCTAAGGAGGACCAGCCTGGGAACAGGAAAGCTGATGGACGTTTCATTGCTGTATGGTGTGAGCTTGAGAGTTTAGCATCAGTTTTCACTCGCTCAAAACAAAGGCCTTCGCCCTCCTCTGACATGTTGAGCTCAGGGAGGAAAAGGAGGCAGGAAGTGGAAGCGGTCCCGGAAAGGATCAGGAATGTGTTGGGGTCCAACTCCTGGGTTCAGCCCCAGAAAGCTGCCCCAGCTGAGGGAGGGTCTGTCCAGGCCCCTGGAGCCCAGGCCCCTGCATGGCTGCCTCGATGCGGTCAGGAAGGCTGGACCACAGCACCGCCCAGGCCAACTGGGGGGCAACCTGGCCAGGACTTTCTGAGCTGTTCTGAGCCATAGGGAGGGGCCTCAGAGTAAGAGGAACCACGGAGAACACGGGGAGCAGGTGCAGAGAGAGGACGCAGCGGGCCCCGCCCTGGCCCTTGGCCCCTGTTCACAGCTGTTACCCTGCTCGTCCTGGGTAGTGTCAGCCAGGCCTGCTCAGCCCACAGGGGCTCCAGGTTGGCAGCAGGTTAGCAGCCAGGGACAGCCAATGTACCTGCTGTGCACAAAACGTGCCCCTAGGGCAGAGGCTGCCCTCCCAGTTCTCCACCCCTCCTGCCCCAGCCCCTCCAGCCCAGCCCAGAAACACCAGACACCCCAGATACTCCAAACACTCCAGACACTCCAGACACCCCAGATACACCAGGCACTCCAGACACTCCAGACACTCCAGATACTCCAGACACCCCAGATACTCCAGACACTCCAGATACTCCAGACACCCCAGATACTCCAGACACCCCAGATACTCCAGATACTCCAGACACCCCAGACACTCCAGACACTCCAGACACCCCAGCTACCCCAGGCACTTGAGACACTCCAGACTCCCCAGATACTCCAGATACTCCAGACATTCCAGACTCCTCAGACACCCCAGATACTCCAGATACTCCAGACACCCCAGACACCCCAGATACTCCAGACACCCCAGATACTCCAGATACTCCAGACTTCTCAGACACTCCAGATACTCCAGACTTCCCAGACACTCCAGACACCCCAGACACTCCAGATACTCCAGACTCCCCAGACACTCCAGACACCCCAGACACTCCAGATACTCCAGACTCCCCAGATACTCCAGACACTCCAGACACCCCAGATACTCCAGACACTCCAGACACCCCAGATATACCAGGCACTCCAGACACTCCAGACACTCCAGATACTCCAGACACCCCAGATACTCCAGACACTCCAGACACCCCAGCTACCCCAAGCACTTGAGACACTCCAGACTCCCCAGATACTCCAGATACTCCAGACACCCCAGACACCCCAGATACTCCAGATACCCCAGATACTCCAGACACCCCAGATACTCCAGATACTCCAGACTTCCCAGATACTCCAGATACTCCAGACTTCCCAGACACTCCAGACACTCTAGACTCCCCAGACACTCCAGACACCCCAGACACCCCAGATACTCCAGATACTCAAGATACTCCAGATTTCCCAGACACTCCAGACACTCCAGACTCCCCAGAATCCCCAGATACTCCAGATACTCCAGACTCCCCAGACACCCCAGATACCCCAGACACCCCAGACACTCCAGACTCCCCAGACACCCTAGATACTCCAGACACCCAGATACTCCAGACACCCCAGATACCCCAGGCACTCGAGAAACCCCAGACTCCCCAGATACTCCAGACACCCCAGACACCCCAGATACTCCAGATACTCCAGACACCCCACATACTCCAGATACTCCAGATACTCCAGACACCCCAGCCCACCCCAGACACCCCAGGCACTCCAGACACCCGAGACACTTGCTCCTTTCTGAGTCTGCAGCCTCAGGGTCTTTGTGCCTGCTGTCTCCCAGCTGTACCCTCTTCTCCTCCTGCTTCCTGAGACCCTGCCCCAGGCCTCCCTGATGTGGGGTCAGTACCTGTGACCTGCCTGTACCCTTCTGTGTGGCCCGCCTTGGGTGGAGTCACTCGAGTGTGCCGGGCCTGGGCTGTGGGGGGCTCTCACAGGGATGCAGTGGAAGACGCTGTGGTAGGGAAAGGGCTGAGGAGCAGAGCAGAGCTGCTGTGGACGGGAAGGCAGCGCTGGCTCGGGGGTGACAAGGAGCAGGGATGCGTGGGCTCAGCCACAGGCCTGGGTCTGTGTTGGGGTCTCCTGGGGCTGCTATAACAGAGGTCTACAAACTAGGGGCTTAAAACATGGATCCTCTCCGCATTCCGGAGGCCAGAAGTCAGAAACCAGGTGTCACAGGGCCACCTTCAAGGCTCCCTCCGAGGCTCCAGGGGGGATCCTTCCTGCCTCTTCCAGCTTCTGATGCCCCGGCATTCCTTGGCTTGTGGCCACATTGCTCCGTCTCTGCCTCTGCCTTCACATGGCCCCCCTCCTTTCTGTGTCCCTCTGCCTTTCGAAGGGCACCTGTCATTAGATTTAGGTTTTACTCTAATCCAGGAGGATCTCATCTCAAAATGTTTACCTTCATCACCTCTGCAAAGACCTTTCCCAGAGATGGTCAACTCCCAGGATACAGACGGGCTAGGACTTGAACACACCTTTTCTGGGGGCACATCCAGCCCACTGAATCCTGGGTCTGCTGCTCCCGGGCTGACAGTGAGCCAGGATGAAGCCCACTCCCCCAGAGCCCCCAGGGTCTCCTGTGTCCTCCCTTGGTGGAAATTGGGCTGCAGCACTGTTGCCACTGTCATATGGGCCTCCAGGAAGCTCTACTCCGTGGGCCTCCAGGGAAGGCTCTAAGATTGTGGAATTCGAGCAATTCCTGGCTCCAAGGAAGCCTGTAAAACTCTGGAATTCACAGCAATGCCTCCTGACAGCCAGGTGGGCCAAGAACCTGGAGGACTACAGGGACAAACTGACAGCTGCATTTCCTGCTCTCCAAAGGGAAGCATTTTGGCCTCAGAGGGATGTCTCTAAATGTCCACCAGGTGCACCTGTGCCCAGCTGCAGAGCAGCACCTGCTCCAGGTGAGTTTCAGGCTCTTTGAGCTGTCGAGGCATCAGGAAACCACAGATGGGAGGAATGGATGATCTCGGTGTTCAGTAATGAACCCAGCAGGGTTCGTGGCCACCTCTCCTGTCACCCGAGGGGGCTGGAGGCAGTGCCTGTGTCTGCCCCAGCCCATGGCCTGACAGGCTGCACTGGTCGCTCAGCTTCACCTCCTGGGGTGCGTCAGGCACTGGGTGTGAGCAGAGGAACGAAAAACCTACTCAACCTGGTGCTGCCCACCCACAGTGCGTCGACCTCAGCAGGGCTGTGGCCCGCCAATAACTTCCACCCCTGCCCTGACCCACACACTTTTTGCAAGTTCAGAGGCTACCTGGTCACTGTGGAGCAAGGCCAGGCCAACACCTCGATGGCCCCCCTCCCCACAGTGCCAGTGTGTATGCAAGGGTCCCGTCCCCCGCTCGCACACCCTCACGCTCACACGTGGGGCTCCCTCATCAGACACTGTCACCAACAACCACAGAGCCCCAAGAGAAGCAGGGACCCCAGACATCTTAGCAGATTCTTGTAACAATCTGTTCCCTGGGACCACCAGCCCCATTTACAGATGAGTAAACTGAGCCTCTTGGGGTGATGCCACTTGCTAGAGCTGCTCACACAGTAGCAGGGGAACCAGGACCAAGGCTACGCCAAGGACCTTGATGTCAAAGGCTGTGCTTCCCTATCTCACCCCGTCTCTCACACCCAGCACACTGGGAGCCCCTGGGGTGTCCAACATCTCCCCCGAGACCACTGGCAGCCTCCTCAGAACAGCCTCGGAGGCTCAGACTGGGAGGCAGGTTCCAGAGGTCCCCTGAGCACCGCTTGCAACAGGAAGGGCCCCACCCTCTGCCCAGCTGTGGCTCTGTCCCAGGGCAGGGGTGGGGCCCATGGGCCCTGTTGCAGCCGTGGTGAGGCTCTGCCAAGAACCTTGGGTGCCAACCCATGGGCTCGGAGCTTTCTCGTTGACCAGGGAAGCAGGCCAGTCCAAGGGGCTCCTGGGTGGTGTCAAATTGCGTGGAACGGAAATTAGACCTTAAGCGGCCTGCCTCTGAGAGAGGAGTTTCTTTGTTTGCTCTTGGGGGTAAATTCCAGCCCCCGGCCTCTCCCCTGCGATTCTACTGACTTAATTTGGGCTTTTGTCTAGGGCAGCCCCTGGAGGGGATTACCCAAGGGTCCTATTACAGTTCCCAAGTCTGGCCCTGCTAATGAGTTCAGGGGCAGGTGGCAAGGTGAGCTCCAGGCTGTTTCCATGTCACCCCAGGAACAGCGTCTGCAGGGCTTGGTCCAGGTGCTGAGAGCGCTTCCTGGGTGCCGGCTGAGCAGACACAGGGCTGGGTTGGTCATGGCCCAGAGAGCCAGGTGACCACACGGGCAGTGCCCCTTCGTTACAGGGCTGACAGACCAGCAGACAGGCGGGCAAACAAGCCGCATCCAGGAAGGGACTTTGACATGGTTATGAGGGCTCTAAAGAAAAGGAGGTGGAGGCCGGGCGCGGTGGCTCACGCCTGTAATCCCAGCACTTTGGGAGGCCGAGACAGGTGGATCATGAGGTCAGGAGATCGAGACCATCCTGGCTAACACGGTGAAACCCCGTCTCTACTAAAAAATACAAAAAACTAGCCGGGCGAGGTGGCGGGCACCTGTAGTCCCAGCTACTTGGGAGGCTGAGGCAGGAGAATGGCGGGAACCCGGGAGGCGGAGCTTGCAGTGAGCTGAGATCCGGCCACTGCACTCCAGCCCTGGCGACAGAGCGAGACTCCGTCTCAAAAAAAAAAAAAAGAAAAAGAAAAGGAGGTGGAAAGAGAGAGGGCCTGGCTGCAGCAGAGACATGGGCCAGGGAAGGCCTCCCCTGGGTGGGGGACATTTAAACAGAGGCTTTGATGACTCACTGGAGCTGCCCCTGTGTGGATCATTGGAGAGGCCTTGCAGCCACAGAACACAGCAAGTGCTAAGGCTCTGAGGCTGGCAGAAGCCGGGGTGCCCAGAGTGGGAAGGAGGCTGCCACGTGGAGAAGACAGAGGCGCCCAGAACACAGGGGGATGGGTGGGAGCTGGGGGAAGAGGACAGGGTCTGAGGCTCGGTGGGGACCTAAGTGGAGGGGTCTAGGCAGAAAGTGGCCTCATCTGATTGGCTGTGTCACCCAGGCCCCGTGGGGAAGACAGATGGGGCAGAAAGCGGCATCCACAGGATCTGCAGGGGCCCCAGGGCCATGTCAGCATGGGGCCACCAGGTGGGAGAGGAGCTGCCTTGGGGCCAATGTGGGGGCCTCTATGTCTGAGCAGAGGGAGGGCAGGCAGCCTCGGCAATGAGATGGGGCTCTAGGGTATGCCTGAGCCCAGATGGCAGCCAGAGGACAGCAAAGGCCCCCAGGAATGGGGGGACCAGGCTGTGCCCGGTGGGCTCCACTTCATAGAAGAGGAAACGGAGGGTCAGGGAGGGTCAGAAGCAGTGCCCTGGTGATATAGTAGGGGGCCCAGCCGGGATCAAACCCCTGCCCGGGATGTCAACCTGCCCTAGTAACCACCAGTGCCAGGGCCCACCCCTCTGGGGCTTCCTGATCTGGTTTGGCACACCTGCCCCTGCTGGGTCTGCAGAGGGGAGCTCAGCCCGGGCACAGCCGGGTCCCCAATCGCTGGGCTGCCTCTACTGCCCCCTGGCTGCCACTCTGGCCCGGGCAGCGTCAACCCGACCATCTATTATTACCTCGAGACTGTCTGGGCCCAACCTGGGATTTTGCAAACAGGTTCACCAAATTGTCAATTAAGTGAAAATCAATCTTCAGCCATTCATCACAGGCTGCTGGGGCCGCGCACGGGCCGCCATCGATCGGGGCCCCTGGGGAGCGATTGAGGCCAAGTGCAGCCCACATCTGCTGCATCAGGGCAGATGCCACGATCCATCATCCCAAACGGCCGAGGCGCCCACCCGGTGGCCCGGGCTTGTCCAGAAGGGAGGGCAGGTGGAAGGGGCACAGCGCCCACCTGGTGGCCCGGGCTTGCCCAGGAGGGAGGGCAGGTGGAAGGGGCACAGCGCCCTTGGAACCTTTCAATGCTCTGGCCAGTGCTGGATCCCTGAAAGCCCCTTCCCTCCCCGCCAGGCCCCATGGCCCTGTCCTCCCCCTCCCACCCAGCCCTTCTCCCAGTGACAGGGTTGGGGGCACTTTGAGGGCTCTCCATGAAGGGCCATCACCCTGAGGCCGTGGCAGGGGCTGGGGGAAGTAAGGGGGAGGAGCCTGGCCCTCTCCCTGTCCTCAGCCTCCCCTCTCTGACCTTTCGGGAGACGCCCCTCTGCCTGGCTGTGCACACTAGGCACCCTGACCTCTCTTTCACTATTGTTTGTTGCCTCCTCTCCCAACCTGGCACAAGACTGTGATCCTGCAAGGCACCTTAAATGCACTGGGTTGAGCTTCAGAGCCTCCTGCTCTGTGAGGTCAAAGTCCGGTGAGACCCCATCTAGGGTGTCAGTGCCCAGACAGCAGGGCTGGGATGCTCCCCCAAGGACCAGAGCATTCCTCCGTGACTTCCACAAGAGCCCCTGCCCATGCTGGGGAAAACAGCCCAGAAACGCCCAGATTTCCATCATTTCTTTATAGTGGAGCCTGCAGCTTGTCACTTTGATGCCCTCCTGCAGACAGCCCCCCAGGCCCCTCATGCTGGGGCTGGACCAGCTCAGACTTCTGGACCCTCCCCGCAGGCTTTCAGGGGCTGAACATAGGGCTGGGACGTGCCATCAGTCCCGTGTGGGCTGCACCCCAGTATGCTGATGGAGCCTCAGGGAGAAGGGCCCCTTCTGAGCACCAGGTCTAGGGCTGACTGGCCACCTGGGTGTCCTCACTGGACAGAAGAGAACGTGGAGGGGAGAGCTTCCAGCCCCTCTTCTTGGGCTTCGTTGAGGCGGAGACCAGCAAGGGCTGGTCACTGTCAGCATCCCCTCCTCTCCTCGCCTCCCCCTCAGTCACAGAAGTCCAGCCGGGTTGTTCCACGAGAGCCAGAAAGCAGCTGGGTCACATGGGACAAGGGCCTTCAAAGTGTTGAGACCTGCTCACCTTCCAGTTGCACTTCTGGGGTCAATTCATGCCAGCCATCTGGCCTAGGTGGCTCAGACACTGCAGCAGGAGGCAGAGAGGACAACCTGCCCAACCCTCATGGTGCTAAGGCAATTGTCATCAGTCTGAGTGCGAGAAAAGCATTTTGCATGAAGGCATCCTGGGAGCATCATTCATTCATTCATCAAGAAATAGTAGGCTGGGCGCGGTGGCTCACGCCTGTAATCCCAGCACTTTGGGAGGCCGAGATGGGCGGATCACGAGGTCAGGAGATCGAGACCATCCTGACTAACACGGTGAAACCCTGTCTCTACTAAAAATACAAAAATTAGCCGGGCGTGGTGGCGGGCGCCTATAGTCCCAGCCACACGGGAGGCTGAGGCAGGAGAATGGCGTGAACCCGGGAGGCGGAGCTTGCAGTGAGTGGAGATTGCGCCACTGCACTCCAGCCTGGGCGACAGAGCGAGACTCCGTCTCAAAAAAAACAAAAACAAAAACAAAGAAATAGTTATGGCCGGGCGTGGTGGCTCAAGCCTGTAATCCCAGCACTTTGGGAGGCCGAGACAGGTGGATCACGAGGCCAGGAAATCGAGACCATCCTGGCTAACACGGTGAAACCCCGTGTCTACTAAAAAATACAAAAAAAAAAAAAAAAACAACAACAACAAAAAAAAAAACTAGCCGGGCGAGGTGGCGGGCGCCTGTAGTCCCAGCTACTCGGGAGGCTGAGGCAGGAGAATGGTGTGAACCCGGGAGGTGGAGCTTGCAGTGAGCTGAGATCCGGCCACTGCACTCTAGCCCAGGCGACAGAGCAAGACACCGTCTCAAAAAAAAAAAAAAAAAAAAGAAAGAAAGAAATAGTTATTAAACCATTAAGGGACTGTTGCCTCCAACCATGATGAAATAACAGGGGTTGTATTTGCTCACGTGCTAAGATGTACAGAACGCGTGGTTTTCTGACACTGGAAGCCGGGCGGCACAGTGCAGCGCAGTGATCCCTGAGAGATGGGAAGCGAGGGAGGCAGCCCTACAGTGGCCCCAGCTTACTGCCAGGCCTCAAGGTAGGAAGGGGAAACCCAAAGAGAGTCCCTGTCCCCGCAAGTTGACAAAACAAAGTTGAGGAGACCAGGACAAAGAGCAGGAGGGGAGAGAGCTGGCTAAAAGGAGGAGAGTTGTACAGAGAGAGGGAGCACTCCAGAGACCTACAGAAGGGTCCCCTCCGCTCAGCAGCTGAGGACTGACCAGCACATGAGTGTGAGGTGTGAGGAAACTGCCCAAGGCTGAGAAGGAACCACAGGGGAGTTGCAGAGGGAGCAATCCTTGGAACTATACAGGACTGAGAGTAGTTCATGCTGCCATCAGCCACAGTGAGAAGACCCCATAACACGTGGAGCATCGGGTGGAATACCCTGAAGGGTATTGTTTTAGGACTGGGGCACAATTAGCCCTGAATAGAAAGTGCTCTAGTCTAACATGATAACGAAACTCAAGGTCAAGCCTCTGAAGGATCAGACCCTTTCCAGTAATTTAACAATGTGTGGAACAAAGCTCAAGAATATTTATAGGAATATGGCCGGGCGCAGTGGCTCACGCCTGTAATCCCAGCACTTTGGGAGGCCTAGGCGTGCGGATCACAAGGTCAGGAGATCGAGACCATCCTGGCTAACACGGTGAAACAGCAGAGCAAGACCGTGTCTCAAAAAGAAAACCAAAACATAAAAAAATAAAATAAAATTCAAAGGAAGGCAGAAAAAAAGAAGGAAAAAGGAACAGAGAACAAATGGGAGGAATCAAAACAAATAACAGGTGATATCAATAATCACATTAAGTGTAAATGAGCTAAACATCCAATTAAAAGGCAGTGATTGTTATTCAGTCATTAAAAAAATGGAATTTTGACACATACTACAACATGAATAAACCCTGAGGACATTTGTTGAGTGAAATAAACCTGTCACAAAAAGACAAATACTGTATGATTCCACTTACATGAGGTATCTAGAGGAATCAAAATCATAGAGACAGAAAGTAGAACAGTGGTTATTAGGAACTGGGAAAGGAGAGAATGGGACTTTCGTGTGATGATCACAGGGTTTAGTTTGGGGGATAAAAAGTTTTGAAAATAGTGGTGGTAGTTGCACAAAAATGTGAATGTATTAAATGCCACTGAATTCCACACTTAAAAAGGTTAAAATGGCAAACGTTATATATGTTTTGCCTCCATTTTAAAAAAATTAATAATGTAATATATCGAAACCCACTGAATTATACAATTTAAATGGGTGAATTATATGGTATGAGAATTATAACTCAATAAAGCTGTTTTTTTAAAGTCAATGATTGTTAGAATCTTTTTTTTTTTGAGATGGAGTCTCACCCTGTCTCCCAGGCTGGAGTGCAGTGGTGTGATCTTGGCTTACTGCAACTTCTGTCTCCCAGGTTCAAGTGATTCTCCTGCCTCAGCCTCCTGAGTAGCTGGGACTACAGGTGTGAGCCACTACACCCAGCTAATTTTTGTTTTTTTAGTAGAAACGGGGTTTCACCATATTGGCCAGGCTGGTCTCAAACTCCTGACCTCGTGATCTGCCCACCTCAGCCTCCCAAGTAGCTGGGATTACAGGCGTGAGTCACTGGACCTGGCCAGAATCTATTTTAAAAATCATCCAGTAGGCCGGGCACGGTGGCTCACACCTGTAATCTCAGCACTTTGGGAGGCCGAAGTGGGCGGATCACAAGGTCAGGAGATCGAGACCATGGTGAAACCCCGTCTCTACTAAAAAGAGAAAAAATTAGCCGGGCGCGGTGGCAGGCGCCTATAGTCCCAGCTACTCGGGAGGCTGAGGCAGGAGAATGGCGTGAACCCAGGAGGCGGAGCTTGCAGTGAGCCGAGATTGCGCCACTGCACTCCAGCCTGGGCAACAGAGTGAGACTCCGTCTCAAAAAAAAAAAAAAAAAAAAAATCATCCAGTAGGCACGGTGTACCAGGCACTGTTCTAGACACTGAAGATTGAGCAGGAAACAAAAGCCAGCTTGGCCCTTCTAGAGCCCACCTGCTGGAAGTGGGACGGGCAATAAGCAGGGAATGGAAAGGAGGGAGGGAGATGGCTCCCTGACGGGCTGGGTGGGCCTCGCTAAATGGGACCCTATGACTAAGAGGGACCCTGTGGACACCAGGGAGAGACAGGGCAACCAGGGGGGCCGCCAGGCAGAGGCTGCTGGGCTGGTACCTGCATGGACATGTCATTTATAAAGGCAAAGAAATAGCATCCCAGCCTGGCATGGTGGCTCACGCTGGTAATCCCGGCACTTTGAGAGGCTGAGGCGGGTCAGTTGCTTGAGCCCAGGAGTTCAAGACCAGCCTGGACCACATGGCAATACCTCGAGTCTATGAAAAATACAGAAGTAGCCAGTGTGGTGGCTCCTGCCTGTAGTCCCAGCTAATCAGGAGGCTGAGGTGGGAGGATCGCTTGAGCCCAGGAGGTGGAGGTTGCAGTGAGCCATGATCACACCACTGCACTCTAGCCTGGGTGACAGAGCCAGACCCTGTTTCCAAAAAAAGGGAAGGGAAAGGGAGAGGAAGGGAGGGAAGGGGAGGGAAGGGAAGGGACAACATCCCCAAAAGGTCTGGAGAAAAGGGAAACCACTCAGGGTTTTATGCTACAATCCATCCCCTGAGTTCGTGTAGCCATGACAAATATAGTTTTGAAAAAGAGAAAGAGTATTGAATAATCTGGGAAAATGTCTGTCGCATTTTGGGTAAAAAAAACGAAAAAAACTGACAAGGCGCTGCCAGTGTCAATGTGTGTGAAAGCACAGCACACATGCACATACCACATAGGCACATATGCCATGTACACATACAAGTGCACACACTCGTGTGTACAGATGCACATACCAAGCACACCACACATATGCATACATATGCACACATGCGCACACCCACACACATATGCACACATCCATACACATGTGTACCCATGCAAACACACATGCACACACCCACACACATATGCGCACACCCACACACATATGCACACATCCATACACACACGGACACACACATATGCCCACACCCACACACATATGCACACACATATGCACACACCCATACACATGCGTACACACATATGCACACACCCATACACATGCGTACACACATATGCACACACCCATACACATGTGTACACACATATGCACACACCCATACACATGTGTACACATGCACATATATATGTACTCACCCATACACATGTATGCACACATCTGCACACACCCATACATATATGTACACACCCCCACACAATGCACACACCTATACACATATGTACACGCTCACACACACATATACACACCCATACACATATGTACACACACATATGCACACGCACATGCACACACCCATACACGTGTACACACACATATGCACACATCCACACACATGCACACACATGCACACACACACATACACAACTGTCATCTCCCCTGCAGATGAGGGGTTGAGACCCGGGCGATGTGATAACCACTTGCCCAGCAGTGGCAGAACCGTGTGGTGCCCTCTGGGGCGATCCCCTCCCACCAGGCTGCCTCCTGATGGCTTTTCCCAAGGTTGACTCGGCCCCAGAGGTCTGGCGACATCTCCCTGTCACCACGCTGAGTTCCTCGGATGACTGCAGCTGTGATGAGCCTTGAGGCCCCTGCCGGGACCCTGGCCTGGCCCAGGCTGTGTCCCCATGTCAGAGCATGTAAACAGCAAGGGCTCAGCCCGTGACCTCTACGCGCCGAGCCTGCCGTCTCAGGAACAAATTAGAATCTTACGAGAATCCTCATAAATCTTCCGTTCCTGACAAATCCAAAGGAAGATGGGGGAGAGGGGCAGGGGGAGGGGAAGGAGCCGGAGTCCCTCGCTAATTTCTCCAAACTGCTGTTTATTGAAATGAGACACCAGGGATAAGCAAGAGATGGATCAATAAAAGGCCTGTCTAATACAATCAGCCGGGGCCGCCAGCTTCCCGCCCCTCCTTCCAGGGGACACCGGAGGCAGGGGGACTGAGGAGCGCAGCTCGGGCCTCCCCGCTCCTGGGAACCTCCCCTCCTACACTGCCCTGAAGAAGCCGTTCACCTGCAGACACAGCCCACATCATGTTCCTGCAGCTGCTTCTCCGAGGCTGCCCCTCAGCTGGCCCAGCCTTCCCCACAGGTGTCTGCTCCCTAGGGAGAGCCAGGGGGGCCGGCTCGTGGAGAGCAGGACCCCACCCAGGCCCTCTGACTCCTGCCATCTCCAAGCCTCACCCCTGCAGCACCCAGCCAGCCCCAGTGCAGCCACCACGCCACCCTCCCAACATGCCCCACACACTCCAGCTTGCTGGGCCCTGCCTTCCCGGGCCAAGTCCGGGCACCTTGCTGTGCTGCTGGCCCTCAAGCAGTGGCTTTTCCTGAGTCATCCTGCCCACCTGCCTCCGGTCCGGTCCCAGGAATAACTGGCCACTCCTCTTCCTGGGTAACTGTGAGTCCCAGACTGGGGCCTGGACTCTGAGTGGCCCCACCCTGGCACACGAGCTCTTGGGGGCAGGACGGCCAACCCGGTGCTGGGCTCTTGGAAGGGGTTGTCATTTTAATTAGGCAACCAGAGGCTGACGGGGTCTTCCAGGGCTGGGCTCTCCATCGGCCGCCTGTGGTGGAATCACCAACACAGGCTTCATGTAGCCCAGGCCCCGTGCACACTCTGACCCGGCTGTTTCCACGCCTTGGCCACACACTGGCGAAGGCCTCGGGGCAGCCAGTTCAGGCTCCTGTTTTGCGGGAAGAGGCAGCAGGCATGGGGCAAACTGTCCTCCCAGCAGGAGCCCATGCCTCTGTGAAGCGGATTTGACATTCTCGGGTGCACCAGGCCCTGACCGCCTGGTCCTATCCAGGAACTCTGACACCTGCAGCAGGTTCCGCTGAGGGACCCCAGCAACCCTGAACCCGTCTCTGCGGATCTGGAGAACCAACAGCAAGTTCTCAGGGTTCAGTCGCCCCTCAGAGCAGGTCGAAGACTTAAGTCATCTAGGCTTCAGTTTCCTGGGGTGACAGACCCCCACTGCCCCAGCCTGCCCCCGACTTTCCCAAAGAGGGTCCTGCTTTCCGAGTATCCCCCTTTCGCCTTCAAAGTTGATGTCTGAAAATAACTATGATTGGGCCGGGCACGGTGGCTCATGCCTGTAATCCCAGCACTTTGGGAGGCCGAGGTGGGTGGATCATAAGGTCAGGAGTTCTAGACCAGCCTGGCTAACACGGTGAAACCCCGTCTCTACTAAAATACAAAAAAAATTAGCCGGGCGTGGTGGCGGGCTCCTGTAATGCCAGCTACTTAGGAGGCTGAGGCAGGAGAATCGCTTGAACCCGGGAGGTGGAGGTTGCAGTGAGCCAAGATCATGCCACTGCACTCCAGCCTGGGTGACAGAGGAAGAATCCGCCTCAAAAAAAAAAAAAAAAAAAGAGGCCGGGCGCAGTGGCTCAAGCCTGTAATCCCAGCACTTTGGGAGGCCGAGACAGGCGGATCACGAGGTCAGGAGATCGAGACCATCCTGGCGAACACGGTGAAACCCCATCTCTACTAAAAAAATACAAAAAACTAGCCGGGCGAGGTGGCGGGCGCCTGTAGTCCCAGCTACACAGGAGGCTGAGGCAGGAGAATGGCGTAAACCCGGGAGGCGGAGCTTGCAGTGAGCTGAGATCCGGCCACTGCGCTCCAGCCCCGGCGACAGAGCGAGACTCCGTCTCAAAAAAAAAAAAAAAAAAAAAAGAAAGAAAGAAAAAAGAAAATAACTATGATTGATACCTCAGTAAGCCCCAAATGAGTATTTTTGAGAGAACTTGCCCCATTTCCAGCTGTCAGCTGTGGAATATCACAGGTGGGAGGAGAACCAGAAAGCCCCACAGTGCGGCAATAAGTGATGTACGGCAGCAAACATCGCTGCGGAATTCATCAATTGTTTGAAAAATAGGCCTGCGTGCGCGTGCGACCAGCTCCACCACGGCTCTGTAGACGGGCCCGGTCCATCGTCTGCAAGGCCACGGAAATAGATCTCTGCACGGTGGCCATGTCTCTGCCAGCCCAGGTGTGCAAATGTCCCTGTGAAATACACCAAGGGAGGTATATTTCATTACAGAGCTGGGTGGCCTTGAATCACAGAGCCCTTGGCCTTCGACGGTCTTCCGGGAGAGGCCAGTGGATGGCTAATCCCTCCCGGGTAAATGGGAGGCAGGCCATTCCATACCTTCTCTCACACACACATTTTGGTGATGGCTGGATTAGGACCGGCTGCCGCGGTGCATGGGGTGAGAGTGGGGGGGAATCACTGGTGCTATGCAACAGGCAGCTCTGGGAAAGGGATCAGGAAGTTCCAAGTCAATCAATCAATCAATCAATCAACAAATGCAATGCCAAGCTTGGCTGGAGCTTAAGGGTCAGGACATCACTTGTGCTGACCTTGATGGGTAAACTCTGGGAGGTTGATCGTCTCTTTCCAGAAGGCTCCAAGGCAAATGTATGGGTTCAGCTTGGTCAGGGTACATGGTTGCGGGGTGAACGCACAAATGCTCAATGAGGCCAGCGTTTGAGGGCCACGGTCTCCACAGCGGCCGGAGTCCTGGGCTTGTGTCCACGTCTTCCACCAAAGCCAAGCCCACCCTGGGTTCAGCTCCACTTCTGACTACTCAGAGAGACCCTCCCCTCTGGCCCCAGCTTCCCCCTCTATAGGACGAGGGGTTGGGATGCCCCTCTCTGGTTCTGTTTACCGACATGAATCTCTGATTGAAACATCGCTCAGCGTATCTGGTGGGGAGGAGATGATACGGTTTCCGCGAGCTCCACTGAGAGATGATGCAATGTTTTTCCTGGATGCACGGTTTTTAAAAAGACCCTGATACGGGACGAGCTAATTGGGAATTCTTGAAGAGAGGAGCACTGGGGGCACAGGAGGTGGCCATGCTGGGAGCCGACCCCCGTCAGTTGAGAAAAGACCCTCTCTAAGTAGACCAGACGATACCAAGTGGGGGAGCCCCCAGCAGGTGCCCTGACAAAGAGGGGCCCCCGCCACGAGCAGGCCCAGGGCTCCTAAATGGGAATGGGTGGGGGGAGAACAGGGGCTAAGAGGAAATCAAAAGCAAATGATTTTCGGGATTAAAGCTCTCGAGCCCCAGCGAGATATTACCCATTTTTCATAGCAGACAAAAACATTTTCCAAGGGATCAATTTTGCCTGCGGAAGTCGCCTTCCTCCAGCCCACAATCCATCATATTTCCCCATTTGCAATTTCTTGGTGTCTGAGTGTTTTAAGTTTCCTATGAATTATTTTATAAAGCTTTCTTTCTTCCTGCTGAAATGAGGTGTTCCTGCCCTACCGGGAGGGCCCAACACCATTGAGTGGGGGACTGAGGGGCCAGCAGTGTCCCGGCGGGGACGTGGGCAGACAGCAAGGTGTGGACTTGGTCAGAGCCAGCCCTGGTGGCCCCCAGACCACCCCCAGCTTGGAGTTGGCCTCCTGGGACACAGGGAGGTGTCCAGTGCGGACCGGGGCAGAGGGTCCCAGCCCAGCCAGCCGGAAGGGACGCAGGTGGGCTTGGCCCTGGTGAGTTCGGGGGAGGCCACCAGCCACTTGGGGCCCTGGGGGGGAGGTGTGCCCAGGGGAAAGTTTTTGAGGAGATTTATTCTGATGCGCTGCTGAGGGGGACTCATCCTTCAAGAGGCAGCGTGTGTAAAAATTCCCTGGCCTGTTGATTGGTCTGTCAGGGTGATTTGTGACTCTTCCCCCGAGGTAATGGGAGCCACTGGGCTGGTGAAAGGCAGCCGGACAGATTGCTGAACAGAGCGGGCGGGAGGCCGCACAGCCGGCGAGATTTATCGACCTCAACCCACGGAGGCCCCTCCAACGCTTTCAATCCCGCCTTTCAGCCGTCACCCCGGCGATGGCCGCCCGGCAGGCTCCTGGAGCCCCACAGCACAGGGCACCAGACGAGGGTGCCGAGCCCCGGGGGGCTGCGCCATCTGTCCCCCCAGGAGGAGGAGAGGGCTCCATCCTCTGCTGCCCTGATTCACCGTTTGCTGGAGCTGCTGCCTTTTTGAGCAACGGCTTTATTGAGATGTAATTCACATACTGTACCACTCACCCATTTGCAGTGTACTGTTCAGAATATGCTAAAAACAGTGGGGTGTTTTGTACATTCACAGAGTTGTGCAGCCGTCAGCACAGTCCATCTTAGAACATTTTCATCACCTCAAAAAGAAAGCCTGCCAGGCACGGTGGCTCACACCTGTAATCCCAGCAGTCTGGGAGGCCAAGGCGGGCAGATCACATGAGGTCGGGAGTTCGAGACCAGCCTGACCAACATGGAGAAACCCCCGTCTCTGCCAAAAATACAAAATTAGCCGTGCGTGGTGGCTCATGCCTATAATCCCAGCTACTCGGGGAGGGAGGCTGAGGCGGGAGAATCGCTTGAACATGGGAAGCAGAGGTTGCAGTGAGCCAAGACTGCACCACTGCACTCCAGCCTGGGCGACAAGACCAAGACTCCGTTTCAAAAAAAAAAAAAAAAGAAAGCGTAGGTCCTCAGTCACCTACCCAGCCCCCGACGCCAGCCCTGGCAACCTCAAATCTGCTGTCCGTCCCTACAGATGTCTGTTCTAGGCTCTGCCTGTGAATGGAATCCCACAACGTGGCCTTTGTGCCCGGCTTCTCGCCCTCGGCGGGATGCTCCGAGGCTCGCCGTGTTTTCCCGTGTGTCAGTGCTGCATCCTTTTTACACCTAAATCACACCCCATGACGCGGTTAGACCGCGTGTTCATCCACCCATCTGCCGGCGGACGCCTGGGCTGTTTCCCCCTTTTGGCTGTTGTGAATGAAGCTGCTGTGACCGTGGACGGTTCCGTCTCTGCAGGGCCTGCCTTCGTTCCCTCGGGGCTGTGTGGTCACCCCGCGTTTAATGGAGCAGCTTGAGGAGCTGGGCACGTGTCTGTGGGGCCTGCCTTCGTTCTCTCGGGTAGGCCCTGATAGAGAATTTCTGGGCTGTGCGGTAACCTGTGTTTAACGGAGCAGTTGAGGACACTGATGGATTATTGACTGCTGGCTGCTTCCATTTCATTTTCCACTTTTCCCTGATTATCAGAGTCAGACGCACTCATCATCCCAAACCTGTGACACACAGAACAGTTGAAGAAACACAGCAACCCCTTCCCCATCCGTCCATGGATCCCGGCGGCTGCTCTCCCACATTTTCTGCCACACTCGTTCTTTGCACACCAAGGACATCCTATAGATCCTGTTTTTGAACCGGCCTTTTCTCACCACGGGATCTCCCTGTGTTATTGGAAACTCGGGATCTCCCCGTGTTACCGGAAACTCTTCCTACACATCGTTTTTGACAGCTGCGTAATATTCCGGGCCGTGGAAGCCCCACCACTTGCTCAATGGATCTTCCCAGGAGCTCCAGGGGGCAGAGAGAACGATGCCAGTGCCAGGGATTGAACAGCCCTCCCTGGAGGCCGTCATCCACTTACACGTCCAGCCATCAGTTTCCCCCCTTCTAGGAGCCAGGGCCCGGCCATGGCCTTGGCCAGCTTGAGGTCCCAGTGACGGGGACTAAGGCTGACCCGCAGGGCCCACAGTGCATCTGGACTCTCTCTCCATGGACAACCTCGTCCACAGAGTCCTCTCTTCCCTCTGGGCCCTTCTGACCCTGGCGGGGATTCTCCACAAGGGTCCAAAGGACACCATTGTCCTCCTGACCCCCTCACGGACGGCTGCCAATATGTCAGGGGGAGGGGCAGGACAGGAAAGAGGGGAGGGGAGAGACTGGGGGATGGGAGAGACTGGGGATGGGAGAGACTGGGGGAGGGGAGAGACTGGGGGGAGGGGAGAGACTGGGGGAGGGGAGAGACTGGGGGAGGGGAGAGACTGGGGGGATGGGAGAGACTGGGAGGATGGGAGAGACTGGGGGGATGGGAGAGACTGGGAGGATGGGAGAGACTGGGGGGATGGGAGAGACTGGGGGGACAGAAGAGACTGGGGATGGGAGAGACTGGGGGGATGGGAGAGACTGGGGGATGGGAGAGACTGGGGGGATGGGAGAGACTGGGGATGGGAGAGACTGGGGGGATGGGAGAGACTGGGGGGATGGGAGAGACTGGGGGGACAGAAGAGACTGGGGGATGGGAGAGACTGGGGGGATGGGAGAGACTGGGGGATGGGAGAGACTGGGGGATGGGAGAGACTGGGGGGAGGGGAGAGACTGGGGGGAGGGGAGAGACTGGGGGGATGGGAGAGACTGGGGATGGGAGAGACTGGGGGGATGGGAGAGACTGGGGGGAGGGGAGAGACTGGGGGGATGGGAGAGACTGGGGGAGGGGAGAGACTGGGGGATGGGAGAGACTGGGGGAAGGGAGAGACTGGGGGGACAGAAGACACTGGGGGGATGGGACAGACTGGCCACATGGCTCCCTTCTTGATCCCATGGACGCTAATCCAGCGTCTGAAACTGGTTCTGGAGCAGGTGGGACTGTTCCAAGAAGAACGTGCTCCTCTCCTAACCCACGTGGCGCATGGAGACCTCATTCCTCACCAGACGTAGCCACCAGCGCGGGCCCTTCCTGTGTGCTGGGCTCTGCTCTAAGCCTCCGACATGGGACTGCTTGCTTCACCTCCACACTGCGGGGTGGGGGCTGCTGTTCCGTCCACTCCACCGATGAGCAGACTGCGGGAGGAGAGGTGAGGTCCTGAAGCCCGCAGGTGGCAGAGCCTGCCCCGCCCTGGGTAGCCCCTTTTATGGCAGTGTCTCTGCCACCTGCCAGGCAGCCCTTCCAGGAGGGGGCGGCCAGGGCAGCCTTCGGCCTTCCCCAAAGCCGTGTGCAAGACCGGCAGGGCAGCCGCTGGCACCGAGGGCAGGCCAGGAGCCCAGACTTCTTCTCATGCCAGGGGCCTCACCGCTGGGTGGGGCAGGCTCCTGGCGGAGGTGCGGCACGGACATGCACACCCCAGCCCAGCCTCGTGTGCCGTGGGCAGGGAAGCCACTCACCAGCTCTGGGATGTGGGACATACTGGTTGTAGGCCCCGAGCCTCAGTTTCCCCTTGTGAAAAATGAAGTCTTGGGCCTGTGGTTAGCTCAGAGGGATCAGTGCTCCTTTACTCCTGACCCCTCCAGCCTCAGACACGGGTGACAGCATGAGGGACTGGCACCACCCAGGCAGCGGCAGTGGAACCCTGGTTCTGGGAAGTGTCGGGGTTCTGAGCTGCTAAGTCCTGAAGTGAGGGCTCTGTGGGGCCTTGTGCCCAGGCCTGGAGGGTTGCAGAGCCGGAGCACTCTGCCGTGCCCAGCCCTTCAAAGGAGGTGGTTTCTTCATCCCCTCAGACCGACCATTCACTGGACGGTCAGGGTGAGCATCTATGAGGCTGAGGCCCAGCAACGAGGCTCACCTGTGAACCGGCCTGGCCGATCCCCCTCCGCAGCCCATGTTCTGCTGTGATCGAGTGACAAATCCACTCCTCTGGCCGCTCTGGAGCCTCATTCTTCTTCCCAGCTCCTCCAGCCTCCCTGAGCTCACTGCTGCTCAGCTAGCCCTTCCTGACCACAGCCACACACGGAGCCCTGTTCCTCTCAAACTCTGACCCTGACCCTGGCCATTGATCTTGACCCCTGCCTCAGACTAGGCCCTGATTTCCCGTCACAGACCAGGCCCTGATCCCCATCACAGACCAGGCCCTGATCCCTGTCTCAGACCAGGCCTTGATCCCCATTAAAGGTCAGTCCCTGATTCCTGTCTCAGACCAGGTCCTGATCCCCATCACAGGCCAGACCCTGATCCCCATCACAGACCAGGCCCTGATTCCCGTCTCAGACCAGGCCCTGATTCCCACTTCAAATCAGGCCCTGATCCCCATCTCAGAGCAGGCCCTGATTCCCGCCTCAGACCAGGCCCTGATCCCCATCATAGACCAGGCCCTGATCCCCGACACAGACCAGGCCCTGATCCCCATCTCAGACCGGGCCCTGATTCCCGCCTCAGACCAGGCCCTGATCCCTGTCTCAGAAGAGCCCTGAGCCCAGACCCCAGTCCCAACTAGAGCCCGATCCCAGAGGAGGAAGGCATTGTGCAGGTTCCCATCCTAAGCAGAGGGCTGGCAGGGTCACCCTCACTGTTGGGGGATGGCAGGCCTCTCTGCAGGGGACCAAGAGTGACCATATCCTGAGGCATCTCAGCCACCACTGCTGAGCCCCATGAAGGTGGGGCTTTGGCCACAGGGCAGCTGACCAGACCCCCTTGCCCAAAACTGCTGAGGGTGAGGCCACAGTGTCTGTTGTGACTTCACCATGCAGATTACAGGCCAGATGGCCACTGGCTGCTGGGGGCCTTTCCCAACATCCCAGGAACCAGGGTTCCTCCCCAGGTGCTGTGCGGGGCTGTGTGGGGCTGTGCCCAGGACTCTCGGGGAATGGGACTTTCCAGCTGCCACCTTCACAGGACTAAATTCCCCTTTCTCTAGACCTCCAGCCTTCAAATTTCAATCATAACTTCAGCTAAAAGCAGCGGCAGGACAGACGATGAAGGGAAGTGACACGGAGCTAACGCGTAGTGCTCCCGGAGACGCTTTCCCCGCTTTCTCGAAGCTCCTCCGCACGGCGGCCTGTGGGCGGCCACGGCACCGCAATCTATTCTCAGTTTCCAAGTGGAAATTAAATTCCCTGTAGCCGAAATGAGCCTCCGCTTCAATCAGCCTGAAGCCTGTCCCCCCATCCCCCACCGCCCTCCCGCTGCAGCATCTTTTAAATATGCAAATGAAGACACCTTGCTAAATGGTCAGCAGGATTGATCCTGCTGTTTTCATCAAGAAAATAAAATTAAAAAGGAATCAGGTGGTTACTGGGCTGCCCCGAGAGCTCCCCAAGGGCCTGCGCCCTTTGGCTGCTTGGGTATTCTCTGAACAGACGCTCTCCAGGCCCCGACCCCACTCCTCAGGGGACCACACTGACCTTGAGAACTTCTGGAGGACACAGGTGGTGGCTATTGCTGGCAGGGGGTTTGGGCGCCTGCCTCAGGACCCCAGCTGGGTCTGATCCCACAAGCGCCTAGTGGCGGGGTCCCAGCTGTGCCCGTGACCCCCACACCCTGTTTGTTCCTGCCCTGTCCCCTCTCTGGGCTGTCATTTCTTCAGCAATAAACTCAGGGATCCCCAGATCTGAGTCCCCCAGCATGGCCTGTGGCCCACCTGGGCTGGAGAGTGTGATCACAGCTCAGGCCCCAGCCCCTGGTATTCCCCAGTCAGGATGGGGGCTGCTGGGGACCTGCCTTCTTCCTCTTCTGGGGTTTTGATGCACAATCCCTGAAAGCCCCAAATTTCTAGCATATTTATTCATTCATTCACTCATTCACTCACTCATGCATTCATTCACTCACTCATTTGTTCACTCATTCATTCATTCACTCATTCATTCACTCACTCATTCATTCACTCATTCATTCACTCATTCATTCACTCATTCATTTATTCACTCATTCATTCACTCACTCATTCACTTATTCATTCACTCACTCATTTATTCATTCACTCATTCATTCACTCACTCATTCATTCACTCATTCATTCACTCACTCATTCACTCACTCATTCATTCCACAGACGTCGGTGCACTGGATCCTGAAGACACAGATAAGATGGACTCGGCCTCCCAGGGTGTTCACAGCCCTGTCAGTCAGACTGGTTTTCTCTGGGAGAGGGAAGGGGGCTTCCAGACCCAAGAGAATGACTTTGCCACAGTGGGACCTCAGGCTTGGGAGCAGGGGGCTAGAGGGACTTGTGGCCTTAGCCTCCTCCCAGGGCCCCAGCCCTGGGGCTACAGAGAGAGGGCAGACGTCTGATTATCCCAGAGAGCCTGGTGGCAGCTGCCTCCCAGAAAGCAGGAGCTTTGTTTCCAGGATGAGAGTGGCTGGAGACGAGTCCAAGGACCTCCAAGGCCACGGTCGGCCTGTGCAGATCTGTCTCAGCACCACACTCCACTCAGGCCACCCTGGAGGAGGGACAGGTCAGGCCCAGACCCATCCCAGGAACTCACGGCCAGCAGGGTCACGGGCCTGGCCCACGGGACGAGTGGTCTTTGTCAAGAGCAGAACTTGGCATCAGCAACAGCCTTTAGTACTTCCTGAACCAAGTCCAGTGCCAGATTGGGTTCCAGAATTCTACCGACGAGTCGCCCTGAATCTCTCGACGGCCCGCAGGCTTGTTTCTGTCACTGCCCACGTTCTACAGGGCAGTGTGTGGTGTGCCCAGGTCCCAGCTCCCCCTCCACAGGGCAGAATCAGGCCTCGAGGGTGAACGTGGTGGCTTCTCTCAGTGGGTCCTGGGTTCCGCCGCTCCCTTGCCAAGGTGTGCAACAGGAAGTCCCCTCCCCCATCTTTGATTTAAAGCTGTGACGTTAATTATGATGCGTGATTCTCACTGTAATTAAACTGATTCATTTCCAACAATCAAGGCTACACTGAATAATATATTTAATTAGCCAGATCTCCTGTGCACGTTGGCAGGACGGAACTGGCAAGTTCTCGGTGTAATACACTTAATTCTGAAATAAATCATTGTTTGGATTGACGCACAGTGGGCCTGCCACCCAAGGGGACCCAAGGCACTGTGGAGTGGGCTCTGGGTTGGAATGACCGGCTCTTCCATCCAGTTCTTCAGGTGTGGGAGGAGGGCCAGGGGGCTGGGGGCCTGGGAGAGGCTGAGGGGTGGAACCAGCTCGGCCTGGGGCTGCCTGTGGGGATGGCTCAAGGCCAGAGGTTGTGTCCTGGGGCCTGGGTAGTGCACAGGCCTCGGGGCTGCCATTTTTATAGAGTGAGGACCAGAAAGCCCACCTCTCAAGCAAAGACGGGGACCCAGAAGTGCCCCCGCATCTCTGCCCGCACCCTAACGGTGGGCTGTGTCCTAGACCAGGATGCCCACCACTGCCCTCTTGGAGGCCCAGCGAGGCTGCAGTGTCTTCCTGAACATCCACCTTTCCCACCCCGCTGTCCAACGCCAGCCTGACCTCAGCTGCCCTGGGGGGTGCCCTGCACCTTTGAGCCCGGTAGAAGGGCTTTCGTGACTTTGGTGCTCCAGCGAAAGTAGGTGATGCCAGCTCACCGGCTGCTCAGGGAAGCCTGGGGCAGACAGCACCACCTCTAGAGAATGCCAGGGGTGGAGCCCCCTTGGCCTGTACAGGCCCCTGGTCTCTGTTCATCTGAGCCCCACGTCCCCTCTTTACAGCCCAGCCCCTGGTGCCCAGCAAGTGCTGGCTCCCCTGTCCCAGTAGACACAGGCCCTGGGGCCTGCCCTCTTTCCCCCACCCCTTCCCTGGCTGGGCCAGGCCCCTGCCCTCTTGGCACCGCCTTCCCGTCCATCTGAGCTCCACACGCCCAGGGGCCCCGCCCAGAACATGACAAAGGAGGCTGCACCCTCCATCTGGAATTCAAAGAGGAACAAACACACTTAAGGGGAACGTTCCTTGGTCCTGAATTATGCGGGCCCTTTGTCCCTTGCAGTGGAATCCCGGGGACCGGGGGCCCCCCTGCCCCGTGCGTGTCTTCATCCCCAGGAGAGCAGCGGGGGAGGGGAAGTGTGCCCGCCTGCCCAGGCTCCAGTTACTGTGTGCGCCGCCATCTGCCTGGCCTCCTGCATAATTCAGGCGCCTAAGAGAGGCCCCAGCGAATGAGCGTTGACGAGCTGAATGGCCTGATCGGATGTCACGACACCGGACACTTGCTGAACAGGACACGTGTCCTTTTGCCCCGTCTGTGTTGCGGTGACAGGCCAGGCAGGGAGCGGTGTGGGTGGTCTCTATGCTCGGGTGTGAGGGTCAAGTTAGCTGCTGGTGCCCCAGAGGCAGCCACATGCTTGGTGGCTCAGGGCTTGGCCGTGTGGGGCTTTGGTCCCACCTCCATCCCCCCACCTGCTGTGTGGCCTTGATCGGGTCGCTGCCTCCTCAGGCCTCAGTTTCCTCATCTGTGAAATGGACCCGGGGCAGGACCTGCCTTCCATGGTTGGAGGGGGCGTGAGGATGATGGCCAAGTGGCCCCTGGAGGCCCAGCAGGGTGCGGCAGCTCGGGGCTGACGTTTTGGGGCCCTGGGCACGAACCTCGGCCCTGGCTCTGGCCCTGGGGATCCCGCTTCCCCTTCCATGCTGCACCCTCTGCTCTACGAAGCCAGAGAGGCAATTCCACCCTCATGTTCAACTCTAAAATGAGACCTTGGACCTTGGTATGCACCGCCGGGGACCCATGTGCCACACAGCTTCTCCGAGTGGACACGCCACAGCAACTGCCCGTGTCTGTGTCCTAAGGCCCCTGGGCTTCCCTCCTGGCCCCGCCACGGGTGGGCGGCAGCTCAATACTCAATCCCCGTGGAGGCCCAGCTGCCAGCCAGTCCCAGCAGACAGTTAGGGGCTGGACACCAGGCACAGAGGAGCCAGCCTGGAAGACCACAAGCCCGTAACTGTGTCTCCCCAAGATGTGCAGCCCCAGGGAGCGCAGCCCACGAGCAGGCACAGCCCTCTCTGCCATCCCCTCCGCCAGGCACCCTGGGGGGACTGTTGTGAGGATCAAGAGATCAGAGCTCCCACAGGGCCAGGCAGGGAGGGGCTGCAGTGGAGGGACCTTCCCTCCCGGGCAGCTGTTCCAGGGGTGCTGACCCAGCTCACTGAGAGGCCTGGGGCTCAACTCCTCCCTGCCCTCCTCGCAGCCGAGTTGGCACCTGCAGACCAGGTAACCTGAGCTGGTTACCTCCTGTGCGCCTGTGCTGGGGCCTTTTTTTTTTAAGAAAAGAGGGAGCCCTCCCCTTCAATAATTGATGAAAGATATTAACAATTGAATCCTGGAGAACATCTGGCAGGTGGGGAGCTTCTCACCCGGTCCGCAGCAATCAGATTAAACTGGCTTTGAGAGGCAGGGGCACCGGCTGGGTGGAGGCGGGGCCCGTCCTGCCTGGGGTCTGGGAGAGGAGCTCTGCCCACTCACTACTCCGTGGCCGGTGCCCCTTCCACACTGGGGGTGGCCTGGGCCTGGGAACTTAATCAGCAAGGGGGGCTTTGCGGGTCCCTCGAGGCGCTGCTGTGAGCATGGGCTCCTTTCTCCCATGGTGTGTGTGGACTCATACACACGGCCATGCACACACACATTGCACACATCACACACGTATGCATATGTGCACACACGTATCACATGTGCCTCTTGAACACTACGTACCACGTGTGCACATTTGCTTGCATAGGTGCATGCACACACCACACAGCACGCACATGGGTTTGCACACAGCAGGTCATGCATGTACATGCCTACACACATGTGCATGTGCACACATACCACTTGCCCTTGCACACATACACTTGTGCACCTTTGCACATCACACATGCACACATGCACAGATGCACACACGCAAGCACATTCACGTTGTGCACACACACCACACACATGTCCACACTTCCTTTCCCGAAGGTGACCTGCCACCTCCGCCCTGACTCTGGGGGCCTATTGGAGGCTCCAGGGACCTCAGGGACCTCTTTGGGCTCTGCTCAGAAACTTGCCTTCGTGGCTCTGCCCTCGGAGGTGGGAAGAAGGACAGTGAAGCCAGGGCGCTGGGGGTCCTGCTCAGGTCTTGCATCCTCGTTGTAGAAGCAGCAGCTCTTTCCTTTTAAGACCCGAGTGAGGAGGGGGTTGGGGGTGGGGGCCTGGTGACCAGGGGCTGGCTGCTGGGACTGGAGTGGCAGCCGGACGGGTCCTCGGGTCCTCGGGATGGCTTTTCTTTCTTAGAACCACCTGAGTATGGAGACAGGCATTGTCTATGAGGTGCTCCCCCAGGCCTCCCCGGGGTGGCTGCTCTCAGGACAGAATGAGCTAAGCCCCTTCCTCTCACTTTATTCTGTTTAAGCCTCACAACCTGAACTTATTATTCCATTTTACAGCTGAGAACACTGAGGCCAGGGATAGGGAAGAACTTGCTCAGTGCTGCCCAGCTCCAAACCAAGTGGCCAGATGTCCACAGCCAAGTTCCGCAAGCCCTCCTGCCATCCACAGCCTGACCCCGGGGCTCTGCTCCCCGACATAGCGATAACAGGGTCCCACCAGCCCCCAGGGTGCCGGGAAGCCAGGGCAGCTGGCAAGGTGCAGGTCTCCTGCCCTTCCCCTATCCACTGGGGACCCTTCTGGATGGTGCCGCTCCCTCAAGTGGATTCACTCCAGCTCTGCCTGGAGGCCCCAAGGGCGGGCAGCCCGAGGAAGGGGCTTCCTAGCAGGTAAGGGAGGCCAAGGTCCCACCAATGGACTGAGTTTCAGGGAGAGTATCTCAGGCTCCAGAACCTTCCAGGACTTGGGGATTGGGTGCAGGAGTGATGTCTGCAGAGAGGAAATGGAAGAGGATCCCAAAGCCAGGCAACCTCCACTGCATGGAGGACGAGGAAGGGGAGGAGGGGAGAGAGGAGTTGGTGGGTTTGCACCTCCAACCTTGGCCGCCTTGGGTGGGTGGTGAATAAACAAGTTCCGCCCGGAGCAGACGCTGTCTGGGAGCCTGGGACGGCACCCCTTCTTTCCCTGCCACTCTCCAGGTCCCAGCCACACCCATGGGCAACTCACACATGTGGGTCACTTTTCAGTGGGTCCCACGGGACCCGCCCAGGTGCCAGCCTCCCAGTTCCTGTGATGGTGCCCCTTCCAGGTACGCCCCCAAATGCCCTGCCCCCAATCAGAGTCAACGATTTCCTCCTTACAGAAACACAGCTGCAGAATCCCTCCATTGTGCCTAAGCTACTGGGCTTTGGAGGATGAGGACTCTTGGGCACACTGGCCTGCTGGAGGGCCTCGGCTGCCCTTGGCCTGGGCAGAGCTGCCTGGGCCTTCTAAGCAGGTGGGCCGCCACGTGCTGAGCATTCCTGAGAACCCTGACCCCTGAGGAAGTGGGGGGCAGAGAGGATCCGAGAGGCATGCATCTGTGTTGCGACCAGGACTGGAGCCTGCATCCTTCTCACGGGTGCCTTCTGGGGCCTCAGTATTCCCATCTGTCCAGTGGGGCTGGAGTCCCCCAGATTCCTTCTTACAAAATGCATTCGTAATGCTCAATCCACACAGTGTCCCCAGGACGCGGGGCGGCGCTGGACTGGAGGTCCTGGGGTTTGACCGCGTTGAGCCTTTGCTATCGCCCTGGCCTCCGCTATAGAGCTCAGGCCCGTTGTGCAGATGAGAAAAATCAAGACCTGGGAGCAGAAGCCACTTGCCTGACCTACTGTGTTTGTAAGTGGTGGGCTGGGCTGCAGAGCTGGACCCACAGGGCCCAGAGCGGGTGGCGGGTGACAAGTCCTTGTGCTTCAGGGGAACCCAGGCAGAGCCGTTGCCGAGAGCTGAGTGTGGGGGACCAAGGCTTTTGTCACCACCTTCCACAGCTGAAAGTCAAATGGTGAAACACTAATTTGCAAAGAGCGTCCAGCCATCTGGCTGCTGACCCAGACTTGGAGATGGTGCTGTGGCCCAGCAGAGGGAAGGCTTGCGTTCCCCATTCCCTGGACATGTCACCCTCTGCAGAGCTCAAAGCCAGGGAGCCCATGTAGGTGGGAAGGACGTGGAGACTCTGCCGTGGGCCCTGCAGCACCCTTCTCAATAGCCTCACCACCCACCTGCCAGCATCTCTCCAGACCTGCCGGAGACACCACCTGCCAGGCCCTGCTGGTTCCAGACTGACCACCTCAGGACCTGACCACGTGTGCACTGCAGAGCCGGCCAGGGGGCTGTTCCTGGCTCCTCCAGGGGCCTAAGTGTCCCAGCAGCCAACTTCTGTCAGCCCAGAGGCATGAACCCCAATGCACCGAGGGGGATACTGAGGCACAAGGAGATTAAATCATGTGCTCCATGATCCTGCCCGAGTCAGGATGAGATGACCAGGGTGTCCCTAAAGTTGCCTAAATACTAGGAGGGAGACGGGTGAGGTGGGGAGCTGGGCTGCAGAAATGTGTGGGCCTCCGGGAAGCAGGGATTCCAGCTGCTGGGGGCCAGGGCAATCCAAAGAGTGGGCTGAGGGAGCAGGCGAAAAGCCCATTGCCCCCTCCCCAGCATGCACAGGCTTCCAAGGCTAACCCAGCCCTGCTGGAGGTAGCTGGGCTGGCCCCAGCGGGCATAGAGGTCCTGCTTTCCCTGTAACTGGTCCCAGCTGGTTTAAAAACCCTCCCAAGTGTGAGCGGTGGGGATGGGAACCCTCGTCCTGGCTGCTTGGATGAATGCCTTTGGGGTGAGGAGCTTGGGTTGGGCCTCTGGGGAGGGGCGATAAAGGGGCCCCTCCAGGGAGGCTGCAGGCCTGGCCTGGGGACCTCGGTGCAATGGGGTGGGGGTCCTTGCTGGTTCCTCACCCTCCTGGAAGCACAGGGGCAGCTCTGGGAGGTCAAGGGAGGGCAAGGCCTCCGGTCCCCACCCCCGCCCGCTCCCCACCCCAGCCCCTGGCCCACTCTGCTCCTCCTCTCCCCTACCCCGTGGGTCCTGTTGACTTTGAGGACTTGGATGGGGAGAATTGAGAGCCTTGAGTGTCCCTTGAGCGCCCCCTGGTTTCACAACCACAAACCTGGAGACCTAGGAGGGCGAGAGACTTGTTCCAGGTCTCACTGGAAGAGGCAGAGCCGGGACTCCCTGTCCAGGACCTTGCCTCAGTTTCCCCTTCCACTAGATGGACTGGGGCCCCTGCCACTCCAGGATCTCTGGGAGACCTTGATGATCACAAAGACAGCCGCCCTGGGCAGCCTGCAGGAGGGCACAGGAGGAGTGGCCCCCAGGCCGTGGGGCACGGACTGACCTGTGGCCCAGTCCACCAACCAGGAACGGGGACGGTCCTGGCCGGCCCGGGCTGGGGGCCTCAGCACCTGCGTGCTCCGAGAGGTCCACTACATCTGCATCCATGCCCAGGGCCAGGACCCCTCCTTGCCTCAGAGCCCGGCCAACCTCGGAGGCCACCTGGGACATGTGGAAACAGATGAATAATATGTTTTAAATTTTTCCAGTTTTACAACCTGGAGACAGGCTTTTAAACAGCCTCACCAGTCAGAGGGTGGGGGTCTCGCTTTATGAGGGAAACGGCCGCCCTGAGCAGGCGAGGTATGTTCGCCCCCACCCCCACCCTAGGATCCTTCCCAAGCCCCTGGGGAGCCTCTGGCCATGAGCGATGATGCGGAGAGCCCTTCGGCTCGTAGAATAGTGATTCCAGCCCGCGTGCATTGATCTCCCTGAGTTTTTAAAGGAAATTTTATTTGTTTGGGGTTTCTAGTCATTAAGTTAAAACCAGTAAAATAGAGCAAAATCAATACCTGTAGGACCCAGCACAACCAGTCTGCATTACGATGCTAAACAGGCTGAATAAATGGTGGGCCAGGGTTAGGCTGGGGGAAGGGCCTGGTAAGTGCAGGAGCGGGGTGGGGAGAAGGTAGGGGGTGTAGGTTGGGGAGGGAGGGAGCCCCAGGAGGTGGGGAGGGAACCCTGGGAGGGAGGCAGGGAGACTGGGGTCCTTTGAGCTTCTCCTGAGCTCGAGGGGAGCTGCGAGGCCTGCAGGGGCCAGTGTTGGTGGAGGCATCGGCTTTATGGGGCAGAAATGGTGATCTTGAAGTCCAGAGGGTCTCAAGCCTCCCTGCTTCCCCTCGTACCCCCTGCCCTTTGAACCCCGGAAGCACACAGGGACCACCAGCTCCCTGGATGCGTCAGTTCTGCAGACTGGTCTAGGCTTTGCTTCCTTCTCAGTGACGCCTGCTATGGTGGTGGCAGAAGGAGGCCCTGCCCCGGGTCGGTCCTGCCAGCCTCCCACCGTGAGACTGCCCTGGGCCCCGTCCCTGTGAGTCCCCTGAGAGGTGGCGTTGCTGTCCGGTCTGCAGGGAAGATGGGCCCTGGGCTGTGGGCTTCTTGAGACCGGCACTGGTCACAGCTGGGACCAGGTGAGAGCAGAATTAAGCTTTGGAGAATGGTGGGGAGTGCAGTTGCTGCCTTGGAAAGCTCCGGAATGCTCTGGAAAGCTCCTTATGCTGCCAGGAGGCCAGAGCTGGGCAGGAGCTGAGGGTGAGCACCTCCGGGTTGGGGTGGGCAGAGACGAGGGGGCTCTGCCGGGGTGGGACGGGCTTAGCAGGGAAGAAAGCTGGCTCGCTGGCTCGGTGCTGGGTGCCATGAGTTTCCAGAAGCTTCTTGTCTTGGGGGAGCCACATGTGTGCCTCAGCCAATAAGGCCTGGCTGGAAAATCCACAGCTTCTGGTCTCTAGAGCTCAGCCCCTCACAGGATAGGGAATGAGGGGGCAGGTGGCCTGCACTTAGCCTCTATATTTTATTTATTTATTTTTAACTTTTATTCATTTTTATTGCTTTTTGAGACGGACTCCCCCTCTGTTGCCCAGGATGGAGTGCAATGGCGTGATCTCAGCTCACTGCAACCTCCACCACCCAGGTTCAATCAATTCTCCTGCCTCAGTTTCCCGAGTAGCTGAGACTACAGGTACACACCACCACGCCCAGCTAGTTTTTGTATTTTTAGCAAAGACAGGGTTTCGCCATGTTGGCCAGGCTAGTCTCAAACTCCTGACCTCAGGTGATCAGCCCACCTCAGCCTCCCAAATTGCTGGGATTACAGGTGTGAGCCACTGCACCCAGCTGACCTCTATATTTTAAATAACAGCTTTATTGAGATAGAACTCACATCCCATCCAATTCATCCAGTTAGAGCGTATGATTCAACGGTTTTCTGTGTACTTACAGATGTGCGCAACTATCAACACAGTCAATTTTGGAACATTTTCTTCACTTCAGAAAAACTCCAGGAAATTCTGGCACGAGCTGTGATGGGGACGTGCCTGGAGGACGCTGTGCTCAGGGAAAGGAGCCAGCCATGAAAAGGCAAGGCCTGAGTGATTCCTCCTACAAGAGGTCCTGGCGACAGACAGCAGAGGGGTGTATGCCAGGGGCCGGGGGAGGGGGTGGGAACAGAGCTTCAGTTTGGAAAGAGAAAGTTCTGTCAATGGAGAAAAATGATATTTGTACAGCAATGCGAATGTGCTTAATGCCACTGAAGTGTGCAGTTCAAAATAGTGAGGATGGTGTGATGGCTGTTTCGTGTGTCAACTTGACTTGGCTCCTGGGTTCCCAGATATTTGTTTGAACATTTGGCCGGGTGCAATGGTTCATGCCTGTAATCCCAACACTTTGGGAGGTTGAGGCCAGAGGAACGCTTGAGCCCAGGAGTTTGAGATTAGCCTGGGCAACACAGTGAGACCCAGTCTCTGCAAAAATAAATAAATTAGGCTGGCCACAATGGCTCATGCCTGTAATTCCAGCACTTTGGGAGGTTGGGGAGGGCAGATCACTTGAGGCCAGGAGTTCGAGACCAGCCTAGCCAACACGGTAAAACCCCACCTCTACTAAAAAATACAAAAATTAGCTGGGCTTGGGGGTGCACGCCTGTAATCCCAGCTACTCGGGAGGCTGAGGCACGAGAATCACTTGAACCCGGGAGGCAGAGGGTGCAGTCAGCTGAGTTCATGCCACCGCATTCCAGCCTGGGTGACAGAGTGAGACTCTATCTCAATAAATAAATAAATAAATAAATAAATATAAATAAATAAATTAGCTGGGCATGGTGGTGTGCACCTGTAGTCTCAGCTACTCGAGGCTGAGGTGGGAGGAACGCATGAGCCCAGGAATTTGAGGCTGCGGTGAGCCGAGATCACGCCACTGCACTCCAACCTGGGTGACAGAGCGAGACCCTGTCTCAAAAACAACATTTCTGGGTGTGCCTGAGAGTGTGTCCAGAAGAGATGAGTATTGGAACTGAACTGATATGTCCCTGCTGAGTGTGGGGGACCTTATCCCACCTGCGGAGGGACCAGAGAGAACACAGGCTGGGGAAGGGCGTGTTCTCGCTCTGCCTGCCTGCTCCAGCTGGGGCTTCGGTCTCCTGCCCTGGGACTTCCATCCTCAGCACTCCGGGTTCTCCACCTTTGGACTTGAATGGGAACCACGCAGAGCTTTCCTGAGTCTCCAGTTTGCAGGAAGTCAGCAGGTCGTGTGGCTTCTCAGCCTCCATCATCACAGAAGCCCACCCCTCAGAATAAATCTCTTTCTACATATATCTACATCAATATATAAAGACAGTTATTATGATTTTTTTTTTTGAGACAGGGTCTTGCTCAGTCGCCCAGGCTGGAGTGGAGTGGTGCAATCACAGCTCACTGCAGCCTCGACCTCCTGGGCTCAAGCAATCCTCTGCGGCCCTCCCAGGTAGCAGGGATAGCAGCAGGTGTGCACCACCATGCTTAGCTAATTTTTTTTTTTTTTTTTGTACAGACAGGGTCTCACTTTGTTGCCCAGGCTGTTCTCAAACTCCTGAGCTCAAGCAATCCTTCCGCCTCAGCCTCCCAAAGTGCTAGGATGACGGGCACGAACCACCACACCCAGCCATTATGGTCTTTATAGATGAGATTTATAATGATATATAGAAAAGATAGATATAGACTAATAGAGATGGCAACATTTTTGTTAGGTTTCTTTAAATCACAATTTTTACAATGAAAAAGAAGAAAAGAAAAAGAAAGAGAGCACAAGCTTGTGCCCACTCCTCCACTTCCTGCCTTCAGGGATCTACACAAGGCCTTCCTTGTCAACGGAATCACACGCTCATGGGCTCGTGGGCTCGTGTGTGGCTCTTCTCACTCAGCACAATGTCCTCGAGCTTCCTCCAGGTCTTAGCATGAATCAGTAACTCATTCCTTTTCAGGCCCAGATCACTGTTCCCTCAATAGATCTACTGTTTGTCCACTCACCCATCCATGGCCCCTTGGTGCTGTTTCCACATCTTGGCTTTTGTGAGTGACGCTGCTGTGGACATTCCGTGTAAGTTCTTGAAGGTGCCTGTTTTCATTTCTTTTGGGTTTGAATCCAGGAATTGAATTGCTTGGTCACATGGTAACTCTGTGCTTCAGAGTTTAGAGAACCACCAGAGTGTTTTTGTAAAACTCAACCATTATTCTATTCTATTCTATTGTATTCTATTCTTTTCTAATTTTTGAGTCGAGTCTTGCTCTGTCGCCCAGGCTGGAGTGCAGTGGCTCGATCTCAGCTCACTGCAACCTCCGCCTCCCGGGTTCAAGCAATTCTCCCGACTCAGCCTTCTGAGTAGCTGGAATTACAGGCATGCACCTCTATGCCCAGCTCATTTTTGTATTTTTAGTAGAGACGGACTTTCACCATGTTGGCCAGGCTGGTCTTGAACTCCTGACTTCAGGTGATCCACCCTCCACCCGCCTCGGCCACCCAAAGTGCTGGGATTACAGGTGTGAGCCACCGCACTCAGCCCTTACCTCTATTCTATTGATTGATTGATTGGTTTTTTTTTTTTTTTTTTGGTAAGAGCTAGAGTCTCTGTCATCCAGGCTGGAGTACAGCAGTGTGATCACAGCTCACGGCAGCCTTGAACTACTGGGCTCAAACCATTTTCCCACTGCAGCCTCCTGAGTAGCTAGGACTACAGGCATGCACCATCACACCTGGCTATTTTTTTTTTTACACTATTTTTTGTAGAGATGGAGTCTCACCATGTTGCCCAGGCTGGTCTCCAACTCCAGGCTTCAATCAGTCCTCCCCCTCATCTTCCCAAAGTGCTGGGATCACAAGTATGAGCCCCTGTGCTCTGCCACCAGCCTGTATTTTTAAAAGCTGCTTTTGGCTGGGTGCGGTGGCTCACGCCTGTAATCCCTTTGGGAGGCCAAGGTAGGTGGATCACCTGAGGTCAGGAGTTCGAGACCAGCCTGACCTACATGGAGAAACCCCATCTCTACAAAAATGCAAAAATTAGCCAGGCATGATGGTGGGTGCCTGTAATCCCAGCTACTCAGGGGGCTGAGGCAGGAGAATCGCTTGAACCCGGGAGGCGGATGTTGCCGTGAGCCAAGATCGCGCCATTGCACTCCAGCCTGGGCAGCAAGAGTAAAACTCCATCTCAAAAAAAATAAATAAATAATTTTTTAAAACCCCTGCTTTTATGGTCTATCCCAATTAGGAAAGAGAAATTTCCTTCTACAGAAGGTATTCTCCCGCCCCGGGAGCAGCCAAGAGTCAAAGGTCACCACTGCATACTGGACAAGAGGCCTTGCGTCCTTCCGAGGCTTTCAGTAATGAAGGGTTGTGGCTGGAGCTGCTGTTCCAGATGCCTGGCGGGTTTTAATCTGGAGGTGACTTGGAAGCTGGCACGTCCTGCAGACGGTGCTGGCATTCCTGGGAGACAGGTGAGTGACGGGTTTCCTGCGTGCAAACACCCACTGCTTTTCTTGTGTCCTGCTCCTTTCCGGGGCCATCAAGCTCCAGTGCAGCCACGGCGTGGTGCTCTGTACTCTGAGGACCCGGCTGGCGACATGTGAGGCACCACTGGGCGAGACCCCCGCCATCAGGCCTACAGGTCCCTCAGGAGCGAGGCAGGGCTGAAGGTGGCCAGGAAGGACCAAACTTTCCAAAAATGGATTCCCTGCACCCCACATCCTCCTCCCCACCCAGAAGCCCCCCTGGATCACCTAAGGAAACCCCTCTCCACCGCCAGCCCGGGACCAGCAGAGACCCGAGCCTCTGTGGGATTTCCAGAAACCCCACCTGGTAGCAAGGGCGGCCTTTCCCCGTGGCGAAAAACCCTAGGCCTAGGGAAGGGAGGTTTTGGGGAGGGGAGGGGAGGGGAGGGGAGGGGAGGGGAGGGGAGGGGAGGGGAGGGGAGGGTCAGCAGAGGATTCTGCCCTTGCTGCTGTGACACAAACCTCACCCAGTGGAGGAAGGATTCTTCTTTTTGGTTCTCTGTCTCCACCTGCCAAAATTCAGGAGCTCACACAATCGAGGTGTTTGGCACTTGAATTCCACAGAAAATTAAATCAATTACCAAGTCTAATAAAGAATTCCAGGGTTTTAATTAAACTAAGCTTAATTAAATGGCGAGCGTGGCATTCTGTCGATGCCCTGATCGGGCCCCGGGGGCTGGGAACGTCTGAGTGGCTCACGCTGGCGCAGCCGCTGGCAGGGGACGAGGAGGGGATCGATGAGCCGCTGCAGAGCCGTGGCAGGGTGACAGGCAGCCGGGGTCCCAGCCTGCCCCAAAGAACCAGACTCTGCAGAGAATTGGGGACTTGCAGCTGGACAGACCCTGGTGACCTCCCAGCCCTTTGACAGAAGGGGGCTGGGCCCCTGAGCCAATGACCCGCCCCGGGGTGCCTGGGAGCTCCGCAGCCGGGCCCACACCGTCTCCTCTGCTTGCAGGTGGCATGTTTCTAGGAGTCTCCTCTGCACCGGGTCTCTGCCTGATGGTTGCTTGCAGAGCCCTGGCTGGGCACCCTGCACCCAGTTCCCTTACTGGGACCCTTCCCTCTTCCCTGCTCACCTGGCCCTGCCCGTCCCGGTTCCTGGTGCATTCTTGGTCCTGAGCCCAGGGCCATTAGTGGTCAGAGGAAGCAAAGGCCTGACTCAGCCAAAGGCTGTCACTGTTTCCCTAGAACCATCTGTGCCAGAACCAGGACCCAGGGCAGGGGAGACTCAGGTAGAAAACGTCACTCCCAAGCAGCCACTCTGCCACACACAGCCCCTGCTCCCGCTGGTCCTCAGACCGCCTGCTGCCAGCTCTAGGCACTGACTGCTACAGAGGTGACCCCTGGCCACATGGCCCCTGCCCCTGCTGGTCCTCAGACCGCCTGCTGCCAGCCCTAGGCACTGACTGCTACAGAGGTGACCCCTGGCCACACGGCCCCTGCCTGGTCTGCAGTGGGCAAGCACAGATAGACCTGGGAATGCTTTTCTGAGGGTGAAGAGATCAGGAAGGCATGGGGGACTCTGCTTCAGAGCCTAGGGAGGGCCAGGCCCTGCAGGAAACAGCCCTGGGTTCAAGTCCCCATGGATCGCCATGGGCTGGTGCACTTGTGACTTCATGTCTCTGGGCTCTGCAAAGTGGAGGTGGAAACATCCCCGCTTCCCAGCCCGCCGGGCGATTCAGCTTTATCAGGGCAGCTCACTGAGTCCCCACAACGGCCCACGAAACTAAGCGATAGCCAAGGTGCCCAAAAGAGATCCCGGCAGGCCCCCTCTCCACCTCTGGTTCCTCCCTAACTGGACTCTCCCTGCCAGCCTGAAACCTCAAGAACATCAGGGACCGTGACGCCTGCTGGTTCCGATGGAGTCTCTCCTGCCTAGTCAGTGCCAGGGGCGGCTGAGTGCCGGTCCGATGAAGTCTCTTATTCTGCTCAGGCAGTGCCAGGGGCGGCTCAGTGCTGGTTCCATGGAGTCTCTTATTCTGCTCAGGCAGCGCCAGGGGCAGCTCAGTGCTGGTTCCATGGAGTCTCTTATTCTGCTCAGGCAGCGCCAGGGGCGGCTGAGCGGCCCCTGCTCCTGGCACCTCCGCTCGGCATCATCACGAGCTCCCACTCCACAGTTGGGGGCCATTCCAACCCACTGGCCCTGCAATTCCAGCCGAAGCACCCCAGGGCACCGGCCTCCCTCCCCGGTGCGTCCATCCCTGCCGGCCTGCAGAAATTCCTTCAGGAGCTGCCGGTGCCCAGGGGGTCTTCAAGCCTCACCCTTTCCCTGAGGCAGCCTCGTGTCCCGTCCCCAGCTCCACTCTGTTCTCAGGCGCAGGAGTGCGCCCCTGCAGCCCGCCCAGGCCCCTGAGGCTGATGGATGTGTGTTGACAGTGGTGTGCTGGGAGCATCCCATCCCCGGCACCAAGAACCAAACGCATAATAAAAAAATAGAACCTTCACTGCAATTGTCTGATCTATATTTATTTCATAACATGCAGAATTAATAAGATACCGGGTTTAAAGCTACCATGGCAACCGAATGCAGAAAGGCTTGTCCCAGGAAATAGATGAATTCATAAATAACCCCGAAGTGCTGATATCAACAGTCGCAGGACCCTCCTGCAATGCTAATTTGACGCCCGTGCCCCCTGTGGCCTGTGTCCAGAGCATCCTGGGCGTCTGGGGTGAGGGACGCTCGTGGCTTCCACCACAAGCAACATTCCAGGGCCAACAGACTGGCTGCCCTTACCTGGACCCTGGTATGTGATGGCCAAGTCCTCAAGGCTGGGCAAATCGGAGCCCCTGCCAAGCTCTGATCCCTGTGGGGACCAGCTCTGCAGATAAATGGCCATCGGGAGGTTATGGGGGTGGGTACAGCAAGCCACCCGATCGCCCTATAGTTCTGACAGCCAGGTGGGGGCCTCTGGTCCTGCCGCTGTAGGCATCAAGGCAATTCACGGGAGAAGGCATCTGTTCATTCATGCAATCAGGCGTTCCTTTGACAAATGTCTCCTGGCCACCAAGCTTGTGGGCACACAGCAGGCGGGCTGGGCAGGGGAGAAGCCTCCAGACGCTCAAGCAACTGACCCTGCCTCACTGGCCGACTGCAGGAAATGCTGGGGCCACTTCAGGGCTGTCTGCTCCACACGGGGTGACAACCCTGCTGGACATTCCCTGAGCACTTGTCTGAGAGCTGGTCACATGCTGCCTGTGCCACTGTGGCTCTCCATTACCTTCATGTTCCACAACAGAACAGCTCCCCCATGGCCACGATTGTGCCAAGGGGCGTGAGTAGCCAGCAGGGGTCACGACAGCTGCCCGTCTGGCTGCCCACAGGATGGAGCTAAGCCACGTTTCCGGGTGTGTGACCCTGGCCTCGAGTCAGTCCTCAGCCCGTCCTGAGGGTGAGTGCCCCTATCCCAGGATCCTGTCTCCTGTCTGAGCAGTGTGAACCCCTGTCCCTGCCTGGCCAGAATCCGAAGAAAGAATCCAATAGAATCAGCGGAAATCCCGGGGCAGGGGTGAAGGAGGCATGAGGCGAGCCGGGGATTCCTAGGGCAGGGAAACTATAGTATAGAGCACTGTGAGGGCGGGTGCTGTCATTATGTACCTGCTCAAAGCCACGCCATGCACACCTCCAAGAGGGGCGCCTAATATACGCTGAGGACTCTGAGGAATGATGATTTTGCTATGAACCTGAAACTGCTTTAAACAATGAAGTCTAGGCTGGGCGCGGTGGCTCACACCTGTAATCCCAGCACTCTGGGAGGCCGAAGTAGGTGGATCACTTGAGGTCAGTAGTTCGAGACCAGCCTGGCCAACATGGTAAAAACCCATCTCTACTAAAAATACAAAAACTAGCCAGGTGTGGTGGCCCACGCCTGTAGTCCCAGCTACTTGGGAGGCTAAGGCAGGAGAATGGCTTGAACCTGGGAGGAAGAGGTTGCAGTGAGCCGAGATCGTGCCATTGAACTCCAGTCTGGGTGACAGAGTGAGACTCCATTTCAAAAAAAAAAAAAAAAGAAGAAGAAGAAGAAGTCTATATTTAGTTTTTCTCTTTTTTCTTTTTTTTTTTTTTTTGAGACAAAGTCTCACTCTGTCACTGTCGGAGTGCCATGGTGCAGTGGCCTGATCACGGCTTACTGCAGCCTCCACCTCCTGGGCTTCAGTGAGCCTCCTGCCTCAGCTTCCCAAGAAGCTAGGACTACAAGTGTGCACCACCATGCCTAATTTTAAAAAAAGAAATCTTTTTGTAGAGACAAGGGTCTCACCATGTTGCCCAGGCTGGTCTCAAACTCCTGCCCTCAAGTAATCCTCACGTCTTGGCTTCCCAAAGGGCTGGTATTATGGATGTGAGCCACGCCCGGCCCATTATCACACAAACGCTTTTACGGGACCAACTCCTTTCTGAACTGTCCCTCCCTCTCCCCTAGACCTCACAGAACCATCTTTCCAGAAACCCCAGAGCATCATCAGCCATTGCTGGCCCGCCAACCCTGCCTCCTGTCTGAAGCTGTCTGTGTCCGGAAGAGCCATTCAGCCAACGGGTGTCTGTTTTACGCCCAAGTTGCTGAATGGGGTGGCTGGGGACACTGGAGGGTGGTGGAGGAGCTGCCTGCCAGGGGGAAGGTTGGGGAGATGTCCAGGCTGTGTTCAAGCTTCAGTTCTAACGCCCCCTGGAAGAGGACGCGGTGAGCCAGTCCCAGGGCTGTGGGACTCCTGTCCACACCTATCCTTAGCAGCTCAGACCAACTAGAGGGAGACAATGGCGCCAGCAGGGCCAGCGGCCAGGGGGTCACTGTGCAGTGTAGGGCACCCTTGAAAGGCCAAGCCCTTTCTCTTGCGACCACTGACTGGCCTGACAAGCCGCACTAACCGCTGCCTCCCCGAGGGCTCGGTCTGTGCCCCGCACGCAGCCTGTCAGCTCCGAGACAGATCACTTGCTCCCCACGGCCTCGCTGCCAGCCCGGAAGGAGACTGTGGAGCATCCCGGTGGAACCGGGACCCTATGCTGTCTCCACGGGAGGCGTCCGGTGCCAGCCTGGCTCACCTGAGCCCCGGTGCACAGCAGGGCTTCGCACCAACCCCATGCCCCGTGTGCTCTTGCCTGAGAAGTGGGGTCTCCGTTTCTGTCTCTGTCTCTCTTCCCCCATCTCTGTCTCTGTTCCTCTCCCTCTCTCCCTGTCTCCTTCCCTCTCTCCCGTCCCTCCCTTTCTATCTCTCTCTCCCTCTCTCTCTCTCCCCCATCTCTGTCTCTCTCTCTCTCTGCCTGTCTCCTGCTCTCTCTGTCTCTCTCCCTCCTTCTCTCTGTCTCTCCCTCTCTCTCTCTCCCCCGTCTCTATGTCTCTCTCTCTGTCTCTCTCTCCCGTCTCTCCCTCTCTACCTGTCTCTCTCTGTCTCTCTCCCCCCTTCTATCTCTCTCTCCCTCTCTCTCTCTCCCCTGTCTCTGTCTCTCTCTCTCTCTCCCGTCTCTCTCTCTCTGCCTGTCTCCCGCTCTCTCTCTGTCTCTCTCCCTCCTCCTCTCTGTCTCTCTCTCCCTCTCTCTCTGTCTCTGTTTCTCCCCGCCCCACCGCTGCTGATTGCTGGGTGACCCTCTGGAGGGGGCGCCGAGCGCACACACGCCCCTGGCTTGGGTCCCCCACCCCCCGCCTGTGCTTCTGCAAGAAAAGTCGGCGCCCGGGCGGCGGGGCCGCTCTTCCCCTATCAGGAGGAAGGAAAGGGGCACAGGGGTCCCGGCGCGGGGCTGGGGGCGGCGCTGCAAGGCGGTCTCCCCTCCCCGAGCAAGCGGGGGTCCCGGAGCCGCGGGAAGGACAACGCCGCCCCCTGGCGCTGGCGAGCGCCGCTGCAGCTCCTCGGACCAGCTCGGAGCCAGCGTGGTGGCTGCGCGGCTGCGGGACGGGGCGGGCAGGAGTTGGGGGGCGGGCTCGGGGGCGGAGCGGGGTAGGGGTAGGCCCGGGTTGGTGGAGTATCGGGTGCGGGGGCGGGACAGGCTCGGGGTTGCGGGGCTGGGCAGCTGCAGGGGCCTGGCGGGAGCTGGGGGCGGGCTTGGGGACGGGGCAAGCTTAGGGATAGGGGTGGGGACGGGGGCGGGGGCGAGGCCCAGGGGATAGGGGCGGAGCAGGCTGGGGTTGGAGGGGTACCGGGTAGGGGCGGGGCAGGCTCCGGGGCCCGAGGGACCTTGCGCACTGGGCCTTTGGGGCGGCACTGGCACAGCGTCCCGCCTGGGGCTGCCCACGGCCCCCACATCCCTATGTCCTCCACCCCTGCACCCCAGGGACACCACGAACAGGCGGTGCGAGCTCCCGGGCTCCGCGCTCTGCAGCGCCCCTGTGCATGGGGCGGCCTCAGGAAGCCTGGGCTCCCGCAGCAGCGCCGGCCTCGGGCTGAGGTCCCCGAGCCAGGGCTCCACTTCCCGCTCAGCGGACCGCAGGAGTAAACTGAGGCACAGAGAGAGCCGGGTTCGCCGGGGTGCAGGAGCCGCACAGGGAGGATAGAGACTCAGTCAGACCTGGTGTGGGGGATCCAGCCGAGCCACGGACCCCAGCGAGGCCAGGCGCTGGGCGCGGGCCGGGGGCGCCCCCTGCTGGCCGCGTGGCGGCCGTTTCTCCCCCCCACCCCCCCCCGCCCAGGGCTCAGTCTACCCTGCAGCCTGTCTGGGCCACCCGCATTCACCTCCGAAACCCAACACTTCATACCCATGGGCTCGGTGCCACATCCAGGCACCACCCCATGCTCCCCTCCCCCCACACCCAAGTGTGGCGCTTCCCAAACCCCTGCCTAGAAAGCCACTAGCCCTGCCCGAGGTTTGCTCTCATGTAGGCCCCTGGCCTACACCCCAGGTTGCAGGGGGAGCTCTCTCCTGGGACCGCCCTCCGCCCTCTACCCTCCTGATCCCTGTTTGGCCTCCTCGTAGACCCCCAGCTGCCCCATTCCCTACTTGAGCACTCCTAGAGGTAGGTCCAGCCTGGCCTTGGTGTCCGGGACTGCTGCCAGGACAGAGGACAGAGCAATCAGATGCAAGGACCCGCCCCAGGACAACCAAGACAGCACGGCTGCCAAGAACCTTTTGTCAGAGATGCCTGGAGAGCGTTTCTCTCATTCCAACCAGGTCAGCCCTGCCTGAATAAGTTGTGTGATGCAGCGGGTGACAGGTGTGCGGACAGCCCCTCCTTCTCCAGGGCCGGTTCTGGGACAGGCACTGGGGTGAGTCTGGCCTGCAATCAGGAAGGCTTCCTGGAAGAGGAGGCCTTGAGCTGAATTTTGAAGGATATGAAAGGAAAAGTTTGCCAGGGGATGCGAGACTGCCAAGAAGGGGGGGGGGCACATGGGAAAAGGTTCAGGGGCGTCGGGGGTGTGGCCCCTGGCCATGGGCAGCCTGGTGTCCTTGGGACCGGGTGGCCTCAGCCATGACTGGGCTGAGTTAGAGTCTCTAGATGCTCAGAAAGGAGCCCAGACTCCTGGCTGTGGGTCAGGCTTGCCTTTGAGAAGGTTCCCTCTGAGTGGGAGGCAACTGCAGGAGGACCTGTGGAAGCATCTGGAAGGATTGGGCCAGTGCTGTGGGGTGTGATGCGAGGAGGGGACAGATCATAGTTGGGAAGGTGTTGATGACACTGTAGGTACCTGAGCAGCCAAGCAGGGACGCCAGAGCCTCCCTGTCCGTCCCCCGAGGGAGAGCCACGCAGCTGTGCAAGTGGGTGAGGATGTCTGTGCTCTGCTGCGGAAGGGACTCCAGGCCTCAGGTACCTGATCACGGAGGCGTGGCGTGCTTCTGGCCTGAACGTAAGAGAGGCAGGATGAATAAGGACAAACCCTGTGATTCCGCTCAGGGCCCTCAGAGCCACAGAGACAAAGTCAAATGGAAGGTCCTGGGGCTGGGAAGGGACGGGAGTAAGTGTTTCATGGAGATAGAGCTTCAGTTTGGGAAGGTGGTGAGTTCTGGAGATGGAGGATGGTGATGGGCTGCAGGACCGTGAATGTGCTCAGTGACACGGAATCGTGCACTTGGAAATGGTTAAGATGACAAATTTTGTTATGTGTCTTTTGCCACAATCAAAAAAAAAAAAAAAAAGAAAGAAAAAGGGAATGTAAACATACATTCCTAATCACACAGCCAGGATGTGGTTTGATCTTCAATCATGGAAATGTCATATCAACTAAAAAGTTACATTTAAAAAATGGTAATGGCGCCGGGCACGGTGACTCATGCCTGTAATCCCAGCACTTTGGGAGGCCAAGGTGGGTGGATCACCTGAGGTCAGGAGTTTGAGACCAGCCTGGCCAATGTGGTGAAACCCTGTCTCTACTAAAAATACAAAAATTAGCTGGGCGTGGTGGCGCACGCCTGTAATCTCAGGTACTGGGGAGGCTGAGGCAGAAGAATCACTTGAACCCGAATGGCAGAGGTTGCAGTGAGCCAAGATCATGTCACTGTATTCCAGTCTGGGCAACAAGAGCGAAACTCTGTCTGACCAAAAAAGAAAAAAAAAACAGGTAATGACAGCAAGATTGGCCAACAGGAGTGACAGTGAGGAGGAGAGTCTAGGACGCCCCTCGTTCCCAGCCCGGGGGTGAGTGGTCTCTAGAGCCCCAGATGCCTGAGCAGGATGGGAGGGTGTTTCTGGTGAGAGCACCACGGCCTTAGAAGCGCTGGGAATGGCCTGTCATTCTGCCAACAGCTCAGGGGTCCGTCAGTGGTGGCCCTGCTTGGTCCACTGTGAGTGGCCCAACCTGGACACTGTCACCCGGGCGGTCCCGGGGGCCCCAAAGGCAGGCGTGGGGATGCATCCCCGGCCTCTGTTTGTCCCAGAGCTTGTCCTGCGTAGACCTGCTCTCCCGGCACAGCGTGTATTTATTTCCATTCTCTTCTAACAGAAGCTGCCCGGCGATGCTGGAATTGGGAGTTGGGATGAAAATGGCTCTCGCTGTCACCTTCCAGCCCTCCTCACTTTACCCACCCTCTACCTGGGCTCCCTGTCTGTCACTTTTGATATCCTTTTTTTCTCTTTTTCTTGTGGTAAAATACACATAATTCGCCATCTTACCTTTTTTTTTTTTTTTTTTTTGAGACGGAGTCTCACTCTGTCCCCCTGGCTGGAGTGCAGTGGCGCGATCTCGGCTCACTGCAAGCTCCGCCTCCCAGGTTCCTGCCATTCTCCTGCCTCAGCCTCCTGAGTAGCTGGGACTACAGGCACCCGCCACCGCGCCTGGCTAATTTTTTTTGGACTTTTAGTAGAGACAGGGTTTCACCGTGGTCTCGATCTCCTGACGTCGTGATCCGCCCGTCTCGGCCTCCCAAAGTGCTGGGATTACAGGCGTGAGCCACCGCGCCCGGCCCATCTTACCATGTTTAAGCTCACAGTTCAGTGGCTCTGAGTGCATTCGCCTGATGGTGCAGCCATCACCTCCCTCCATCCACGGAAGTCTCCATCTTCCCCACTGAAGCTCTGTCCCCATGGAACACTCACACCCCCACCCCAGCCCCTGGCACCCACCTTTCCCCTTCCAGTCTCTGGGCGTGAAGACTCACACCGGGGTTTGTCCTTTGGCTGCCTGCACCTGGCTGTGGCATGCCAGTGTCTCCCTTCCAGGGACGTCACCCTCCCAGCTTCCAGCCAGGTCACAGCTCAGCAGCTCCCCAGATGCTTCGGGCCTTCCCTTCCCGAGACAAACGCTCCTGAGCCCCTCAGCCCCCCAACTCCTCCCTGCGAGGGGCGCTCTCAGCTGCCTACGTTGTAAGTGGCTGATGCCAGGCCTGGTTCCCTTGGCAGGAAACAGCCTCGCTGCCTCTCAGAAGACCCCAGGGAGGGTGGGTGAGGGTGGCGATGGTGGGGCTCAGGCGGGGAGCCCCCAGCCCGGCCGGCCAGTGGGCAGCACAGAGCTTGCCAGGGCACGTGTCAGCAGCCTTAGAAAGTTCAGCCCCGTCGGCAGGTCCAACCAGAGGGCGGTATTTGAAATGTACGCGTGCACAGATTTATGTGCAGGGATGTTCATCACAGCAGCATTTATAATAACAAAACATTGGCACCAACTCACACACCCAATCGGAGAAGAAAGGCGAGGTGAATGATGGCACATCTGAACTCTGGAATACACCACAGCCACTGAACACGAGATTTATGAGGGGTACTCGGACTTGAAAAAATGTTCAGTCCATAAGGTCAAGCAGGGAAAAAGCAGAATGCAAGCCCATGTATGTCCCGTCACCCCTATTTTGAAATTCAATTAAAACAGGGCATTTAGCCAGATGGAGAGCAGGGGCCGTCAAACGTCCGAGGCTGGCCTGAAGCCCCATCTGTGCAGGGTGCCACAGAGATGCGTGCTGAGGGCTTCACGGAGGTCCACCAAGAGGTGGGGGGAAGGGGGCCTTGGAGGAATGAGGTGGGGTCCCAAGGTGGGTTCAGGCAGCAGTCAGGGCCTTGGACTGCACCAAAGTGATTCAGCTCACGGTCAGCTCAGAAAAGGCATGCACCAGCCTCCTCCTCCTCCCTCCCTCTCTCTGTCTCTGTCTTTGTCTCTCTCCATCTCTGTCTCTCTGTTTCTCCCTCCCTGTGTCCCTCCTTCCCTCTGCCTGTCTCTCCTTCCCTCTCTCTGTCTGTCTCTCTGTCTGTTTCTCTTTGTCTCTCTCTCTCCATTGTCTCTTCCTCATCCACTAGAATGACACAATAAACAGGTTTGGCTCTGGTTGAATTAGATTCACTAAATTTTACAAAAATACCCACAAAACTTTTGTTCCATTTTTAAGCACAAACACCTGCGTGGGTCTCGGGGTGTCAGTGCAGTTTGCCTGGGTTTGGGGTTTCTGCCGGACGAGGCGGCCTCCTGCAGTGGCCGAGTAAGCCTGGGGCAGAGCCGCGGATGCCCAAGAGGCTCCAAGCCCACAGTGCAGGCGCCACCTCCAGCCCATGGTGTCCAAGACAGGGCCCCTTCCCCCAGAAAAGGACATAATCCTGATTTAATCAGGAATCTTCGGTAGGCACAAGCAGGCTCTGAAGGGGCGATGTGGATGGAAACAGCCATTCTGAGCACATTTGGGTTCTCATTGTTTGGGAAAAGATACAGAGGGACCCAGGCTGAGGTTGGTGGAGCCAAGCAAAACCGGAGTGGAGCTTTTTCCAGACGGTGTTCCCTGGTCTGGCTGCTGCAGGTGTGGGAAGGAGGCTGCCTCGGGCTGTTCCTAGACAGCAGTGAAGTCGAGCCCTGTGCCTGGCTGACGGAATCTACTTCCACGTCAGGGATTGACCGAAACAGCTCCCCAGCTGGAAAGAGAGCTGGTTCTCGGTCCCCACCTCGGAAGGCCTTCAGCTCCAGGCTTGGTGTCCCGCCCTGGCCCCCGTCGGGCTCGTGTTCACAGGAATTCATCATTTCCCAGCCTCTAGATTACTCTGAGGCTGATTAAATTAGCGAATGCAATCACAATCTGAAGCAAGTTAATTGAGAGAATTTATTTGGGTCTGACAGTTTTATGCATGTTTGATTAAGTATTATAAGGTTTGTTTTTGACTTTGCATAATTTAACTTTAAATCCTGCATGGGGGGGCCCATCAACCATTAATGACCAAAATAAACCTCTTGTAAGATGCTTCTTTTTATGATTTATTTCTGAATGCAATATCTTCCAGATTTTTTTGATGCTATTGCCAAAGTGACAAATATTTTTAAAGTAACATTTTGAGTCATCCCATTCACCCTGTAAATCTTCCAGAATGTATACAATTCATTAAAAGTTTTGAAAGAAGTACAAGTTAGCATTTATATGGCAACAAGTGACATATAAATGCGTATGTTTGTCTTCCAAGCGCGCCATAAAATGTATCCCCCCGTGAGCGCCTCAGAGCCGTACAAATCGTCCACGCACTGGGGTAATGATAAACTTGGTCACAAATCTTCACTGCTGTCAACACAAAACTGTTCAATCAACAGGAATATGAGTTGTGTGTTTTGTGAAATTAGCACAGGAGAAAATACAGCCCAGGCCTGGGTCTAGGGACACTGTGGCCCTGGGAGGAGGGCCTGAACCCAGGGTGAGTGCTAACCTTGAATGCAGGCTTCCTAAGCCCACTTTGTAATCTGAATCTGGGTGTGATGAGGCCACTTGCATTAGGCGGCCAAGGGCCTGCTGCCCAGAGAAGACCAGGACCACCAAGAAGATGGACAAGCAGCACCATCCTCCCCATGCTAAGAGCGTGGGGTCTCTGTTCATGAGCCTAGCCAATGCCCTGCATTCCAAGAACATCACTGCTTTCCAACGGTGGTGTTTATTAAGCACTTATTCTGCCCCAGCCTCAGCTAAGGGCTTCCCAGCATTAAATCTTCATTAATAGCCAAAAAGGATAAGCCCAGCTCATAGACATGCATGTTCAGGGATCTGAAGTCATTCACCCAACCGTGGACTCTCCTCTTGCAGCCTGGGATGGTGGGACAGGGACACTTCTGAAATCAAGCACATCTGTGATCCATGCCTCCCTGATGGCCCCTGACACCACTCACAAGGCCCCCAGATGCAGATCTGTGCCTGATGTCTTCTTCACCCCTGCATGGCACCAACAGGCTACTGGACACATGGTGCCAGGGCTGCCCCTGGGTGAGTTACATGCCTGTGGATGCCAGTGGGCCATGCAAGGCTGAGGCCTGTGGCCCTCCCAAGTCCTCAGGCCTCCATTTTTGAAAAGCCAGCACAAGCCAGGCACTTTAATCAGCCAGCCATCCAACCAACCAACCAACCAACCAACCAATCATCCAACCAACCAATCAACCACCCATCTAACCAAACAACCAAACATACAACAAACCAACCAGCCAACCAACCAACCAACCAACCAACCAACCAACCAACCATCCAACCAACCAACCAACCATCCAATCATCCAACCAACCAACCAACCAACCAACCAACCATCCAGCCAACCAACCAACCAACCAACCAAACAACCAACCAACCAAACAACCATCCAGCCAACCAACCAACCATCCAACCAACCAACCAACCATCCAATCATCCAACCAACCAACCAACCAACCATCCAGCCAACCAACCAACCAACCAACCAAACAACCAACCAACCATCCAACCAACCAACAAACCATCCATCTAACCAAACAACCAACCATACAACAAACCAACCAGCCAACCAACCAACCAACCAAACAACTAACCAACCAACCATACAACCAACCAACCAACCATCCAACCAACCAACCAACCAACCATCCAACCAACCAAACAACCAACCAACCATCCAGCCAACCAACCAACCAACCATCCAACCATCCAACATACCAACAAACCAACCAACCAACCATCCAGCCAACCAACCAACCAACCAACCATCCAGCCAACCAACCAACCAACCAACCAACCAACCAACCATCCAGCCAACCAACCAACCAACCAACCAACCAACCAACCATCCAATCATCCAACCAACCATCCAACTATCCAACCAACCAACCATCCAACCAACCAACCAGTCATATCCAACCAACCAACCAAGCAGTCATCTGACCAACCAATCATTCAACCAACTATCCAACCAACCAACCAAGCAAGTACACACTGGGCCCTACCGCCTGCCAGGTACCAGGAACTCAGGGAAACAGAGGAGTGCGCCTCCTTTCAGAGCTTGAGCTCCAGAGAGGCTGGACAAGAAAGCACAAGCATGGAAGTAACAAAGACCCTGAGATGGCAAAGGCAGCAGGGCCTCTGCACCCAGCACTCAGCACTGAGACTGAGTGATGTAGCCAGGCTTGGAAAGATCTGGAAAGTGCCAGCAGGCTGAGGGGACCGCAGGGAGGGGAGGAGCTGGGCTCTGAGGCTACCAACCCTCTCCCTAACCTGAGTGTCTGCCTCTGTCAGGGAAGAGGATTCTCCCGCAGGGGCTCCGAGGGGCCCACTGCCCCCCATCCTTCCAAAGAGGACACCATGGGGAGCTTGTGTCCAGGCCAACAGGGTACAGAAAGCACTGGTCCAAGTGCTGCCCCCCAGCCTCCACCTGATGGCCCAAGTGACCTCGAGCAAGTCGCTGCACCCCCTGGCCCCTGTAAACAGGGACAACCACAGCACACTTTCCCGGATCGCTGTGACCAAGGCCCCTGCCATGCTCAGCGGAGTGCCTGGTACACAGTTCTCCATCACTCCTCATCAGAGAACATCCAGAATGGGACGCCGTCAAATAAGCAACCCTTGGATTGCCTTGCCCGGCAGCCATAACAAAGGAACACAGATTCCGCGGCCTTAACAGCATGCATTTATTTACCCTCTCACAGTCCTGGAGACTGGAAGACCAAGATCAAGGTGTGCACAGGGTTGGGTCCTCCCAAGGCCTCTCTTCTGGACTTGCAGGTGCCGTCTTCTCCCTGTGTCCTCACGGTGTCATCCCTCTGTGCATGTCTGTGTCCTAATCTCCCCTTTGTTTACAGATACCAGTCAGATTTGGGCCCACCCTAATAACTTCATTTTACTTTCATGGCCCTTCCTCCCTCCCTCTCTCCCTTCCTTCCTCTCTTCCCCCTCACCCCCACACCATCACCTCCCTCTTTTTCTTTCTTTCTTTGTTTTTCTTTTGTAGAGACAAGTTCTGGCTATGTTGCCAGGCTGATTCAGAACTTCAGGACTCAAGTGATCCTCTGGCCCCAGCCTCCCAGTGTGTTGGGATTACAGGCACGAGCTGCTCCTGGCCTACCTTAGTAACCTCTTTAATGATAGTGTCTCCAAATGTAGTCACATTCTGAGGTGCTGGGGGATTAGGATTTTAACATATGATTTTGGAGGACCACAATTCAAACCCTAACAACACTTCATATCTCGCCCAGGTCTGTAGGTCAGGACCAAGCCATGGCCAAGCTAAGGGTCTGGCTCAGAGTCGCTTATGAGGTTGTAGAAAGGATGTCCCCAGGCCTGCAGCCCTGTAGAGGCCCAGCAGGAGCTGGAGAGTCTGTTTCTGAGGGGCTCGCCCACACGGCCGGTGACGTGGCACTGGCCACTGGCGGGGGCCTGAGTTCCTCCCACGAGGGCCTCCCCCAGAGCTGCTTGAGCATCCTTGCAACATGGCAGCTGTCGTGCCCTCACTCAGCTTCTCTCATGGGTGATCCGAGTCAGCAAGATGGAAGCCTTGAGGGATTGTGTGACCTGGCCTCAAAGTCACACCACCCTCCTGCCTTGCCCTCTGGCTCACACAGGGCAAGGAGCCATCATGGGCCACCTTGGGGGCTGGCTCCCCATAAGCGGGGGACAGGCCCTCCTCTGCAGGCTCCACGCAGGCCAGCAAAGCTGTTTCCCACAACATCCCTCTGATGCTTGTGTGTCCTTATCTCCACTTTATAGACAAAGGGACTGAGGCCCAGAGAGCTGAGATTTTGCCCACGGTGAGGAAGCGGTGGAGCCACGGTGGAAGTGGCAGGCTGGGTCTGGAATATTTGCTCTGGGTCACTCTGCACAGCCCTCCATTAATACAGTCTGCTCTTTCTGTGGCGAATAAAACATCTGCCTGACATGGGAACATCTGCCAGGGGAGGCAAGGCCATTTCCCCTGAAGGTGGCTATGAGGATTTGAAGTGACACGTTCTTCCACTCAAGCCAGCTGGGCACATCACAGACCACCCCAGACTCAGAGGCACAAAACAGCAACCATTTGGTTACACTCAAGGAGTCTCCAGGGAAGGGCTAGGCAGGACTCTTCTGCTCCACGCTGTTTGGGGCTCAGTTGGGAAGGCACAGGGTGGTGGGTGTTCCGGTCTCCTGGAGGCTTGTCCACGCTGGGGCCCAGCTTCTCCCAGCAGGCGCTAAGAGCTAAGAGGAGGCGGCATGCAGGAGGCAGAGGGGAAGCCACGGGGCTGCTTCTGCCTCAGCCCAGAAACTGTGCAGAGTCCCTTAGGCCTCTGTCTAGTTGCAGGACAGTCACAGAGGCCAGCCCAGTTTCGCAGAAAAGAATTGGCTTGGTCTCCTGCTGGGTAAGTGGGGAGGTGGCTGCAGAAGGGCCTGGGTGGAGATGTCCGTGCAGCCGGAGGATGCTGGGCTTCTGTGTACTGCGTCTCCTTCCCCAGCCTCCTGGGTGGCTCAGCTCAGTGGGGCCACAGGCCCCCACCTCATCCCAGAGACATGGAGAGGGGGGTGTCACTGAACTTGAAGTCACACTGGCCCTGTCCAACAACCAGTGAAAATGACCCTGGAGGCGGCCATTCTCTCCCATCCCTTCCCCTTCTCTGGCCCGAACCCTGCAAGGTGACTGCTGTCAGAGATAGGACTCTCTAGGCCTCTACTGTCCTGGCAGCAAGAGCCACTCCCTGCCGGGACCCTGAAGTCAACCAGCTGGATCAAGTGCCCACAGTGACCCCATCCTCCGCCCCCAGTCCCAGCAAGTGGAGGGACAGAGGGATGGTACTGGAGGGGTCAGGGGTGGGCTTCAACCCGTCCCACGACCAGGGGTTGTACTGTTTCCACCCATTCAACACACCTGCTCAGCACGTGCCCTGGGCTGGCCTCGGTGGGGAAAGTGCTCCTTCCAGGCAGGGGTTGCCTCGCTGTCCCTGCAAAGGCAGGACAACAGGTGTTCTCAGCTGCGTGGCCACAGACCTGGAGCCACCGGGTCCCACCAGGAGCCGCCTGGTCCCTCCTGCGCTTGGTGGCACCATGGGCACCAGCCCAGCAGGTGGCGCCAAGCCACTGCCCACAGCGCAGAAGGAGGCCGGGAGGGGACAGGGACGCGGACAGGGAAGCTGATGGGGACCCCGCTGGACCTCACACGCCAGGGCAAACCTGTGGCAAATCCCCAGCACACGGTGGTCCTGGGGTGACTGAGCTGTGGCCAGGTCACGGGCGCAGAGCTTAGGGAGTGGGCAAAGGGCCAGAAACAGCCGTGGCCGGGGAGGAAATCGGTGTCCTGGGAAGCTACTTGCGCTGTGCACGCGTGGACTGGGTCACCAGGCCAAAACCCACAGTGGCCACGGCAAGAGAGCACCGGGCCAGCGGAGACATAGGCCACCAATAGGCGGGGGCGGCTTTGCGTGTGAAGGAGGGGGAGGCAGGAGACAGTCAGATGTCCCTCACCGCCTGGGGACAGGGTGTGTGACGGAAGGGGCAGCCCGAGATTGAAGGCGCTTCCCAGAGATGGGGCATTCGAGCTGGGTCCTGAAGGGCAAGTAGGAGCTTGGAAGATGGAGGAGAGACAGAGAGAGAGAAAAAGCAACTGTAAAGGGGTCCAGGCTTCCGCCCTGCACCCTGGTTTCATAGGGAGTTAGGGGAGGCTGGCCGTTCTGGAGGGTCAGCCAGGGAAGGGCGACCCCCACTGTCTTCTGTGAAGAAGGAGTGGCCTCAGGGAGAGCGTCCAGCCACGAACACGACCAAGACCGGAACCCACACCTGGGGCACAGGTGCTTCCACACGTGTGGGGCTTGCAGATTCTCCAAACCAAAATTCAAGGCAGACAGACGGGACTTGTCCTATAACCCAAGGCGCGTGGGCGTTTCCCCGATTGTGGCGCCTCTGTTGAAGTCGAATAATAAACAGCTCCGCACTGAAATTCTCATTCTCCTGGAAAGGGCAACCAGGGCTCCCCCTCACTGTCCCCTCACCCCAAACCCCAAGTGATATCCCAACCTTGGCAGCAATGGGCAGCAGGCAGCAGGGTCAGCCTGGGCAGCCACCCTCACAGCTGGCCATCACCATCTAGCGGGGAGCAGAGACTGGTGGGGCAGATGGCCGACCAGAGAGTGTGGAACCATCAACGCAGACAAGCTGACAAGGGGACAGCTGCACCTTTGGAATTCAGGACACAGAACCCTCCTGTAGGGAGAAGCACGTGACTGCGGGCCCAGCCTGAGGTACTGGCGAGTGAGGGCCCCAGCTTTCCCGGAGATTCTACTACAGGGACATGTTTCAGGCCACTCTGGCTGATATGCACTTCTTAATTGTCCAAATCCAGCTTTTCTTTTTTTTTTTTTTTTTTTTTTGGTCATGCTGAAAACATAAAATCAGAAGTACAGAAATGTTAAAAAAAAAAAAAAAAAGTAAAATATATTCATCTCTCTAATCCCACCACACACACATCACCTCTGCAAACATTTATCTGCTTCCAGGACTTCACCCAGAAACAGACATCTAAGAATATGTTTGTGCTGACGAGGGGTCATACTAGACGTGATTTTGTGAACCACTATTTTTTTATTTTTTTTTTTTTTTGAGACAGAGCCTCACTCCGTCACCCAGGCTGGAGTGCAGTGGCGCGATCTCGGCTCACTGCAAGCTCTGCCTACGGTGTTCACGCCATTCTCCTGCCTCAGCCTCCCCAGTAGCTGGGACTGCAGGTGCCTGCTACCACGCCTGGCTAATTTTTTTTTTTTTTTTTTTTGTATTTTTAGTAGAGACAGGGTTTCACCGTGCTAGTCAGGATGGTCTTGATCTCCTGACCTCGTGATCTGCCCACTTTGGCCTCCGAAAGTGCAGGGATTACAGGCATGAGCCACCACGCCCGGCCTATGAACCACTTTTGACTCAGCCTGGGGGGCTGTCTTCTGGGCACAGTTGGCAGTGGGTTCACCTGACCCTAAGTTTGGCAACAGAAGCTTCAAGGCCTGTTCCTAATTTTGTATTTTCTTAAGGAAGTTCCCTAAAACCACAGAAGCCTCAGGCCCCACAAAACCTGTGTCTGCCCCTGGCTGCAGGACACTTTAGGGTCTGGATGCAGCCAGGGCCAGTCACAGCCTCACTAGCTGGCCACTCCTTTAAGGGTCTGTTCATTGGCAGCTTTGTTCTGATGGCCACAACCCCCAAGGGACCTCCTTGGCCTTTGGCTTGGGTGATGCTGACCCACAAGGAAGGGTCTCTGGCCCAGCAGTCCTGGGACGTCCCCTGTATGAAGACCATATGTCTGACATGGCACTTGCCACCCTTTCCAGTCATTTGCCCCTCAGCCTGTCCCTCTCACAAGATGGCAGGTGCCTTGAGGGTGGGGGCTCTGCTGTGCCTGTGTCCTTGGTACCCAGAGCAGGGTAACAGCATGGGGGCAAGGGCAGGCACACATGCTGCGCTTCTCTGGGCGGGTACAGCAGGAAGCAGGGGGCGTCAAATCCAGAGCTGGGGCCAGGGGACTGCAGGGCAGGGAGGACACGGGAAACGCACAGCAAGTTTGGGGCTGTGGCTCTGCCCCTCCCGTGGCACAGCACCAGATGGGCCTGGTGTGAGCCCTGATCCATGGACAGGCGACCACCCTCACCAGCACGTGAGAAGCCGAGTGACGGGTGACCACCTGGTTTACACACCACCCTCTTTCTGGCCACGGGAGCTGTCTTACAGTGCCGGCGTCCCAGCATGAGCTGCATGGGAGGGAGAATTCTCTTTAGTTAGTTTGTCTCTAATGGTCCTTAAAACAGAAGACAAAAAATGAAGGCAGGCATTAAGATGCTTTTTATTATCTCAATGTTTATATATTTAAAATGTTTATTTTTGTGGAGGCCATGTTGCCAGCCATGTCGCCCAGGCTGGTCTTAAAACTCCTGGGCACAAGAGATCTGAGGCCGGAACGACAGGTGTGAGTCACCACGCCCAGCCTTATCTCAATAGCTAAACGTGTGGATCTGCCTCACATCTGGAGAGGCAGAGAGGTGTGCCAGCAACGGGGCTATTGAGGAAGGAAGACCTGTTTACTGATTTTAATTTTTTTGTAGAGACAGGGGTCTCACTATGTTGCCCAGGCTGGTCTCAAACTTCTGGGGCAAGTGATGCCCCTGCCTCGGCTCCCAAAGCAGTGGAATGACTGCCGTGAACCAACACTTCTTGCCTGACACCTGTTTCTTTTGGAATATTTGCCACCAGCCATCGGTAAAGAAAACGGGCTCTTGGCCTTTTTTGCTGTGCTACCTCCTGGTGCCCTTTGGTCGTCCAGATGTTCCTCGAACTCCTGCTCATGCAGGAGTAAAGGCGGCTCTCTCTCCAGTGGCGAGGATGGGGCCACAGTGGAGAACGTAGCTGCGCCAGCCCTCAGGGCGGCCCTGGTCCAAAGGACGTGGGTCCAGGAGCCAGCTCGCTGTCCTGGGAGGAGCCAGCTCGCTGTAGCCAATGACGGGCCTGGTGGGCAGGAGGGCCCAGCCCCCTTGTTCCAGTGCCATGAATCTGAAGGGCCACCCACTTTCCGGTCGCCCCAGGGCCTGCTGACCCTGCCTTCCCCTCCCACCCAGCAGCCACACCCAGGAGCGCTCCCCAACACACTCCTCGCTGGAAACCCCCAGGACACCCGCCAGCCTGTACGAACCAGGCGTGGGGACACTAACACAAGTCCTTTTCCTTCACTGGGGGAACCCTGGGGCTGCTGCTGGGCCTGCTCGCGCTCCGGGGCTGTCCCCTCTTCGGCTGCCGAAGTCGCCGCTGGCCCACCAGGCCTGGCAGCCACCCACCCGCTCCCTGCCGCCCGGGTCCGCGTGGCATCGGCCGCCCCCACCCTTCCCCGCCCTCCCGGAGCCCGGGGGACGCCCCCATTCCCGCCGCCGCCCCGTCCTCCCAGCCCCAGACCCGAGCCTCGTAGGGCGCCTTCGCACACGGTCCCGCGAGGACCAGATCTGTTCCCGGTCCCTGGGCCGCCCATCTCCGCCGGGAAGGCGGCTTCCTCCGGGGCCCGGCCCCACCCCAGCGACCGGCAGCAGCGCGCCGAGTCGCAGACACCTCAGGCCGGGGCCACTACCAGGGTCAAGCCCTGTTCTGGGACCAAAGGACGACTCCACGGGAGCGCGCCTGCGCACCGCCCCGAGGCGCCCCAGGAACGGTAGGCTCAGGCCAGCCATCTGCGCCTGCGCAAGACCAGGCGCGACCCCGAGGGCGTTCGGGGGAGGGAACGCTGCGGACTGCTCGCAGCGTGCGCACGCACGCACGCACGCACGCGCGCCTCGGGAAGCGTCGAGTCCGGGACGCCCAGAGCGGGCACGGAGCAGGGGGAAGGGAAGCGCGGCTCGGTCGGCGCGGGTGGAGGGGGCGTGAGGCCGGCCTACGGTGGCCGTCGAGGGACGGCGCTACGGCTCCCACGCTGGGCCAAACGCCTCCGGCGGCCGCGCCCGGGCGCCCCTTCACCTGCAGGGCGACCCCAGCCGGGGACGCGTGAACCACGCCCGCAGCCGCCCCGCCGGCGCCCCCAGCCCCGCGTCCCGGCACCATGCGGCCGCCCTGCGCACGGAGCCCCGAGGGACAGGGGCGCCCGCAGGCCCGGCCCCCAGCACCGCCGGCCGGCCCCGAGGTCCGGGACGCCAGCGCCGCCGCGGAGAGGGCACCGGGTGAGCGGCGGGCGGGGACCCGGCCTCGGCGGGGGCCGTCTCCAGGGCAACGCGCGGCGCGGGACCCGGAAGTGGCTCCGGCAGGGGCTCTGCAGCCAGGGGGCCCGGCGCGGCGCAGGCCCGGTGCTCACGAGGCGTTGCGGTGGCCCGTCGCGTCTCTGCGGCCCCGAGGAAACGGTCCTGGGTCCATGGGCCGGGCCGAGCGGGCGTCTGCAGAAAGACGGGGACCCGGATGGAGCCGCGGGCCGTGAGACCCCGCGGGGACACAGCCCCGCCGAGCCACGTTTGAGGGGCACCGCCATGGCTGGGGTCCCGGTGGCTGCGATCTCCAGGCCGAGGCCGGCCTTAAATCGGGCCGCTCTGGCTCCTGCACCGCGTGGAGGAGCCGGGCGGAGGGAGAGGGCGAGGCTGGGCCCCTGGCCCCTGCGGGCACGGGAGGGTCCGGCGGCCCGGTCCCTCCCGCTTCCGCTCCGGGCAGGTACCCACGGCAGGGCCCCAGGCTGAATCTATCTGACGGCAGGCGAAGGTCTTGGCAACAGTCCCCTTAGTGTTACCAACTTTCCTACTCCGATTTTATTTCCTGACCTTTGAGTTCATTCCGTCTGCAGATTATTTAGGCAAGCTATAAACGGCATTTACTAGGTGAAGCTAGAGAGCCAAATGCCGCGTCTACTCTTTGCAGCCCAGTCTGTAGGGCCGCTGCCAGACCCCGGGCCGACCCCACACGGGGACCTGGGCGCTGTGCCTCCACTGTGCACGCCAGGCCCAGCCTCTTACCTCCCACAGCTACTCGCAAGAGCAGTGCTACTGGCACCCCCATTGGACAGAGCAGGAGCCGTCTTGGGGTCAGGTGACCTGCCCAAGGTCACTGCTAGGGAAGGACAGTGCCAGGGTTCAGGCCCAGCAAGGTGACCCCAGGGCCCCCCAGCCGTCCATCTGGCCCCTAGCACTTGTCAGGTTGCTGGAGTCACCTGCCCCCACCGGGCTTGTTCTCGGTTCACCTGTGAGTCCCTTCTCCCGGCCCTGTGGTGGCTTTTTGCAGGCACCATTTTAGGGCTTGTGTCAGTCCTGGTTCAGGCAGCCACAGAAGACCAGGGCAGTAACAGGCAAACTGCCTAAGAGCAGAGAGTGGTCCAGCTTGTGGGGGGCTGCGGGGATCCTGCAGGAAAGAGCCACTCTTGCCCCTTCCCATCCGTTTTGGCATTGACCACCTCCGGGGGCCTCCCCTGGCGGCTGCCCCGAAGGCCCCCCTTCCCCAGTGCTGCCCTAGAACAAGCACTTTGGCTTCCCCAGGTGGTGGGCCCCCTGGAAGTATCCTTGGGAGGGTTTGTGAAAAGAGTAAGCCTGGGAGTGCCCGCAGATCCTGCCCTGGACTCCCTTTTCCCGTAGTCCGGGCGCTGGAGTTTGTGTCCGCCTTCGCCAGCTGATTGCCTGGGGAAGGATCCACACAGTGTCCTCACACTGACATGGGTTTTGCGGCTCTCCCCGCAGGCCGACGCCTCCCGCGAGGCTCAGTGGCCGGCTCCCAGGCCTAGGCGCCCATGACCCCTACGCTGACCGCTGCCTGGACGCCGCCGCCACCACCGCGAGCTAGCGCCGCCGCCACCAGGGCCCAATGCCGGTCATGCCCATCCCGAGGCGGGTGCGCTCCTTCCACGGCCCGCACACCACCTGCCTGCATGCAGCCTGCGGGCCCGTGCGCGCCTCCCACCTGGCCCGTACCAAGTACAACAATTTCGACGTGTACATCAAGACGCGCTGGCTGTACGGCTTCATCCGCTTCCTGCTCTACTTCAGCTGCAGCCTGTTCACCGCGGCGCTCTGGGGTGCTCTGGCCGCCCTCTTCTGCCTACAGTACCTGGGCGTTCGCGTCCTGCTGCGCTTCCAGCGCAAACTCTCGGTGTTGCTGCTGTTGCTGGGCCGCCGGCGCGTGGACTTCCGCCTGGTGAACGAGCTGCTCATCTACGGCATCCATGTCACCATGCTGCTAGTCGGGGGCCTGGGCTGGTGCTTCATGGTCTTCGTGGACATGTGAGGGCCGTGGGCGTGAGCTTGATGTATCGTCCCGGCCTGTGGCTGTGTTCTTTACATCGGTGGGACTGCCCATGCCGCAGGCAGTCGCTGCTGCCTGGCGCCCACGGAGAGAAAAGAAAGGGCTGAGACTTCCGTGATGGGGGTGCGGATGCCGCCCCTAGGCTGGCTTCCTGCGTCCACCCTCCCCATGTGCACTCTCAGGGGCGGCGCCCACCTGCGGGTGGCTCCTGTTCACACGACTTCAGGTCATACTGCGGAGTGGGCCGTCTGTTCTGCCTCTCTGTGGGCTTCTCTCCAGGACCACAGCTGCCAGGGACTTTAGATGTCACCCTGGGAGGCCTCTGGACACAGAGGGCTGTGTGCCCAGGAACAAATCCGGAGGGGGGGCCATCCTGGCTGCACAGTCCCTTCCTGCGTTCCCTGGTCTCAGGCCCAGCCAACGGGACACGGAAGGCTCCCCTCGCTGACACACCACACTGCCACAAAGCTGCTTACTCTGCCCTGGGCCGCCTGAGTCCTGGCACTGCCCGTGTACCACCCTCTGTCACCCTGAGGGGCTGTGTGGGTCCTGAGTCCCCAGCCAGCCTTCAGGGTCTCCTTAGATTGTGTAGATGCAGTCTAGCAGGGGGGTGGAGAGGGGCTCAGGTGGGAGGGGCCTCAGCAGGCTCTCAGCTCAGGGGCTGGCCTGGGGGAACCCTGGGAGCCAAGGGCTGACTCCAGCAACACTGGCCTGTCTGCCTGTTCTGGGAGGGCTGTGAGGATGTCCTCAGATGCTGTGGATTTCTGGGGAGGCACTTCCATTCCTTTCTGGGTTTTTTTGCAGAGGAGGGCTTTGGGCCTCTTTCTTTGGGGGAACATCCTCAAAGAAAGCGTGAGAGATCGAGGCTGCAGTGAGCTGGGATGGAGACTTGCGTGTCCCGAGTGTCCGCAGCAGGTGGCAGAGGCCTCAGTGTGGCAACCACAGCCCCGGAGCCTGTGTGGTACCAGCAGCATCTTAGAGTCCCCGGTATATGCTGAGATCCTATCCCACGCTGCCCTCCAGTGACTGGGAGGCCCAAATGATGGCACAGAGGCAGGTGGGCTGGAGGGGCACAGATGCCTGTGTTCAGGGAGGGCGGCCACCATGGGCCGGGGTCTCATCCAGGACCCCGTGCTCTGCTCCTCAGCCTTGCAGTCGCGGTAGCACTGTGGTGGACTGCCCATGGCCGTGTGGCTTTGGGGGCAAGTGGGAGGGTGCCCTGAATAATGATTACAGGGACAACAGGCAGAGCTGCCCTAAAGCAGGACACAGGGTGCGGTACTGACAACCCTAGCGTCACCCCAAATCCACGTCCCCACACTCCGGGCATGGGTGGGACTTGTGACCCTGCCCTGTCAGGTGGACCAGTGGCCCAGGAGCCAGGAGGACAGTTGTGTGCCACTGGAAGAGAAACTTTTTGAAAAACCCTGAATCAGGTAGAGAAAGCAAAAAAATCTTTGGCCGTAAACCGTGCTAATTTGTTGGCAGCTTCTGTGGATGACCTCCGTTGAGCCCGGGCTGTGTCCAGGCCCTGGGCAGGCGGGCAGGAGTTCTGCGTGGGCCTCATTTCTTGCTGCAGAGAATCTTTTGCACTAAGTCACGCTGTTTCCTCAAAGAAGCTTTGTTTTTTGTTAATGTGTTACTCAGAGTCACCCAGGCCCCTCGGCTGAGGGTGAAGGTGGGGCGGGAGGCAGGAGGGGGCTGGCAGTGCCGCTTGTGTGGTGTCAACGCTGCAGGGAGTCGCGGCACCTTGGTGCCCTCTGAGCACCTGGCCGCCTGCTGTCCCCAGTGCCTGTGAAATTCGTCATGAGATGACCCACCTGCATTAAACCTATTTTTTTAATGTGTTGATGGAGTGATTGCTTAAAGCTCAGTTGTTTTATTCCTTTTTGAAGGACGTAATAATCATCCAGAGCACCATAGAAACCATCTTCTTCTGTAAGATGGGAAAGTTTCCACAAACACTCGTTGTGATGCTGGGGAAGTAGCCCCTGAAGCCAGGGTTCCCCTTGTGGGAAGCTGCCGTGGGGAGGTGGCCTAGCTGACAAGCAAGGATTTGTCAGCAGGGCAGTCACCAGGACACTGCTATGCAGGCCGGTGGAGGTTGCATTCAGCTGACTGGCCCATTCAGAGTTTTTTCGGTTTTTTTTTAGACGGAGTTTTGCTCCTGTAGCCTGGGCTGGAGTGCGTTGATGTAATCTTGACTCACTGCAACCGCCACCTCCCGGGTTCAGGTGATTCTCATGCCTCAGCCTCCCAAGTAGCTGGGATTACAGACACCCGCAACCTCACCCAGCTAATTTTTGTTTTTAGTAGAGATGGAGTTTCACCATGTTGAACGGGCTGGTCTCAAACTCCTGACTTTAGGTGATTCACCTGCCTCGGCCTCCCAAAGTGCCGGGATTCCAGGCGTGAGCCCCTCCACCTGGCCTAGTTCAGAGTCTTAGTGTTTCCGACGCTGCTGAAAGGCGAGAGGCCTCAGGGCTGTGAGCAAGCACAGCACGATCCACCGCAGGGGGAGATGCACACACACAAAAAAAGGTTGGAAGAAAAATAAAACCGGCCGGGCGCGGTGGCTCAAGCCTGTAATCCCAGCACTTTGGGAGGCCGAGGCGGGTGGATCACGAGGTCAGGAGATCGAGACTATCCTGGCTAACATGGTGAAACCCCGTCTCTACTAAAAATACAAAAAACTAGCCGGGCGTGGTGGCGGGCGCCTGTAGTCTCAGCTACTCGGGAGGCTGAGGCGGGAGAATGGCGTGAACCCGGGAGGCGGAGCTTGCAGTGAGCCGAGATCACGCCACTGCACTCCAGCCTGGGAGACACAGCGAGACTCCGTCTCAAAAAAAAAAAAAAAAAAAGAAAAAGAAAACCAAAGTTCTTATTTATTCAAAAAAACCGTGTGAGGCCAGGTGCAGTGGCTCACGCCAGTAATCCCAGCACTTTGGGAAGCTAAGGCAGGAGGATCACTTGAGCCCAGGAGTTCAAGACCAGCCTGGGCAACAGAGTGAGACCCCATCTCTACAGAAAATTTAAAAGTGAGCTAAGGGCCGGGCGCGGTGGCTCAAGCCTGTAATCCCAGCACTTTGGGAGGCCGAGACGGGTGGATCACAAGGTCAGGAGATCGAGACCATCCTGGCTAACACAGTGAAACCCCGTCTCTACTAAAAAATACAAAAAACTAGCCGGGCGAGCTGGCGGGCGCCTGTGGTCCCAGCTACTCGGGAGGCTGAGGCAGGAGAATGGCGTGAACCCGGGAGGTGGAGCTTGCAGTGAGCTGAGATCAGGCCACTGCACTCCAGCCTGGGCGACAGAGCAAGACTCCGTCTCAAAAAAAAAAATAATAATAAAAAAAAAATAAAAGTGAGCTGGCCGTGGTGGTGTGCGCCTAGGAGATCGAGGCTGCAGTAGCTGTGATTGCAGCACTGCACTCCAGCCTGGGTGACAGAGTGAGACTCTGTCTCTAAAACACAAACCAGTTTGAAGATTGAGAGACAAGCTATTCATATTATTCTAGAATCTTTGCTTTGTAAAGCCTTCCTTAGCTTGTGTGAAGGGAGGAAGTTCACGTTTCTCATTTTTTCACTTGCAAAGGCTTCTAACAACATGAAGATGACAACGATTTCCTCCCAGGCAGTTATTATGGCCAGAAAGTATCACTTAAAGGGAAACCAGCTGGGTGCAGTGGCTTACACTTGTAATTCCAACACTTTGGGAGGCCCAGGTGGGAGGATCGCTTGAGCCCAGGAGTTCCAGATCAGCCTGGGCAATAGGGAGACCCTATCTCTACAAAAAAGATTTTTAAATGAGTCAGGTATAGTGGCGCTCACCTCTAGTTCCAGCTACTCCGGAGGCTGAATGGGGAGGATTGTTTGATCCCAGGCCGGGAGGGGTTGAGGCTACAGTGAACCATGATTCTGTCATTGCTCTCCAGCCTGGGTGACAGAGCAAGACCCCGTCTCAAGAAAATGAAGGAAAACTCTGGATTCCGTTAGGTAACAAGTTATCCATTGTAGAGTTTTGTGGAACCGTTTCACCAAACTTTTGGTGTTTTGTTTTTGACGGCAGAGTTCGTGAAATCATTACTAAAATGTGTGCCCCTGAAAAGCTTAGGAGGGTGACACTTGTTTTACCAAACCCAGGGCTGAAGCTTGGTGTGGAGCACTGCTTCCCAGACCGGGCTTCTGATCCGAAGGTCTGGGGGCTCTGTGTGTCCCACAGGGGATGCCAGGCCGCAGCCGAGTCCTGAGGTGGGCGCAGGGCCTGGCTACACAGCCTTACCTGTGCACACAAAGCTGGGGCAGTTAGCCAACGGGCCCTGTGAGGCTTGGCCTGGGAGAGTGGCCTGGTCTTTTTGCTTTGCCAGGTGTGGGTGAAGGTGGCTATGCCCTTGACTGGTCACACCTGGCCACGCCCCACACCAGAGAGGCTGCAGGAGGGCTCCTGCCTTCCCTGGGGGCTTCCCTGGCCCTCCCCGCCTGGCTTCACTCTGGTTTTCAGTGGATTTGGCATGTTTTCCGTTGTTCCCTGCCTAGGCCATCTCAATCTGATAGAACTCCCCGCGACAGTGCGAACGCCTCATCCGCACTGCAGTGTACAGGAGCCACCAGCCCACAGGACCACTGAGTACAGCGACAGGCACCACCGTGACACCTGAATGTCTCATCAGACCCAAGGAAGCAGTTCCCACAGAAGGAGCCACTCGTGGCTGGATTATAATAAGGGCATTTTTTAAAGTTTTTTTTTTTTTTTTTTTTGAGACGGAGTCTCGCTCTGTCACCCAGGCTGGAGTGCGGTGGCCGGATCTCAGCTCACTGCAAGCTCCGCCTCCCGGGTTCACGCCATTCTCCTGCCTCAGCCTCCCGAGTAGCTGGGACTATAGGCGCCCGCCACCTCGCCCGGCTAGTTTTTTGTATTTTTTTAGTAGAGACGGGGTTTCACCGTGTTAGCCAGGATGGTCTCGATCTCCTGACCTCGTGATCCGCCCGTCTCGGCCTCCCAAAGTGCTGGGATTACAGGCGTGAGCCACCGCGCCCGGCCTCCTTTTTTTTTTTTTTTTTTAAGAGATGGGGTGTCGCTCTGCTGCCAAGGCTGCAGTGGCCACGATCACAGCTCACTGTAGCCTCAACCTCCTAGGCTCAGGCCGTTCCCTGGCCGGGGCATGTCACAGGCTCCAAGAGCCAGGGAGCTTCCCCATGGCCACGATGTGTGCCTTGCGGGAGCCCCTCTAACCCGGCTCCCCTGGGTGGCTGAAGAGCCCTGTGGGGGATCTGAGGGGTGGTGGAGCTGCTTGCGACCGCTCCCCAGCAGACCTGCCAAACTTGGGCTGTGTTAACCAGGCATCTCCCCTGTTTGACGGATTCTGTTTTCGAAGTTGTTCTCCCCTTGAGGTCCCAGATGACCAGCTGAGCTGTGCAGCGGCCACGGCTCCAAGGAAGGCCAGAGCTACCTGGAGGTTGTCCCCAGGCCCTTTGTCCACAGTGACAGACACCCAGACCAGACCATGCTGCAGTGACTGGTAAGGGTGCCACCCAGAGAGGGATCTCCAGGGACCGCCGATGGTGCTGTATGTCCGGGGCTGTCCGTCCTGGGCAGCCTGAGCCCTCCCAGCAGCAGCTGTGTTTCTGCTGGGTGGGGAGACATGCCAGGATCTCTGCCGGGGGATCAGGGCATTCCACGGAAACGTCACATTTAGAGCAGCCTGATTTGCTGGTGGTGGGCTCCACCTGTCTGAAACCTACATGCCTGGAGGCTTCCAGGGGCTTCCAGCAGTGGGGAGGAGTAGAGGACTGAAAAGGTGTTGAGACAGAACCTAAGCACATGGCCACTGTGGACTCCTGCAGAGGTCTCAGGCAGTGTGCAGGCGCTTTAGAGGGAGCTGGGAGCTGGTTAGGAGACAGGATCCATCCTTTCAAGGTGGCTGGTCCATACAGCGGCTTCCCTCCTGCTGCCAGTGGCCCGGGTTGCCTGTGAGGGAGGCAAGTGGCCCCAGGGACTCAGGCGGCGGCCGGACCTGGGTGAGCTGGGAAGGACAGGTATGGGCAGGGAGGGCCGCTGGCTGCTCCTGGGGACAAGGGGAAGTGGAGGTAGCTGCAGACTGGCCTGGAGGTCAGGAACGTACTGGGAAGTTTCTGGAATCAGAGCTGCCCAGCACTGGCTGGATGAGAGGCCCCCAGTGACAGCAGTGGGTTTGAGAGTCATGGGTTTGGGAGTGAGGAGCCTGGCACCAGAGCTCAGTGTTCAGCCTGGAGGATGGGGGAGGGTGGGCGAGCCTGGACCACAGAGAAGGTCTCCAGCCCAAGGCAGGGGCGAAGCTGAGGGGGAGCTGGGTGGGCCGCGGAGGGAGGAGTCAGAGGGGCTCTGGGGAGGGCGGCCCCTGGGTGGAGACAGGTGGGAGGGAGATCTGGAGGTGGGGAGCGGCTCAGTCTCAGGCTGAATAGAGTGCTGAGCCAGGAAGTCACAGCCGGGCACGGAGTGTGGAGGAAGCCACCAAAGCCAGCCAGGGCTGTTGACTTAGTGGGGTCTGATTTTCAGTCTGTGCCTGGCCCGGGGGATTGTGCCAAGTGGCTCCCAGAGCCCCCCTTTCCCTGTCGTCCACCCCATGGGGCCACCAGCTTGGGCACCAGCCGGGGGTCTCTGTTGCTGAAAAGTAGAATCTGAGCTGAGGAGCCAGCAGAGGGCAGGCAATGGCTGGAAGGGGGTGGTGCTGGGGATTTCAAGGTCTAAGATGCTCAGTCAAGATGGGCCACGTGCTGTCCCGTCCCCAGCGCAGGGGGGACCAGGTGGCCTCGGAAGGCTGCCCCGGCAGAGTCCCCGTGTGCAGCCTCCACGGGCAAAACCACCCCAAACGCACAAACACAGGAATGTCCTCCACCTCCCGCCCCTCCCCCGGGGGCAGGACAGGACAGCAGGGGCTGAGGGGGAAGGTGCTGGGCTCCAAACACAGCCCCCAGCAGGAAGGACAGCAGGGCCAGGCGCAGCCCCCACTCTGGACCAGAGCACGACCCCTGTGCCGCTGCGTCGATGGTGATATTGATGCTCTGTGACCTTGGAAGGGCCTGTCCCCTCCAGCGTGCGATCGGAGGAGGGCGCGGGCCCTGGCAGTGCTGTGAGTGCTGATTCAGCGTTTTCCGGGGGAGACAAACGTGCTTCGATCTGCAGAGGCCAGTGCGTTTCTCTTCTTCTTTATGGGTCTCCTTAGGAAAGGTCCCCTCTCTGCCCAGGCCCTCCCTGCAGGCCTCCTCTCATGCCCTCGGAGGCAGGGGCTGCCCTGCACCCAGCTCCGGAGAGCAGCACTTCCCATGCAGCAGGCTGCAGAGGCCGCAGTCCAGAAACCCCCCCACCCCACCGCCTGGCGCGCCTCCCGACAGTTCCCAAAAGAGAGCGCGCCCCGCCGCACCAGCATCCTTGCCCAGGCGGGGCTGTCCGGGTGCAGCTGATTCAGCGGCTCCTGGCCCGGTGCCCCTCCCCCAGCCCAGCTGGGCAGCGTGCCCGGGCATGCCGGCAGCTGTGTCACACGGGCTCTGGCAGGGCTGCTGTGGCGCGAGGTGTGTGGCCCGCACTGCGCCTGGGGGCGGGGTGGCAGGCTGCTGCGGCGGGCGGGCTGCCAGGCGCCCCCTCCCCTGTAGTCCGCGTACGGCCTCCTGCAGAGGAGAGGCCCCGTGGGAGGCGGAAGGCAGAGCTGGTTCTTGGTGCTCTCAGGTACCATCAGCCCCCAGGACATAATCACATCCGAAGCCCCGTCAGCGGATCCACCGCCATATCCAGAGTCTCCCCATAGCCCAGGTCGGGGCCGCGTTCCTCCATCTCAGGCCAGCCCTGCTGGGGCCACCTGCCGTCCTGACCTGGGCGGAGACTGGAAGGGGCGGGTGGGGCGGGGCCCCACAGAGCCCCACCCGACCAATGGGAACAGCCGGGGCCAAGGGGTTCTCAGGGCAGCAGGAGGGCGGTGCAGGAGTGAGCCACAGCCCCCAGGGCCCCTCCTGCCGGCTTTGCCGCGCCCATGAGCTTGGGTTTGCCTCTAGCTGAGGGCATGGGGCAGGCCTGGGGAGCCGGTGGGCGCTGACCCAGCCCCAGGGCCCAGGGGAGGAGGGTGCCAGCTCTGTTTGGGAAGTGGGCTCTGTAAAGCGGCTTGGTTTATGCGAGGACCTTGGTGTCCCCATCCTGTGAGGGCTGTGGGTGTGAGGTAAATGCAGGGCGGGGAGGGAAGAGGGGTCAGAGCAGAGCAGGAGAAGCAGGGGCAGGATAGGTGAGGAAGAGGGGGGTGAGGAAGGTGCCGTTGGTCGAGGTTAGGTCAGGTAAGGACACGGTGGTAGGTGAAGGCCAGGGGCAGGTGGGGTGGCTGGGAGGTCTGTGGTCAGAGGACGGGTGCTGGTGGGGCCCGGAGATGGTGGTACTGCCCCCACCCTCCCAAGCCTGGAGGCCTGACAGTTGCATCCGAAACATCCACAGCCACCATCGTATCAGCAGCACGGTGACCATGGCTCACAATGTAGGGACGGGCATTCGTGCCGTTTTCTCAGAATATTAACGACGGTCCCGGCAGAACGCTGTATGAATATTCATACGGAGATCAGTCAAGCCTGGGCTGGCGGATGGCACAGGGAGAGGGGCTGTGACAGGCTGGGTCCAGGTCCCAGCAGGCACACCTTGGCAGGGTGTGGCCATAAGTCTCTACCAGCTCCAGTCAGGATCCACCTCCCTCGGGATGGAACAGGCCTGGGCCTGTTGTATGGCCACAGGCAGAGGAGGCCGATGGGTGACATGACATCACTACTCAGTGACGGCCATCGTCCTGGGGGCCCAGAGGCTGGGGCGGGGCTCCTTCCCGAGAGACCCACAGAAGTTCATCTCAGGTTTTTTTTTTTTTTTTTTTGAGACGGGGGTCTCGCACTGTTGCCCAGGCTTCAGTGCAGTGGCGCGATCTCGGCTCACTGCAAGCTCCGCCTCCTGGGTTCACGCCATTCTCCTGCCTCAGCCCCCCGAGTAGCTGGGACTATAGGCGCCCGCCAGCACGCCCGGCTAATTTTTTTGTATTGTTAGTAGAGACGGGGTTGCACTGTGTTAGCCAGGATGGTCTCCATCTCCTGACCTCGTGATCCACCCGCCTCGGCCTCCCAAAGTGCTGGGATTGCAGGCGTGAGCCACCGCGCCTGGCCATCTCAGGTTTAACGGGGGCACTGCTGCCTCAGACGCCTGGCAGTGGGTGGTGAGGTCCCTGTCCTCACTGGGGTCTGCAGCCGAGGACTGGCCACCAAGGCCTGGGACTGCCATCCTGACCTGGGTGGCCATGGCCAGTCCTCCCGGGAGCCCCTAGCACCTTGGGCCTGCCCCCAGCTCTCACAGCAGGAGAAGTTTTTTCCCCACTCTGGTGGCTGACACCCTGGTGAAGGGATTTGCAAAACAGGAGCATGTGGATTTCCAGTTCTTCCCAGCAGGCACACGCAGGCCGGTACCCTCCCCCTCCCCTTTGGGCAACACTCGGGTGCTGCTAGACCCTTGGCCCTGCTCACTGCGTGGGCCGTGCTCCACCCATTCCCTCCCAGCAAGGGTGGTCCCGGGGCTCCCCTGACCTGAACTCTTCTGAGCTTGCTTCTCAGAACCAAGAGGGGCTGGCTCTGCGCCCTGCTTACCTGTCCAGGGGTGGGAGCTGCCCTTTGAAGCTATCAATCTGGGTTTTAAGTGTGGATTCATTATTTACAACACCCTGACATCATGCTGACATGAATTATTTGTATGTTTTTCAAATTGTGCTGTGATAACCCTGGCTGTCTTCCTGCTCCCATAGTGGATAAAAGCATCCTAAAGAATGCCGCCATCGGCCGGGCGCGGTGGCTCAAGCCTGTAATCCCAGCACTTTGGGAGGCCGAGACGGGCGGATCACGAGGTCAGGAGATCGAGACCAGCCTGGCTAACACGGTGAAACCCCGTCTCTACTAAAAAATACAAAAAACTAGCCGGGCGAGGTGGCGGGCGCCTGTAGTCCCAGCTACTGGGGGGGCTGAGGCAGGAGAATGGCGTAAACCCGGGAGGCGGAGCTTGCAGTGAGCCGAGATCGCGCCACTGCACTCCAGCCTGGGTGACAGAGCCAGACTCCGTCTCAAAAAAAAAAAAAAAAAAAAAAAAAAGAATGCCGCCATCTCCCTTCTCCTCACAGCCTGGAGCTGGGCCAACCGGAGCTGAGCCACCACGGGTGCTCGGTGCAGCCTGGTTTGACCCTCACCCTCCTTCACCTGGCTGGGGCACGTGCCTGGTACATGTATGTGTGCACGTATGTGCGTGTGGGTGTGTGGCATCTGTGTGTCCGAGGGTTTTCTGCTGTCATGTTTTATGTCCTGGCCCGGCCGCCCTCCACATCCACGGCTCCTTCCTGTGTTCCCTCAGATGGTCCCCCAAAAAACGGAGGGACTCTGGCCCCTGGAGGAACAGGGAAGCCTCTGCCTGGGTAGCCATTGGCAGGTGAGTCCCGTGTTCCTGCCGGGAAAAAGTCTGTTTTCAAACGCGGACCGGCAAGCACTCCCTTTGCAGTCCCCACACTTGGGGTCACCGGTCGCTGGGCTGATTGGCAGGAAGAGGTACGGCTCCGCAGCCCCTCGTGGGGCTGTGCGGCCATCTGCCCCTCTCTGGGCCCAGCTCTTCCTGTGAGATAAGGGGGCAGGAACCCAGGGAGGCTGGGCCTACAGCCTGCAGCGGGGTGAGGCGCTGGACTGGCTCTTCCCAAGGGAAGCCCTAGGCTGGCATTCTGTCCCCAGGTGGGAAGTTCAGGGAGGAGGAACCAGGGCTGGGGCTGGACTCAGGGGAGGGCTCCCGACGTCACCTGTGGCGTGGCTGCCACGGTGGGCCAGGGATCTCCAGATTCCTGGGTCACTGTCTTCCCAGGGCCTGGGTCAGGGCCTGGGTCTGGGCCATGGGATCACAGAAGCAGCACTGGAGGCTGGTGCCCCGTTCCTGCCACCAAGACTGGGCAGACCCTCTCCTCAAGGGAGGGTGCCAGGGACTGGCTGCAGGCCCTGCCCGAGGCAGATCTAATGACCTTGGGCCAGGGCAGCAAGGCCATCTGTGGCCCAAACCCTTTCCCGGGGCTTGTTCTCAGGGATGTATCCTGGGTGGGGGGTGTCTTCAGGGGTGGGTCTGTAGAAGGATGCTAGACCCTCTCTGGGAGCTCTGAGCCTAACACGAACAAACAAAAGAACACGCTGCTGTCCCACGGGTCCCCGGGGCTTCGTGCATAGCAGGCCTTCAGGACCCACTTTCTGAATGACTGTGCCAAGGGCCAGCCGAGGCCTCCACGAGTGCGTCCTCTGGCGGGCAGGATGTCCCACGGGAGCTGTGCTTGCCTCTCGCTGACTTACAACTAACCCCACCCCCAGGCCAGCCACGGTGGCTCATGCCTGTAATCCCAGCACTTTGGGAAGCCGAGGTGGGTGAATCACCTGAGGTCAGGAGTTCAAGACCAGCCTGGCCAACATGGTGAAACCCCGTCTCTGTGAAAAATACAAAAATTAGCTGGGCGTGGTGGCGGGCTCCTATAATCCCAGCTACTTGGGAGGCCGAGGCAGGAGAATCGCTTGAATCTGGGAGTTGGAGGTTGCAGTGAGCCAAGATCGTGCCACTACATTCTAGCCTGGGCGACAGAGTGAGACTCCATCTCAAAAACAAACAAAAAAAAACAACTACCCCCTACACACACACACACACACACACCACAGAAAGGCAGCCCTGCTGTTTGGGACCTGACCCCTTGACGTCCTTCTGTCTGTCCTACCTGGGAACCTCTAGCTGCTACCGAAGGCTTTCCCAAGCCCAGCTCTCACGTGTCCTGCAAAGGGCACTGGCTGTCCCCTGAGCCTGACTTGGCCAAGGGGCTCTGCAGTGTCTCCCAGGAGGAGGTGAGTCACTGCAGCCACCCGACCCTCAGCCTTCTCTGGAGCAGGAGGCAGCAGCTGCTTTACAGCTGCATAAAACATTAGAGGGAAATTTAGGACAAAAGAGGAAGACGATTAGAGCATCCAGTTTAAACCGAGGGAGGGCATACGGAACCCAAAACGGCACTGCCCTAATTCAGGAGCAGAGGGAGGCACGGGCTTTGCAACCGCTGACAAGAACCAAAATACTCACCCAGTTTTCTTCTGCGAAAGAGACCCAAACTCGCCTGACGAGGCGCCCACAGATGTCCCAGGCCCTGTGGGAGCCGACCTCCTCCTCAGAGGGTGATGCAGCACGCTCCATGCCCATGCCAGCTGGCCCAGGGCACAGCAGATGCCCCAGGTCACCATCCTTCCAGGGACCTGGCTCAGGGCCGTGGGATGTTCTGTTCTTTCCGCCAAGACTCTGTGGGCACCACTGTGGCAGGCCAGAGCAAGGCTGAGAAGTGGCAGGGAAGGAGCCACATCCAACCATGCAGGCAGCTCCCCCAAGCTCCATCCCTGCTCTGTTCTCCCTGGACGAACTGCCCCAGCCTAAGGCCGTGCAGGGCCTGGACAGCAGGGTCTCACCCCAGCCTTCCTGGGCCTGGGTCACAACACTCTTGCTTTCGGGTCAGCATCTGCAATGGTGCTTCCTCCTGGGGACAGGGATGCAGCCCCCCTAGCTGGTCAGCTCTGCTGTGCCCCTCAGTTCCTGCTGTCCACCGGAGAAGATGGTCCCGGGGAAGCAGAGGCTGCCCAGAGAAGGGGGCCTTCCGGGAGCAGTGTGGGGCCAGATGAGCAGGTCTCTATCTCCAGACCAGCCTTCAGCGACTTCCAGCTGCGAGATGAGAACACCTGGCCCTCACTTTAACCACAGGACCACAGAGATGAGGGGAAAAGCAAAATAAGGGAGGCCGGTGGTTTGGAGACCCTGGCTCTGCCCTCAGGAGCACACTGGACCTGCTTGCCGGGTTGGTCTGTAAGCCAGTGAGCGCTCCCCACCCACCCCACCATGCACTCCGCATCTGAGCTGCCGGGGTCCCCTTTGACCCCTGCGGTGCAGGTGTGCTGGCGCCATCGGCCAGACCCACCACACTGGGTCCTGGCTCAGCCGCCAGTGGAGCGGGGTCTACCAGATGACACAAGGCCCAGGCCAGAGAAACTGAGGAAAGTGAGACCTTCTCAGTGGGGCAGAGCTGCAGGCCCACCCAGATGCTGCTTTCCTAGGGGAATTTAGGAATCTCTGAAGCAAATGCATGCTTCAAGTAGAGTAGTGCTTGAGCAGATTAGCAGGACTTGAAACTGATAGACATTCCTGTCCTGGTCCTGGTAAGGCGAATTAGAATAAAAGCAAACGTGCCCAGGGTTTTTGGAAGTGAGGTGGTTTATGTGATCATCAGCTGCCTGTTCTGTCCTTCAGCTTGTATGTAAGAAGCACCAGGAAACACCCTCCCCCATGGACACTAAAGCAGGGGCCGTTCTGTCACAGAGCAGCCACCTCCAGATGGCTGTGCACCTGCACACCGGCTGGCACACCCTGCCCGGAGCCAGGTGAGCTCCCTGTACCTGGAGAAGCCCTGGGCTTGCATGGGTAGGCTGCAGGGGTGGAGGGGAGTGAGCTGCAGGAGGGGGTGGGACACCAGTGCTCGCTCTCTCCTGAGACCGCATTCCCGGGCATCCGGCACGAAGGTCACAGAAATGGGCAGTGTTTGGCTGCACTTGCTGGGGGCTCGGGGCACTGCTCTAGCAGCAGCAGGGCAGTGCCCCGAGCCCAGCATCTGGGCAGGCGCTCAGCAATGTGGCTTCCCGGCCCTTCGTTGTTACTCGGGAATTGAAGCCCGAGTCCCGGGCGATGCCCCACTTCCCCATCCCTCCACTGCACAGAGGCACTGGGTCCTTTGCATAGATGCTCTGGATTGTTCTGGGATGCATTCCTGGGACCCGGCCTCCCCTCCAGCCCTTCCGAGTTCCCTGAATCCTGGCAGACAGACGGCCATGAAGCTGGCTGGCAGGAGGCCAGGGGTGCAGCATGGACACCTCAGGGCATCCTCCCCGCCCCAGAGGTCCCTATGCACAGGGCGTGGGGGCGGCATTCATCCCACTGGGGTGCGCCAGGGTGAATAGGCGGAATCTGGCCTGACTGTGGGCACCTGGAGGAAAGGGCTCTGCTAGCACCTGTGCTGCACTGTCTGCACCCCCAGCCCAGAGGGGCCCCACATGCCACGTCCCTCTTCTCATGGTGGGGACCTTCCCGCCACCTCCGCCACCCTGGGATGCTCTTCTCCCTCACTTACCCTTGCGCCACAGCACCTTTGGATGACCAAGAGCCTCCCTTTCCTCCCAGGGCCAGATCCTGAGCCGGCTCCACAGGCACCAGCAAGTCCCAGCACCTGCAGCTTGGAGCAGAGGATGGGCTGGGCTCAGAGGCTGCCCCCCAGACTCCATCATGGACTCCAGCGTGCACACTGGTCGCCTGAGATTTGGATTCAGCAGGTCTGGCCCCGGGACCCTGTGATTCCAATGGTTCCACCTTTCCTAGAGGCAGCTGCTCTGCCCTGGGGATCTCAAGGGATGGAGGGTGGGCAGAGAGCATCCAGGAGGTGCGAAAGCCCAGGAGAGCAGCGAGGCTCCAGAGCCACTAGAAGAAGGTGGAGAAGGGCAAGGCAGCTGTGGCTAGATGCAAGAGGTTAAGACAGGACCAGGAACCAGGGGCGGATTTTGAGCAATGGTTACCCCAAGTGACCTCCAGCCCCCAGCGACCTTGTCCAGCCATAGAGACCACTCCTGCATCATTGACCCAAGCCCAGTCTGGCCCTGATTCCCTGGACACTTGAGAACCCAGCAGCAACTGCCTGTCCCTACCTGGATGGCCACAGCGGCCCATTCGTCCTCATCTTCCCTATCCCAGGACATAGGGTGGCCTTCGCGGGCCCACCTGACCGACCTCAGTCTGAACACTCCCCTTCCCTCCCAGCCCTCCTCGTTCCTCCTGGCTCCACCTTCACGGCCCCTCCACTGCCACTCCCACCCTCACTGGACCCCAGGGAGAGAACCCAGCGGGTCTCATAGAGCCCTCTCCCCTGCAACCAGACCTCAGGAGGCTCCCCTTCAGCCGCCAGCTCCATCCAGACGCAGTCCTGGCCCAGCCTCTTCCTTCGCCACCTCCTGCCTCCTCCATAGCAGACCTGGGTCTCTTTTTTAACCAGCCTGCCACCTGCTACTAGAACAGGAGCCCCAGAGGAGCAGGGGCCAGTGACCTTGTTCTCAAGGGGGCCAGGTGCCTTCCTGCCCCTCCTGGGAGTCGGGGGTGCCGGCCCGCCCACATACCCCAGAAGGACGGAGAGCCTCACCTGCAGCCCTGCTGGCCACTTAACCTCTGGGCCAACTGGGCCCAAAATCTGGCCCTTCAGGGAACCCGCAGAGGCCTCTGCTGTGTCCACCAGGTTCCTGGCTCCTCCAGCAAGTGGTGTCTCTTCATCTGGGGGGCAGGGGGATGTCAGTTCAGCTGCATCAAGGGCCCTGAGGAGGGAGCCTGGTGCTGGGAGAGCCACCGGAGTTCAGAGACAGCTTCCCTGAAGTCCTGAGCTGGGCGTTGGGGATGAGCTGGAGCTCACCTGCCCCTGCAGAGAGACAGGGGTGCTGGCAGAGGAGCTATGGGTGCAAAGGCCCTATGTCAGCAGCTCAGGGAGAGCCCACTGTGCTGCAAGGAATAGTGTGAGTGGGGGGACCCAGCTGAGGAGTGGGTGAGGTCAGCAGCTCAGGCTAGGAGGGACATCTCTGAGCACAGAGGGACAGTTTCACTGCAGGGTAAGCTGGGTCCTTCTGGCCTCCTGGAGCTAGCCCTGTCCCCTCCACGCAGCCCAGTGCCTGGTGTGGACACAGGCCTCAAAGGTCAGCCCAGCAGGCAGAGGCGCGAGCTGCTGGGATCAGCACACTGGGCCTCATGGTGGCCACAACAGTGATGCCCAAAAGAGCCACCAGGATGCCAGGTGTCCTTGGCATCTGAGGCCCATAGAAGTGCCCTGTTGTCCAGCAGGATCCTAGACAGGATGGGGACCCCCCAAGGGGTGGAGGGCCCAGGGCGGTCCAGCCCAGGCTTTGAACCCATTCACTAGAATAACCGCCCTAAAGAAAGAAATGGCAGTGGGGGAGTGACCAGGGGTCCAGTCCAGCTCGTCAGGAGACGCAGGGCCTGCCTGCATCTCCCATTGTCCTGCAGGTGTGTGGAACCGCAACCAGTGCACCCGGTGGTGGGGGTGGGGCCAGCTGGGCTTGGCCTTGCAAACTGCACACCTTCTAGGAGCTGGCTGCAGAACCGAAGCGGAGGTGGTTTCCCCCGGAGCTGCCTCCGGACCCCGAGGGGTGGTGTTCAAGGTGGACTCCCCAGGGACCTGCCAAGGCCTGATGTTCTGAGTGGGGCTTTGGCTGGAATGTGGCCTCAGTCTCTGGGTGGACAGGTGGGTGAGGCCCTGTCCAGTGTTCTGGGCCATTCTGCTGTGCACAGCCCTCGTCCCCTGGACTCTGGGGACCCTGGCCCCTCGCTCTTCTCCACGACTCAGCAGGCACCACCCTGGGCTCCTGGGCTGACTTCCTACAGGAGGAGGAGGCTGCCCCCTGGAGCAGCCTGGGGGTTACAGGATCAGGACTATTTTAGTAATAAAAGGGGTAATGGGCTCAATTTGAACCCCAAGCTGGAGGTACCAGGCAAAAACCCCAATTGGTGAAACACTGGGCCTGGCTTCTACTGTAAGTTTGGGGGCTGCACCCAGGGCCCAGGGTGAGGCTGGTGGGCCCAGCTTAGCCCCCAATCGCAAGGGCTGGTTCAGCGGCTCCACCCTCAGGCTGGCACAGAGCAGGGCCCTAACAAGGGGGCTGTGGGAGCAGCCGGGGCTTTCCTGGAGCCTCTCTCTAGGACGGATGGGAGTGAAACCGACACCCTGATATGCAACCACGGATTATGATGGAAGGAAGGAACGAGCACTCAGAAAACAAAGAGGGGGCCTAGTGCAGGGCATGGAGGAGGCGCTGCCGGGAGACTCCTGAGCACTGGGAAGCAGGGGAGACAGCGGGCAGGGATGAAGGCGGCTTGGGAGCTGGTCGCCGCGGACGCACAGCCCCGGAATGTGCTAAATGCCACGGAGTTGTTCACTCGACAGTGGTTGCTGTCAGGTTACGTGAATCTCACCTCGATTTAGGAAAAAAGGCAAAAAAAAAAAGAGAAAGAACCCAGCCCAAGTCAGTCTCTGCCTTTCTGGTCCGGAGGCCATGGCCCTGGGCCTGCCCCCGCCGCCCCGCACACCCCTCCTACCCGCTGGCCCCCACACAGGCCCCCACCGCCCCCAACACACGCCCCCCCACCCCGCACACCCCTCCCACCCGCCGCCCCACACACAGGTCCCCGCCGCCCCGCATACCTCTCGCACCCGCTGCCCCCACTACAGGCCCCCGCCACCCTCGCACACCCCTCCCACCAGCTGCCCCCCACACAGGCCCCCACCGCCCCGCGCACACACACACCAGCCCCCGCCACCCTGCACACACTCCCCACCCGCCCTGCACACACATCCCTGCCAACCCCCCCACACGCCCCCGCTGCCCCCACAGATACCCCCTCCCCGCCGCCCCGCACAAACCCCCAGCCCCCGCCCCACACAGCCCCCCGCCCGTGCGCCACCCCGCACACAACCCCCACCGCCCCGCACACCCCCCCCACCGCCCCGCACACACCCCCCCACCGCCCCGCACACCCCCCCCCACCACCACCAGGCACACACACCACCGCTCTTCACCTCTGCCACACCTTCCCCGTGCTGCCTGCTAGACCGCAAGCCCTCTGAGACCAGGTGTTGGGGCAGCTTCACAGGACAGGGCCCCCTTGGGTGCAGTTGAGGGTGCAGGCCCCAGCAGGCAGGGCTTCCTGTTACCCCCCGACCCCTGAGGGTCCCCCACTCCCTCGTTTCCTCCTCAGCCCATCCCTCCAGTGGAAGCAGCCTTCTCCAGCCGTCTCACTGAGCGCACGCGTCTCATGGGGCCTTTATCATCTGCTGCAGGTAAGCCACAAGGCTAGGGGCCTCACCACGTCTTCTCCAACCCCACTGCTGGGACTTGGGTGTCTGTGGGGGGGACCACGGAGGCTCCCAGTGAGCAGGAAGTTCCTCCCTCACCGGCGAGCCCTGCCCCAGGAAGGCAGAGGACCGGACCGAAATCAGATGGTTTCTGATTGCCCCCGGTGAACTGCTCTTCAGACAATGAAAGCGGCTTCCTCCTGAGACAGCGGCGCCACCGGCCGTCTCACCAAAGGCTGTTCTGCACCTCTCTTCTGTGTTGACAGGCGAGATGCAAGCGAGAGAGTGGGCAGGGAAGCCTTCTGGCTGTCCTCCTGCTGCGGGGGTGCAGGGGTGCAGGGGTGCAGGGGCGCAGGGGTGCACTCTGACTCTGGGGAGCTGTCCTGGCAGCACAGCTTAGAGAGCCTGTGCTGGGATGGTGAAAGGCTCTGGGTCCTGGTGGGGTCTTCTCAGCCCAACAGTCCTGGCCAAGGGCTGACCTGAACAGCAGCACCAGGAAGGCACCTGAGGCCCCCCACCTGCTACTTCCCTTTCTGCTGAGGAGCTCCCTGGGCATTCTGAGGATGGGGAAGAGGCACCAGAACTCGGGCAGGTGCGGGGGACGGGGCACAGGAAACAGGGTGGAGACAGATGGAGCCTAGGCTCCAATTCTGAGAGTCCTCAGGGCACCTGCTCTGTGCCAGGCACCCCGCTGGGCCAGTGATGAGACAGTGGACCAAGTGGGAGACTGTGCTAATGGAAGCCAAGGGTGGACCAGTGTCGGGATGGGGTCCAGGTGCCTGTTGCCAATGGCCGTGTGGCTCTTGCATAAGGAAGGGTCACGGAAGGCTTCCTGAGCCAGGGATATTGGGGCGGAGACTCAAAGAAAGTGACAGAGCAAGCCTTGGAGACACAGGGGCAGAAGGTTCAGACAGTGGGAACAGCAGGTGCAGGGGCCCTGGGGCAGAAGGTGCAGCAGAAGCCAGCCTGGCTACAGCTGAGCAGGCACTGGCGTGGGTGAGGGATGTGAGATGTGGGATGTGAGGAGGGATGTGGGGCATGGGTGGGGCGGGGTATGAGGCGGGGGTAGGGAGCTGGGTCCTGGTCACCCAATCACCTGGGCTTGTGCTCTGAGTAAGAAGTGCATTGGGGAGCCCTTGGGGGTTCTGAGCAGGTGGGGGTAATCCAACAGGTTTAGAAACAGCCCTGTGCTGCTGTGTGGTGACAGGCTGGGGCAGGGCTGGAGGGGAAGCTAGAGACCGGCGGCGGGACTGTGGCAGTCACTGGAGAACAGGGCAGTTGCGGACCAGGAGGGTGGCACCGACATGACTTTAACACAAAGCTGTTAGGATGGGCACAGACTGGATCTGGCTTGAGACTGGGGTGGGATGTCACCACCCGCACAATGGCAGCAGCACCTGGAGAGCCACCAAAGGCTTCTGCCATCCAGGGGAGGACAGGCAGGTGTCCAGGCCAATAGGTTGGTCCTCTGTGTATGGCTCCTGAGTGCACCCAGGGGCTCTGCAGTGTCTGCAGATGTGGCTTGTGACCTCCCCTTACCCGCTGCCCGATGCTTTCTGGATGGAAGGGGAAAAATCAAGCTATAAGGCCGTGAGAACTCAGGCCCAGATCCCAGAAGGGGCCTCCCTGAGCTGGAGACCCATAGCAGTGGAGCTGCTATGCTCAGTTGAGACCGTGGCCACCAGGCCCTTGTACCAGCCAGGAATCAACAAGATCAAACACCGGGAGGAAATACAGAGGATGCACCCAGGGTGAGCCCCACTCAGCCCAAGCCCTGCTGGGGACCCCCGAGTCAGCCCCAAGCTAAGCTGTAAAACGAGAATAAGGCCGGGTGTGGTGGCTCACGCCTCTAATCCCAGCACTTTGGGAGACCGAGGCAGGTGGATCACCTGAGGTCAGGAGTTCAAGACCAGGTTGGCTGACATGCAGAAACCCTGTCTCTACTAAAAATACAAAAATTAGCCAGGCATGGTGGCGCATGCTTATAATCCCAGCTACTCGAGAGGCTGAGGCGGGAGAATTGCTTGAACCTGGGAGGTGGAGGTTGCAGTGAGCTGAGATTGCACCATTGCCCTCAAGCCTGGGCAATAGAGTTAGACTCCATTTCAAAAAAAAAAAAAATGGCCGGGCACTGATGGCTTACGCCTGTAGACCGAGGCAGGTGGATCATAAGGTCAAGAGATTGAGACCATCCTGGCCAACGTTGTGAAACCCTGTCTCTACTAAAAATACAAAAATTAGCTGGGCGTGGTGGCACACGCCTGTAGTCCCAGCTACTCAGGAGGCTGAGGCAGGAGAATCGCTTGAACCCGGGAGGCAGAGGTTGCAGTGAGCTGAGATTGCGCCATTGCACTCCAGCCTGGGCAACAGTGTGAGACTCTGTCTCAAAAACAAAACAAAACAACAACAAAAAAAGCAATAAACTGAGAGCTCACCTCATGGTGCTGTTGTGAACGTTAAATGTGGTAAGGCGTACATACTCAGTAGCACAGGCCTGGAATTCAGTAGGGATGCAGAGTTTGCTTTAAAAGGTGTAAGTATATGTTGGTGTACATACATATAAACATACAGAAATTGGGGAATTGATTTCTGGGTATCTGCTATCTTCTAAACACTTTTCAATGCTTTCCAAATATCTTTCACTAAAGAAGAATGTCTTTAATATTTAGAAAATAAAAGTGATTAAAACAATCGGTCCCATCCCTAGAGGGCCAGGGGGCCTAGTGGGTAGCCCCTTGGGGCCTGCCCCAGGGCTGGAAGCAGCGCCAGGCATCTGTCTGGGATTCACCATTCTCAGGGGCTTGGAGGAGCTGTGCTCAGTGAACCAGAACCCTGAGGCTGCTGAGCTCACGCCCTGGGCGTGGGAGACACTCAGAACCCTCCTTCCCCACCTGGCGCCCAGGGCCTTCTGCCTCCACCTGTGCTGACCAGGTGACACCACTGCACAACTGCTGTCTGCTCACCTGTCCCTCTCACCCTGCCCCTCATGGGCCAGGACCACAAGCCCACACACCAAGCCACGTGTGGCCGAGTGTCTCCAGCCTGTAGAGTCCTGCCTCCTTCCCAGTAGACTGCGGGGCTGGTTTGGAAGTGGCAGTGGTGGAGGGGAGGGGGGTTGGGGTGTGGGACCTGGGACTGCATTTAGGGCTAGGTGGGGCTCTGCGGGGAGAGCCCAGAGTCCCTGTGGGGTTCCATACTCACCCCCATAGAGGGCAAGCCAGGGAGTGAGCTGGGAGGGTGTGTGTGTGCTGTGGACACAGAGCTGAGTAGAACCTAAAATTGGGGTCAGGGCCAGTCTGTGGCCAAGATCAAGGGCCTAGCTTGAGGTTGGGGTGACAAGAACCTGGCCAAGCGTCTAATTTGTCCAGGGAATGACCTTGGCTGACTGTGCCAAGAGGGCTGTAGCCCCAGGTTTTGATCCCCAGAGCCCCAAAGGTGTTCTCGGGGATGCTGGTGGCCATCTCCTTAACCCTTCTCCCAGCGCCCTCAGCGCCCCACTGAGGTGGTATCACTCCATTCTCCTGCAAGGACCCTTGAGCAGGCTGTGGGAGTGAGGCTGGCTCAGCCTCTCAGGACCACTGCAGCCTGTCCTGACCTCAGGCACCAGGTTGCGGGGGCAGCTGAGGCAGGGTCTCTGGGTCCTTTACGGTGTGTGGTCGGTTTTATTTCCGTGCCCTTGTTTTAAAACTGCACCTCTGTCCTCAGGAGCGTGGCCTTGCACAGACGGAGAGCTGCGTGGCCGGTGCCAGAATGACTGTCAACGCGCCAGTGCGCCCGGATCACACCAGGCCTGAAGGCAGCACCGGGCCCAGTCCAGGCAGCTTGCAGTTCCCGGGCAGCAGCGACGGGCGCCGGAGCGCCGCAGAGGTTCGCCCAAGGGCGCTCCCGCACCGGCGTCTTCCACGGCCCGCCCGAGCGTCCAGAGCGGCTGCGGATGCACGCACTTCCCCCGCCCGGATCCCGGAGGCTGCACCGTGCAGTCGCGGCCGCCGCGGGCAGGGCGCGCGCCGGGGGCGGGGTAGGGGGGCCCGGTGGCTTTCCCGGGCTTAGCGAGTCCGGCCGAGGCCAGGGCCCGGGGAGGGCGGAGGGCGGCACTCCTGGTCCTTCCCCGGCCCGGCAGCCGAGCCCTGTCCTCTGCGCCGCGGCGTCCGGTTCCCGCCCGGTGTCCCGCGCAGGGTCGGCCGCCGGCAGCTCCGGAAGGAGGACGCACGAGGGGCGAGGAGCTGCCGCCTTCCCTCCCCCGCGCTCGGGGTTCCCCACGCTCCGCCGGTCCCCACTTGGGACCCTCCCGGCCCCCGGCCCCCAGCCCCGGCCGCCCACCTGGCTGCCAGTGCGCGCGCGCGCGGCCGGCGCGCTGTCCCTTTAACGGCCCGCGGGCACCTCCCCCGCCGCCGCCCCGCCCCCGCCGCGGTGCGGCCGCCGGTGCTGGGCGAGGTCGGAGAAAGTCCATGGGAGCCGGAGCGCCGGGACGCCGAGCACTTCCTGCCGCGGGCGGCGCGCCGCAGCTGCCCAGGCCGGACCGGGCCGGGCGCCCGCAGGTACCGCCAACTTGGCGCGCGCGGCCGCCCCCGGGTTACGCCGCCGGGCGGGGTCGTCCCGCGGGCCGAGCCCGCACTTCCCGCAAACTCCGCGGCCGCCCAACTTGGCGCGGGCCCCCTGCCGCAGTGCCGGCCGCGCGGGGCGGGTGCGGCCGAGTTCCGCGCCGGCCCGGGCGTGCGCGCGGGAACCGGCCTCGGGAGCCCGCGGAGGGGGGCCGGGCGGGGCCGGGAGGTCCCGGCGGAGGCGCCCGCGACCCCGGGCCGGGACGCCGCGCCGCGCGTTCTGGGGAGACCCCGGCTCCAGGCGTCCCGGGGCGCTCCCCACCGCCCGCTGGGTTTCCTTGGATTTCTGGGGACCCGCGCGGCCTCCCCTGGGACCCGACTGGCCGATTCGGCCCTCCGGGTGTAGAAGCTCGGGCAGGACTGGCCCGGGGCCAGGGAAGAGGGACCCACCCCTCCCGGCGCATCTGCGCAGCAGCCTGGCCCAGCCGGGCCGGCGTCTCGCCCTCCCGGTCCAGGTGGGCCCGTTCGTGGGTCGTCGCCGCCTTCCGCTCCTCCCCCACGCGGGTCCCAGCCTGGGGAGAAACTGGGGTCCGGCCGCAGGGGAAGGGGGCTTCGCCTCTCGCCAGCTTCTATGCCTCTGCGGAGCTGAGGTCGGGGGCCCCCAGCTTCTTCTCTAAGAAACTCAGCGGAGCCTGGGGCCCGCCGCGCACCCCGCACTGCCAGGGCGGACCGAGGCCTTCTGACGGAGTTTCCTGCTTCTCTTGCTGGGATCGTGTGGGGTCGGAGGTCAGAGGTCACCTCCCAGCCCCTCTGCCAGGCTCTGGGGGAAGATTGGTCTTGGACTCTCGTCGTGGAACCGCTTAAACCTGTGGGTCTGCGGGCCGCGAGGCCCGGTCCCTGGAGTTGGCCTCCCAGGCCGTTCCACTCCCTCCCCCAACCCCCGCGCGGGGCCTCCCGATTGGAGGTGTTTCACCCACGTGCTGGTGGGCCCGTCTCCCTGGGCCGCTGGGTGCCCTGAGCTGTGTTCTCTGCTGTGCGTTCCTTTCTGTGTGTGGCGGGGGTGTTGACCCGTGGACGCCCCAGGCAGCCCGGACTCCCATCCCGTGGAGCTGCCTCCGGGAGCGCGTGCACCTTGGTGTTCCCGCCCGCCAGCGTGGCCGCCCTCTCCTGCCTCCTGCCAGGGTCCCTGTCCCTCCAGGTCGCCCGGTCTTCCCACCCACCCCTCTTTTCCTCTGGCGGGCTCCTGACCTCCTTCCCTCCTGTTCTCCAATGGGACACTCAGCTCAGCGTTCTGCAGGGTGTTTTAGCCTGTAGCACCCCCAGCAGGGGCACCTAGAGTTAGGTCAGGGTTCAGGCAGCCCCCGCCACCTCTCAGCCACCCACCCCTTCTTCACCCAGCCACCGTCGGAGCACCCCTCCGGTCCTCTGTGGGGCCTTTCCCAGCTCCTCCCTTCGAGAGGCTTCTTGGCATTTTCCCTTGGGGTCACCGTTGGGTGGTAGCCGAGCCAGAGTCCAAGGCGAGGAAATTAAGCTGCCACCCAAGGTGGTGGCCCCCTGTCCTTTCAGCAAAGCCACTTGGAATGGGCACAGAAAGTGGAACAAGATACCACTTGTCACCTCTTAGTGGCCAGGGATCCTTTCGCAGTGGTCACACCCAGGGCCCGATGGCGCTGGCCCCGGCCTGGCGGGAGGGTGGCCGCTGCGGCAGAGGCACCCCCGGGGAGATCTCGTGCTGGGAGCGGTGGGAACTGGGCTGCTGCAGGCTTGGAGAACAGGCTCTGTTCTTTACCATCGGCTGCTGGAAGGGTGTGCAAGGCCGCTCTGCCCTGGCCGGGGGGCTGGTGGTGACTTTTAAAAAATTCTTCAATTCTTCCTGTGTTTTCCAATTAAAGCATGAGGCTGCATTATTCATGAAACAACAGTGGCGATCTTGGTGCTGAGCGGTTCTTCCAGGCCTGCGCTCCTCTTGGCCTCCGCCTCTGGAGTCCTGCTTTCCTGGTTTGTGGGCAGTGTGGTCTCCCAGGCCTGAGGGATGGAACAGGGAACCAGGGTGTCATCCTTTCCGGGATGTTGAGTTCCCAGGGTTCCACCCTGTGCCCCTTCCTCTGAGGTCTGTGCCTCTGACCTGTGTCCCTGGAACGCAGAGGGCACTGAGTGCCCACTGGCCCCAGCCACCGTCAGTGGGGCAGAGCCCATGTTCCTTTCTCAGCCAGCCCTGTCCTAGCCAACTCCACACACTGTCCCCAGGCTGCCTCTCTGCATCTCACAGCCCCTTAGGGTCACTCCATCCCCTTTGCAGGGTCATGTAGTGGGTTCCAGGGTCCAGTTGGACTGTGGCCGGTGGGACGAGGCTCCGAGTCCACGGCGGCGGGGGGTAAGTGGCACCCCTTACCCCAGGCTACACCAGCATGTTTCTCCGGAGAACTGGGGCCTTCTACGGACTCCAATGTAATGAACACATTTGGGAACTTGACTCTGGGGCCCCCTGACTCTGCCGCTCCCCCAGCCCAGTCCACCTTTGCCTTGGTAGTGCATGTCCCTGCCTCAATGGCCCAGGCTGGCCAGCCTCCCATTGTGGTTCTAAGGACAAGATAGGCCACTCTCCACTTCAGGGTGACATTTCTGGCCTGGGCTGAGGAAACCTGGGGCTGGGCTTCCAGGCCTGGCTCGAAGGGGAGGCAAAGCCCCGTGGTGTGAGGCCGTGGAGCGTCCTCCAGGACAGGGGAGAAGTAGTGCTAGTCCCTGTCTGGACGCTGGACCTGAGCCATCGTCTGATGTGCGTGGGCAGGTGCGGGAGTTTGTGAGGTCTGATTGGGTCTGGTCTGACTGGGGGCTGATGAGGGGGCATGGGAACCTGTAGAGCTGGCTCACTGGGGCCTCTCACCCCATCTCCAGTCAGGCTCCCTGGCAGTGAGTGTCTGCAGACCCAGCTCCCTAGGTCTTGGGCCTTCCCCGAGGTGCCCTCTCCCCAGCATTTCGTTCCTTTCCTGGCACCCTTTCTGGGCACGCTCTTGGTCCTCCCAGAGGTGGGCAGTCGGGCCTTGGGTGGGGGAGCTTGGCCAGCCTTTCTCTACTCTTATCTCCCCACTGGACCCCAGTTCAGAGCTGTGTGTGGCCCCCACGCCGGCCTCCCCGAGGCGCCCCCTAATCCCCAGGTGGATCTCGTTTCCCTTTCAGCCTGTCCAGAGTCACCGAGGAGATGTGACTGGAAGGTTGTTTGGGCCTTGGCTCTGGGGGCCGGAATGCGGGGTCACCCAGGCCGGGGGCTGCTGCTGCACGCCTGCCCCCCGCCCCCTCCCCGCCGGCCTCTCTCGCAGGGCAGGATCCTGGCGACCTCTGTTTCTTTTTTAGCAAATCCTTGCTCTCACCAGCTCTGGCGCTTGGTGAGATGAGATCATTTGTAAAATATGCTTCCTGGCTGGCCGGGGCTCCCTTACTGTGTCACCTGCAGCTGCCCATTTGCTGGGAGCCCCAGCTCCCTCAGCTGTGGCCTTCCTGCCTTTGTTGTTTACAGTTTGGGTTTTGGAAGCACACACCCTTACACAGGGTCTCAGCAGGGCGCAGTGGGCGGGCATGAAGGTGTCTGTCTGGAAGTATTGGAGGCTTGTCATTTGGGGACATGAACTCTGGGTCCGGCACTCACTTCTGTCCACACAGGGGATCAGCTGAGTAGGGGAGGGCATTTGGGACCCTGACCTGGGGCTCCTGGGGCCCCACCACATCCCCAGTGTCTGCTTGCTGGGCCTGGTCCCCACTGGAGCACTTGGCAGCCAGAACCCTGGGCTCAGGTCTCCTGGGAGAACGCCCAGCCCGGGCTGTGTGACCTTGAGTGAGGAGGTCCTTCCTGAGGCCATCCTGCTACAGAGTAGCATCCTCTGCCTCCTCCGAGGAGCTGGAGGCTGAATGTGGGCAGCCCGACCTTTCCGCCTTCACGCCGGCTGGGGCTGGCCTGGGGGCCGTTGGGCCGGTGAAGTGACTGAATCCCAGTGAGGCTCATTACCCTTTAAGAGGAGGCCGCCATGGAGTCTCCCGGGTGAACGAGAGGCAGGCTTTTCTCCAGACGTGGTTTGCAGGGACCCACGGGGAGGAGAGGCTGCTCTGGGTCTCTCTAGAGGAACCTCCCCTCCCCCAGTGCGGGGCCCTGGCATCCAGGAGGGCACAGCGCCATGGACGGCCGCGAGCTCCTGGGCCCGCCCAGCTCCTGCCCCTGTGCCTGGGAAGCAGGCAGGGCTGGGGGCGGGGAACAAAGGGGCCTGAAAGTGCCCATATATAGTCACTGGGGTGAGCAGCAAGCCATGCTGCAGGGATGTCTCCCAAGCTCAGTCTGGCCGGCCCCAGCCCAGCCACTGGGGCCCCGAGGGCAGCCTGGCCCTGGGCTGGTGGTGGCCTCCCTGGTAGTCTGTGAAGGGGTAGAGCATCAACCTCAGCATAGCCATGCCTCAAGATATGTTTGTTGATTGAAAATAAAAATCTCCCCAGTCCTCCATAGTCAGGCTTGAGTACATTTCAGGAGCTGGTGTTGGAAGCTGGAGGCTGGAATCCAGGCTGTGCTGTTGGTCAGAGCCGTCTGGGGTCCCTCACGGAGGGCGTTGGGAGCTGGGTGCCTGCCGAGGGGAGACTCGTTAGCAACCCAGCCCCCACCCCACAAAATGCTGGTGCCTCCCTCATTACAGTGACACTTTAGATGCCCCTCCCCCCCCACTGTCCTGGGGCCTCCTCCCAGTTGGCTAGTGTTTTCTGGAAGAGTTACCTCCTCACTCTTGGGCACGCCTGGAGTCAGGGGGCAGCTGTGGGCCTTCCTTGGTGCTTCTGGGGCGGTCTTTGAGGGAGTCAGCGCTGGCCTTGCCTTTGGATCGGAGCAGAAGGAAGTTGTCCTGCATCTTTCTCCTCCCAGGGTCCTCCTGAGGCATCCCCTGTGGCCAGGGCCCCCACCCAGGCTGGGCATCTGTCCCGGGGGATGTGCCCGTCTCCCTTCTACCACCCAGTTGGTATCTGTGCCAAGAAAGGGGAAGGAACCATCTTTGCTGCATTCCTGACTTTTGTGCTGTTAAAAAATCAGCGTTAACAGAGTTTTGTTCATTTAATTTCATTTCCATTGCACAGCTAAGCGCCTTTGTTAAATTTTGTATATTGATACTTTTTGTTGTTGTCAGCAGTTTTTTCTCTCTTTCTTTTTTTTTTTTTTTTGGATATAAAGCCATTAGGGTGAGAGAAGATTAAAAAGATACATTACAATTAAAATGTTAATGAAATCCGCATCACACAACTTTTGAAACCCTTTAGGCATTAATCTTGCCTGTGTCATGTCCATTAACTTTGGCTATTCTTATTCCACACTGACCCCTGCTGAGAGATTTGTGCTATAATTGGATTTTTTTTTAATAAAAAAGGAAAAAAAAAAGCTTTTAAGAAAATAGAGGTTGAGTGGTCGGCCGTGGCTCCTAAATGAAGAGGGAGAGTAGAAGAACAGGACTCACTCTGTTGGGGCTGGGGTCCCCCGTATGAATGGGGACAAGGGTCACTCAGGGCCTCCCCCAGCTGTAGATGTGCCAAGGGGTGTAGAGGTACAGGAGTTGGGGGAGCCTCAGGAGGGAGGGCACCCCAAGGCTGAATTCACCTTCTTGGGGAGAGGCCCCCAGCGCTGGGGGAGGGGCTGACAGAAGCCCCCCCACTAGGCGGGGTTGGGGGGGTGACATGGAGGCTCAGGTGGAGCAGAACCTGAAGGGCCTTGAGTTCTCTGAAATCTGTACCCCCACCCTTCGCCTGGAAGTCAGGCCTCGGTGGGTGCTAGGTTTCCAGCAAGGGGGGTGGCTGTGGGGAGGGGGAGTCCCCTTGTCTCCCTCCTAGGGCCGTAGGGACCTCAAGCAGACGTGGACCGTGGGTCCTCCTTTGAGGCCCTGGCCAGAGCCTGGCTCAGATCTGGGTGGGGTCCCCAGCTGGGAGGGTCCCCTGGCAGGGGGAGGCTCTGGGTGGGGGCCTGGGGGTAGCCTGTGGCTGCCGCCCCGCTGGTTCTCCCGGGCTGCAGTGCTGCAAACGTAACCCGCGGCGCCGGGAAAGCTGGTCAGGTGGTTGGCAGCGGGGCTGCAACAGACAGATTTCGTGTCTGTGTGTTTTTGCAACACCTTTCTATAAAGGGAAACATAATTTAAAATATGATTACTTAGTGTTGTAACAGCCGCCTCAGCCGCTCCACGCGATGCCGAGATCATTATCAGAGGCTGATATTAACTTGCAAAGAATATTATGCAAATTGCCCGCTGTCTCCTCCGGGAAACCTTCTCCCAGGATGCCGGGGGCTGGGCTGGCTCCCCTCGGGGCTTGAGGTAGGTCCCTTTGTGGGACAGCCCAGCCCTTCATGCCCAGGCCTCAGCCCTTGTCTGTGGCTAGGGGACCCTAGGAGGCATGAAACAGTGGGTCGGGAAAGACCAAGTCCTTTGCCTCCGTGTGTCTCAGTGACCCCAGACCACGATGCCTCCTGGCCGGCTGGGTGGGGGCCTCAACAAGGCCGCTGTGGTTGGGATGGCAGTGAGTCCCCTGCTGATGGTTAACCACGGCTGACTGCGGTGGTCACCGGACCTAGGTCCTCACGAGCCCCAAGTGCCCCCGAGAAAGGGTCCCTGGCCACAGACTGGGCCGTGTCCATGCACAGTGGCTCGTCCTGCTGACTGACCACTGTGGCTTTGCAGTTTCCAGGGGCCCAGGGGCAGCTACCGGGAAAGATGTTGGCGGTGGCTTGGATCCAGCATTGCCGTGTGGATTCAAATTTGTGCCCTGGGGGAGAGAGGCAGGGAGTGGGGTCTGAGGGTCCCTCGCACCCTGCTGAGAACAGTGTGTGCCCTGCCCCTGTCATCCGTTCCAGCTGGGCCTGGTGTGGGACCCCCTGCCATTCTGGGGGTCCCCGTGAGGGTCCGCCAGCTCCAGGAGGGCAGGGTGTCTGCACCTGTACAGGTGACAGGCCAGGAGGAGGAAAGGGGCTTTTCCAGCACCCTGGGGTTTGTTGGAGGGGGGCAGAGTATCCATCTCCTGGGGCCACCATGACAGAGGCCACACCAGGCCCAGCAGTGGGACAGTTCCCAGCTTGAAGATTCTCCCCACAGGCTCCGTCCCTCTGTAAGGGAGCTGGACAGGGCGTGTTTAGAGCAAAATTCCCCTGACCCCGCAGAGCCGAGGGGCTGCTGATGCTCTCTCTGGACCAGGGTCCTCCTGGAGACCGTAGAAGCTGGACAGTCCCCGAATACCGCTCACCTCCGTGCATGAAGTGACAGCCACTGGGGGTGCCCATCTTCCAGGTCACCTCCGAAACTTCTCAGCAGAGTCCCCAGGGCGGGAAGCTGGGCCTTCCCGGGCCGTGACCGGCCTTGGGCAGTAGACAAAGGACAGGGAGGACTTGCCCTTCCTTGAGCAGCTCAGGCTGGGGAGGATGGGGCGCTTGAGGCCTCGATGGGGATCTTGCCGGTGCCGTCCTGGGCTGTCCTCAGCTGAGCAGCCACTTCCAGGGTTGGAGAGCACGTTCTGTCTTGGGATTTGAGCCCCATTTCCCCAGTGCCGCGGTGGAAGCTGGGCAAATGCCATGGCCTCCCTGGGTCTCAGTTTTCCCAGTGTGAGCTCCGAATGGGGTACAGTACCCCGCTTTCTGGTCACCAGGAAGGTCTTGGGCCAGTCCAAGGCAGACCCAGAGAGGGCTCCCAGGCGGCCCCAGAGGCTGCGGGGCCTTTCCCCAGCCAGGCCCTTTGTGGGCTGGCTCTGCTGCCCTCCCTTCCTGTGGGGCTGGCCCGACCCCTGCAAATGCCATTCTGGGGGTCCCCATGAGGGTCCGCCAGCTCCAGGAGGGCAGGGTGTCTGCACCTGTACAGGTGACAGTCCGGGAGGAGGGAAGGGGCTTTTCCAGCACCCTGGGGTTTGTTGGAGGGGGGCAGGGTATCCATCTCCTGGGGCCACCCTGACAAAGGCCACAGGTTTGGTGGCAGGAAGCCTCAGAGAGTGCTCCTGTCCCAGTTCTGCAGGCCCGGAGTCGACACTGTGCATCTTCAGGGCTGGTTCCTCCAGAGGCTTTGAGGGAGACTCCATCCCACGCCACCCTCCACCTCCCGAGGCTGCCATTGTCCTGGGCCTTTCTTGGCATGTGGGAGCATCAGCACCGTCTCTGCCTCTGCCCTCACACGGCCACCTTCCTTCTGTGCATCTGTGCCCAAACTTCTCCCTTCCACAAGGATGCGTGTTAGGATCCACCCTACATCCAGGATGATCTCATCTTACCTCCTTTCACTGCTGATATCTGTAAAGACCCTGTTTCCAAATAAGGCCTCATTCAAAGGGTCAGGTAGATGCGAACCTCCGCTGTGGTGTGGGGGGGCAGAAAGCCTTTAGTGCGTAGAGGGCACTGGGGGGGCTGGCTCTGCACTTACCCGGGACAGTGGGAGGAGCCAGGCACAGCAGCTGCTGCTGGGACGGCACCTGGAGGGGCGTGAAACAGGTGCAGCCGGCCAGCTCCAGGCCCAAGCTGAGTGGGGGTCGTGGGAGGGAAATGGGGCCACTGGTGGGGGAGGGTTTTCCTACGAGTTGGCGTTGTCATCTGCGGTTATGTAAGTTTGGGAACAGGATTCGTGTTAATTATTGTAACCCAGTTTAGGTGGTGAGTCCATGTCATAGGAAGTGGCCTGGAAATGACAGCGTGTGGGTCACAGCGGAGCCCGGGCTGGGGCTGTGGCTGGGTGCTGGCAGGCAGACGGCTGTCAGGAAGCTGGGGGCATGTGACATCCCTGGGGCCCAAACCAAGCCACACCTCAGGGAAGCCCAGGCGTTCCCAGATCTGGGACCTCGAGAGCCAGGCCTGGTGCCATCCAGACCAGCAGCTGCCCCACGGCTCAGCCCTAGGCCTCACCAGGCTCCTGATGATGCAGGAGAACAGAGGCACACCTGCCCCCAAACCCTCCCAGCTCTGAGTGGCAGGCCTCGGGGGACGCGTGCCCTTCATCCTGTGCCCAGCTGCGGGGCATGGGGGTTCTCTCACGGGAAGGCCAGCCCTGCACTTTGCTGCTCTGAAGGCCCATGGAGGGTCCTGGCCACGTTCAGGGAGTGGCTTCTGAAGGTTTTTAGAATGTCCAGCGAGGGTCCCCAGGGGTGACTTGGTTTTCTCCAGCCCGAGGTGAAGGGCCTGGAGGCGACTCCTGCCCGTCGGAGCTGCCCTGTGTGGCGCCCGGCCTCTGGGCTCTGCGAACCCCTCCCATCGGAGCTGCCCTGCATGGCGCCCGGCCTCTGGGCTCTGCCAACCCCTTGTCCCAGGCCTTGTTTCCACAGTGAGTCCAGTATTGTGGAGGGATCTACGCCACCTGGCTGCCCAGCACTGGCAGGTGGGGACTTTGCTTTAGTTGTTTAAGAAAACAGGTAAAAGGGCCGGGCGCGGTGGCTCAAGCCTGTAATCCCAACACTTTGGGAGGCCGAGACGGGCGGATCACAAGGTCAAGAGATTGAGACCATCCCGGCTAACACGGTGAAACCCCGTCTCTACTAAAAAATACAAAAAAATTAGCTGGGCGTGGTGGCGGGCGCCTGTAGTCCCAGCTACTCGGGAGGCTGAGGCAGGAGAATGGCGTGAACCTGGAAGGCGGAGCTTGCAGTGAGCTGAGATCCGGCCACTGCACTCCAGCCTGGGCCACAGAGCGAGACTCCATCTCAAAAAAAAAAAAAAAAAAAAAAAAAGAAAAAAGGTAAAAGATAAAGCTATTAAACTTACAGAAAAATGACACATATTGTACAAATAACATTTTCCTGAACCATTTGAGAGTAAACCTCCCCTGCATACCTGTGTCTTGTTCCAGCGTGGGCTGAGGGCTGCCCGCCACTCGCCTGCACCCACCCCCTGGCAGCCGCCCCTCAGGCCCCTCCCGGCCTTACACCAGCAGATCCAGTGCAGACCCCACAGTAGAGTTACTTGTTGAGTCTCTTTAAATTTAATTAAAAAAAAAAATTTTTTTTGAGATAGAGTCTTGCTCTGTTGCCCAGGCTGGAGTGCAGTGGTGCAATCATAGCTTACTACAGCCTCAAACTCTTGGGCTCAGGTGATCTCCCCGCCTCAGCCTCTGGAGTAGCTGGGACTGTAGGTGTGCATCCCCACACATGGCTGATTAAAACATTTTTTGTGCACCACCACATCTGGCTAATTAAATTTTTTTTTTTTTTTTAGATGGAGTCTCGCTCTGTCACCCAGGCTGGAGTGCAGTGGCATGATCTCAGCTCACTGCAAGCTCTGCCTCCCGGGTTCACGCCATTCCCCTGCCTCAGCCTCCCAGTAGCTGAAGCTACAGGCGCCCGCCACCTCGCCCGGCTAATTTTTTGTATTTTTAGTAGAGACGGGGTTTCACCCTGTTAGCTAGGATGGTCTTGATCTCATGACCTTGTGATCCGCCCGCCTTGGCCTCCCAGAGTGTTGGGATTACAGGTGTGAACCGCTGCGCTCGGCATTAAACAAATTTTTTTGGGCCGGGCACAGTGGTTCACATCTGTAATCCCAGCTACACGGGAGGCTGAGGCACAAGAATCACTTGAACCCTGGAGGCAGAGGTTGCAGTGAGCTGAGATGGCACCACTGCACTCCAGTCTGGGCGAAAAGAGCGAAACTCAGTCTTGCAAAAAAAAAAAAAAAAATTGTAGACATGAAATCTTTCTATGTTGGTTAAGCTATAAATTCAGATTTTGAAAAACGTTCTGATTAGTCGTACATAACATTTACCATTTTAGCTTTTCCAGTGGAACGAAGCTTGTGCATTTTTGTGTTGCCCTCACCACCATCTCTAGAACTTTTTCATCCTCCCAAACTGAACCTCTTTCCCCATCAGACACAAACTCCCCATCCTTGCTGCAGCCCCTGGCAGGCACCGTTCTACTTCCTGTCTCTGTGGGCCTGCCTCCGGGACTGCATGTGAGTGGAGTCCCACAGCGGGTGTCCTTGTGTGACTGGCTCATTTGCTGCACACCGTGTCCCCACGGCTCCTCCGGGTTGCAGGGAGTGGCGGAGTCCGTCCCTTCTCCGGGCTGTATGATGTGTGTGTGTGTATGTGCCTGCCGCCATTTCCTTTGACTGTCACCCGTCGGCGGACCCCGGGGCCACTTGCCTCTTGGCTGTCGGGTGCTGCTGCTGTGGACGTGGCATGCACATCTGTTTGAGTCTTGCTGTGTCTCTGGGCTCCTCCAGCCTGGTGTATTCTGTGGCCTTTCCATGGCCTTCATAATCCTGACTCTGAGGTCCAGGCCAGTTTGACAGATTTGATCCCAGCCTCAAGGTGGGTTTGTCTGTGGCCTCCTGGTGAGTCGCGTCTTGGGTGGGGACGTCAGAGATGCTGCCTCCTTGGATGTTGCTCCACCAGCTGGAGACCGGACGTTGCATAGGAAGTGTCTGTGTGATGGGTGAGTCTTGGAAGCAACTCTCCAGCAACCCCGCCTTTGGTGAAGGCCACAGGTGTGCACAGGGGCAGGGCTGGACCCAGGAGGGGCTGGGGGAGGGGTCGGCTACCCAGGACCAGATCTGGGTGTGGAGGTCTTTGGCCTGGGAACAGGGAGGCTGCAGGTTGGTGAGTGGTGATGAGGGTCTCATCAGAACCCACTGCTCCCGGAAAGACAGGTCCCCTCCTGGCTGGATCCTTGTCCCTCTGGTGTCCCTGGAGCCACTGTGAGTGAGGGATACCCCCGGCTGGCACCGCTGTCCCCACCTCCCCACTCTTTCTTGGGCTGTGTGGCTGTAGAGGAACTAGGAGACGGGGTTGTGGCCAAGTCTTGGGTCTCCCCACTGAGTGATGAGGGAGAAGTTGGGGTGGGGCCGAGAGGCTTTTTCAGCTATGACCGCGTCTGTCTCTGGGTCCCAGAGCTGCCGGGGCCGGCCGGGTTTGTGACGGACATGGTCTGTCTAAGAAGATCTGCCCTCAACCCAGCTGGGCCCGGGGTCCCCTCAGCAGCGGTCTAGGCCACACCGATGGTCCTGTAGGTGAATGTCGTGGGCTGCTGGAACATGGCACCACTAACAGGTAGGGGCAGGGAGGCTTGAAACAGCAGGAATTTCTTCTTGCGCAGCCGTGGAGGCCAGAAGCCTGAGGCCACAGTGTCTCGGGGCCCCCGCCTGCCTCCGCAGCGTGGTGTCGGCTGCCTGTGGTGCCCTGGGCTTGTGCCTGTCTCGTGCCCATCTCGTGCCAGTCTCGGCCTGGTCTCTGTGCGGCGCCCTTCCTAGATGTCCACGTTTTCCCTCCTTAGAAGACACCTCCGGACCTGACCTAAATCTGGGAAGCTCTCATGTGAACTTGATCGTACATCTGCAAAGACCCTGGTTCCAAATACAGTCACATTTGAGTTTTGGGTACATGTGGATTTTGGGGAGATGCTATTCCCAGTACAGGGGTGAAGGCCAAAGTGCCCACCTGCCCCACAGAGACCCACTCCCTCTTCTCCGTGGCTGCCTCCTCCCCAGTCCAGCCTGGGAAGGAAGGGAGGGCAGTGCTGCCTCCCTGAGCAATGAGATGACCCCTGCGTGCCTAGGCTCAGGTTGGGGTGAAGCGCTGACCGTGCCTGGACCCAGGAGAGCAACTCCCCAGGGGCTGACCCCCACCAGCTCCCCTGAGCCCTGTGGCCGCTGGCTCTTCTGTTGGGAGTGTGTGATGGCCACAGCCTCCGCTCCAGCAGGGTGGCCCCGTTTCTGGCATCGAGGAAGAGGACCCTCGGGTTTCTGTTGTGCTAGAAAGGTTCTGCCCTGTGAAGTGCTCGGCCGTCAGATCAATCTGGTCGCTTCCACGTGAGTGTAGATGTCTAATGGGGCAGAAGTTATGGCAGCCGTAAAACACGGCGTCTTCCCCCTCGCCCTGAAATCTGGCAGAAGTGAGTCAGGCAGCACAAATCCTAGGCATGGAGAGGGCCATGCACGGTGGTAAATGAGCAGAAAAATACCCTCAGCTGCTTATGGAAGATGGCGTCTGTCTTTTCCTCTGGGGAGAGGGAAGGCAGTCAACATCCAGAGAACAGGGCGGCCGTGGGATCCGCTAGCCAAGAGCCAGCCCCACCCACCGGCGAGAGGGGGCCGTGACCTAGTGGTGCACACGCTGGACTGAGGGCTGTGCCTCTGTTGGGGTTGGGTGCTTCGTGGGAGGCTGGTCCGAGGAGGCAGCGCGGGCCTGGCGGGCGGAGGGTCTCCGTCAGCTCAGCAGCACCTGCTAAGATGCCTCGGCTCTACCTGGTTTTGTCTGTCGGGCTCTGCGGGCCAGACCCAGTGCTTCATGGATGGTGACCCCACGGACGTGAGGCCCACTGTGAGCTCGGCCCTGCGCACACCTGCCCAGACCTCTCACAGGCATGGTGGGGAGACAGGTGAACCTGAGCATCCCAGCCCCCGGCTCAGTGCGTGGCACAGGCTGGGCAGAGCCCGGACTTGGCCTTGGGGTGGCCTCTGCTTCCCAAGCCTGTGTGGGACCCAAGGCTCCCCGCCCCCTTCCGTCAGGCCGTGGCATCCTGGCCACACCGATGGTCCTGTGGGTGAAGACCCTGGGGAGACAGGCAGAGGGGGTATCCCTGCCTGAGCCCCACCTCTCCCTTCTGCTGGGAGTCCTGGGCGATCACCTGCTTTAGTGATGTGCTGACCTGGGGCCCCGGCAGGTCGTGTTCGGGCGGAGAGTCTTTGGGAATGTCTGGTGCCCCCATTTTGTGAAAGGAGAAATGGGCCCAGGGAGGTTGGGAGGCCCTGGCCGGGGCAGATGGGCCTTTGCTGCAGCCTGGCTCCAGCGACAGCTCCACCCTCATCTCCGAGTTCTGCAGGGACCCTGGGGTTTCGGGGGTGCTGCTGCAGGTGGGCTGGGCCGCGAGGAGTGGTGCAAAGACAGCAGGGGTCCGGTGGGCGGGGGTGGGGGCTGGCTGCCCTCCCCGCCTTGCCCTCGGCCTGGTGTTGCCTGGTTACCTGGGCCAGGTGCCATCCAGGTAGAGGGAGCTTGCTCAGGGGCCAGCTGCCGCCGCTGCTGGGTGGGGATGGCGCCCCGGGGTCTGAGCCGGGAGGGCCTGAGTGTGTTCCTGGCCTGGGGGCCGCAGCTGCCCTCCTTGGGCCCGTGGGTTTTCCCAGAGGCTTCGGTTCATCCTCACTTTAACTGCGCTTTCGTAATAATTACACCGAAACCCAGCAGCTGAGAGGCCCTTGCAGAGACTCGGCAGCTGTGATTACAGCCACTGATTTCCAAGAAACGTCACGAGGGAATTCTGTTACAGCCCGAGGTGGAAGCCGACGCCCGGCACCGCCTTCCCGGGCACCCCGCGCTCCGAGAGCAGGTCCGAGTGCCGAGTTCCCAGCTGGGAGGACGCGTGGAGGATGGGAACCATGGCTGTGAGCGAGCGGGGCCGGGTCATGGGGTGCCCAGTGGGTGGCTGGCTTCACTTTGGTTGGGAGAGTGGTGTGCAGGTCGTTCCGGTCACTCTGCAGGCCGAGCCCAGGTATGCCGACCCCTGCCTTGTCCTGCAGAGGCCCCAGTGCCCGTTGGGCCTGAGTCCACCTGGCTCCTTCCCTGGGTTTCCAGCGGCCTGGGCAGCTGGAGAGTCCCGAGGTGGCCATTGGGGGTCCCTTTGATCTGGCCTTCCTCCTCTGGGAACGGTTTCCTGTGTTACGGGAATATGGGAAACACGTGTTTCTTCTCCCCACAGCCGTTTGTGATCCGTGACCCTGGGCCCGTGGTGTTCTGGGGATGAAAACTTCCTCCTCCGTCACCTCCATTAATCTGATGTGCTTGGGGTGGGGGACAGCGGGAGGGGCTACTACCTTGGGCCTGTCCGTCCCAGGCCTGTGTGCCCCCGACCTGCTCTCGAGTGACTGGGTCCTGGCACCGTAGCACGCAGGGGCGGCTCTGCCAGGGGTCTGATGCAGCTGGCCGGAGTTTGTGCTGAGCACAGGCTGGCCTGTGGTCGTCTGCCGTCTGCTCTCCCTGCATCTGCATCCTCTGCAGTGACTCTGCTGGGGTCTGGGTGTGTGTCACGGCCCCGTCTGCACGTGTCCAGAGAGGAGGAGACCCCCAGCTAACCCACACCCCACGGCCTCCGAATCAGATAAGAGCTCCATGGAGTGTCCTTCGTGGGCTGATTCTGTGTGGTCTGTGGGGTGGGGGACGGTGCACTGGCAGTAGCGTTGGAGTTTTCGTTTGTTTGTTTGTTTGTTTTTTTGCGGGGGGGTGGAGATGGAGTTTCACTCCTGTTACCCAGGCTGGAGTGCAGTGGCACGATTTCAGCACGCAACCTCAGCCTCCCAGGTTGAAGCAATTCTCCTGTCTCAGCCTCCCGAGTAGCTGGGATTACAGGTGTGCGCCACCATGCCGGCTAATTTTGTACTTTTAGTAGAGACTTTTAGTTTTTAAGACCCCACTGCAGCGGGCTGCCAGGTGGAGTTTCCTAGAACCTGGGTTGAGTTTTGGATGCCCTGAGAGGAGGCATCGCCCATGTAGGGGCAGCAAAGGGGCCTGGGCTCAGAGAAGAGGAGCACAGATGGGTGTGGGGGCCCTGCTGGGATGAGGCTACACAGGCTGGGGATGCAGTGCCGCTCTGGCACCACCCCTGCTGTGGCGTGGCTACGGGGCCCTGCTAGGAGGGCCTTGTGGTCAAACCATTGGGTTTTGCAGGGCACAGTGGCATGGGCTTTGGCTGGCAGCCACGCCCTGGGTAGGGACTGTGGGTGTCTGCCAGGCTGGGCCATGACTACAGTGGGTGGCCAAGGGTGTGGGCTATCAGCCCCAGGCCTGTCCCAGGCAGCCCCATGGCCAGCGGAGCCCGTCTGTAGATCTCCCAAAGGGCCCCCTTTCCCTGGGGAACAGGTGGCAGGGCTGGCAGCGCCTTCCACAGCGTGGCTGTGGCCTGGCCCCTGGGGCCTTGGGGTCCTGAAAAGTGGAGACTTCCCCAGCTGCCGCCTGTCCTGGTGGCCTGAAATCTTACTGCTTTCAAGATTTCAGTAACTTTCCTATTCCCAGTAGCAGAATGGGTAGTGGGAGGCCTGAGACCCATCTGGCTTCTGCAGCCACGCTCCAGGTCTCTGGTGACCCTGGAGGGCATTTGGGGAGTGCTGGCCATGGCAGGGCCCCAGGAAGGATCTCTGGGGGGCCTCCAGCCTCCCTTCTGCCCTTGGTTGAGGGCCAAGCGGCCTTTCCACTCAGTCAGCCTGGTCCTTCATGTCATTCTCAGCAGGCCGTGGGGTGCCTGTGGTGGAGGAGGGGCTTGCTGTCCCACCTGCTGGCTTCCGGCCTGTGCAGCCTGGGGCCTGTCTGGGGATCCTGTTTCTTGGCTGCACCTGGGCCCCGGGAGCCCATGCATTGGCTTCTGCAGTTGGCACCTTGTGCTCGTAGGAGTGTCTCCTGCCTGGAAGCCAGAGGATGGCACCCCATTGCATCAGGCCCGAGGGTGGATGGGTGCCAGGCAGCCCCTCCCGGGTGTGGGACTCTGGGCACGTGCCCGGCCTCTCCCTGGTCTCCCCCTCAGCTCAGAGTGCCGTGCGCACCCTGGGGGGATGTCTGCCCCTGTGGCCCCTCAGCCCCGAGCCCTCTTGGCAGGAGCTCAAGCTTTCTCTTGCTAAGGACGGGACGCGCAGACACGCGCGAGTAGTTTTCAGGTTATGTGCCCTAAACTAATACCACGTGCACTTAAAAAAAAAAAAAAAAGCTATGATTGAAGTCAAATTAACATATTTACCTTCAGTGCTCCCTCGGGAACCGTTAGGGAATCGGAGAGGGACGGCGGCGCGGCGTCATGCTGGTGACAGTGCCAAGGGCGTCTGCTCCCCGCGGGGATGGATGTGTGCTCCTCAGCCTCCCTTGGCTTCGCCTGCTGCCCACAGGGTCGCCTGGACGAGGGGCAAGAGGTCTGGCCCCTGAGAGCCTCAGCTCCTGGAGAGGACCACGCTGGGGGTGCATACCGGGGACTGGGACGCGGCGGTGGCTGTGGTGCCACACTCGTGATGACAGCCCTGCCTGAGGGGCCTCGCTTTGCTCAGTTCTGATGTGGCTGAGACCCAGGCGCCTGACCTGTCCCCTGGCCATTCCCGCGGCCCTTTCTGTCCTGCTCTGGGGGCTGGGCTGGCTCCTCTTGCCCGGCACAGGTTTATGGCTCAGGAGCACATTCCCCTGGAATCCTGTCTATGCATCCAGGTAGGGTTCCAGGGCCAGTGAGCCGGCCACTTCCCAACTGCAAGCTTCAGTTTTCTCATCTGTACAGTAGGGCCATGGTATTTCGCCTGAGCTTACTTTAAGGATTAAATGGAAAAACCTGTATTAAGGGTTGCCATTTAAAGATTAAATGGAAAAGCCTGGGCCTTTAGTTCCTGAAATGAGAGCCGGAATTATTTGGAGAACCTGCTCCCAGATGTGCCTGTCCTGCTCATGGCTCATGAATTCTGCATTCCGAGGGACTGAGCCTCATGGAATTCTGGCGTCTTCTGGACTGCAGGCGGGTGGGGCTGGCCACAAGGTTGAGGGGGCTGGGGGTCCTGGGGACCCCCTACCAGGGGGTGAGTATGCACCCGGCCTTGGGGATGAGGGTTTGAGTGGGTGCCTGGTCCATCCCACTGTCTACCACTGTGTCCGTAAACTCATGTGTGGATCGTTTAAAGACGGTACTGCAAACCTCGTGATTGTAAAACTATGGGCCGGGCGCAGTGGCTCACACCTGTAATCCCAGCACTTTGGGAGGCCGAGGCGGGCGGATCACGAGGTCAGGGGTTCGAGACCAGCCTGGCCAACATGGTGAAACCCCATCTCTACTAAAAAAAGTTTTCTTTTTTTTTGTACTATGATTGGACGGATATTATTTACATGGTTTTCACTCTTAAAAGCACACCTTTGTGTAATAAAGCACGAGCCAGTATTCACTGATCCTTATTCAGTTTTCAAACTACTTTCACTTACCTTTTATTACTTTATAAATAATTTTAAGCACAATTTTATTGCCCCCTTGTCTGTTCCCCCGTGTGGGTGTGGCCTGAGTCCTTGGGGTCCCCTCGCATTTCCCTGGTGACCGCACAGCTGCCCCCTGCTCATGTGACACTGTCTGGGTGTGAAGGGCCTGCTCTGGGCTCCTGCCCCTCCCTCCTCTGTGAGTTTCCCTTTTCTTGATTGATTCGTAGAATTTGTAGAATTCTTTCCATACTCTGACCACACACCCTTTGCTGAAGTTAGTTGCAGATCTCTGTCCTTCTCAGCTTGTTTTTTCTTAGTGTTGGTCTTTATCTTTCTCTATTTTAATGAAGCACGATTTATCAACAGTGTCCCTTGTGCCCTGGTTTCTTTTTGTTGTTTGTTTTGCCAAAGGCAATGTTTATCTTCTGCTTTTTTTGTTTTTGTTTTTTGAGATGGAGTCTTGCTCTGTTGCCCAGGCTGGAGTACAATGGCACGATCTTGCCTCACTGCAACCTCCACCTCCGGGTTCAAGCGATTCTCCTGCCTCAGCCTCCCAAGTGGCTGGGATTACAGGCATGCGCCACCACACCCGGCTAATTTTTTTTTTTTGAGACGGAGTCCCGCTATGTCGCCCAGGCTGGAGTGCAGTGGTGTGATCTCTGCTCACTTCAAGCTCCGCCTCCCGGGTTCACTCCATTCTCCTGCCTCAACCTCCCGAGTAGCTGGGACTACAGGTGCCACCACCACGCCCGGCTAATTTTTTTGTATTTTTAGTAGAGACGGGGTTTCACCATGTTAGCCAGGATGGTCTCGATCTCCTGACCTCATGATCCACCCGCCTCAGCCTCCCAAAGTGCTGGGATTATAGGCGTGAGCCTCCACGCTCGGCCTAATTTTTGTATTTTTAGTAGAGACGGGGTTTCACCTTATTGGCCAGACTGGTCTCAAACTCCTGATCTCAGGTGATATGCCCGTCTTGGCCTCCCAAAGTGAGCCTGGAGATTCTAGGCATGAGCCTCCGCGCTCAGCCTCTCTTCAGCTCTTGAAGCTTTATTCTTTGGCCTTTCACATGCAGGTCTGATCAAAGTGTAACTTTTAAGGATTTTTATTTTTATTAAATAAAATTTTTTTGGAGATAAGGTCTCACTCTGTTGCCCAGGCTGGAGTGCAGTGGTGCAATCACAGCTTACTGTAGCCTTCACCTCCTGGGCTCAGGCGATCCTCCCACCTCAGCCTCCTGAGTAGCTGGGACTACAGGTATATGCCACCAAGCCAGGCTAGTTTTTAAATTATTTGTAGAGACCCAGTTTCACCATGTTGCGACCTCCTGGGCTCAAGCAGTCTGCCAGCCTTGGCCACCCAAAGTGCTGGGATTACAGGTGTGAGCCACCACACCAGGCCAATGCATTTTTAAAAAATTGTAGTCAAATGTACACAACCTGAAATTGTCACCATTTTAACCATTTTTAAGTGCACAGTTCAGTGTCAGTAAGAACATTCACATGCGTTGTCAACCCTCACCTCTGTTTCCAGAACTTTTTCATCATCCCTGACCGAAACTGCAGCCATTGAACACCAGCTCCCCTCCCGCTGTCCCCCAGGCCCCGGAAACCTCCATTCTGCTTCCTTTCTCTGAACCGTCCTGCTCTGGGCCCGCGTGTGAGAGCAACCCCGTGGCGTCGTCTGTGTGTGTCTGGTAGCTTTCACTCGGCGTCACGTCTTTGAGGTTCACCGGGCTGAGGGGTGCATCAGAATTTCGTTTCATTTTTGCCATGGTATGGACAGGAAACCTGGCTCAGAGAACGTTTGAGGAACTGGGCGTTGAGAGTCACTGAGGAGAGGAGGCTGGACAGATTGTTCGGTTAGTTACAGCGCTGCTTCCAGTTCCGCAGGGCCGAGAAGCCCTGCCCCTTGGGGTTCTCTTTGCTACTGGACAGAAATCATTTGCTTCTCTTTTGGTTGCATATATGAGACTTAGGATGTCACGGAGTATACGGGGTGTCATTACTACTGAGTTGCAAATCAGGCAGAGGCCGCAAAAGGTGCCTGTTTGCTTTGTTTCCAAGTTTTTGATGACTGTTCTTTGCAGGATCTCTTTGTGACCACAAATAACCTTCAGGCAGGGCTTTGAGAAGCAGGTGTCTCCGAGTTTTGTCACAGACGCAGCAGAGGAACGGGCAGCAGTGTTAGGGCCACAGGCACTGAGCACGTGGAGGGCTGTGGGGCTGCTCCTGGGCGCTTTGTAGGGAAGCCGGGGTTCCGTTTTCAGCAGCCTCTCACTCCAGAGGGGATGACTTTGTTCTTATTGGATCTTGTGTCCTGCGCCTCGGAGCCCAAACCCAAGACCCCTGTCTCTGAGGTTTCACTGACAGGGCCTGTGGGTGTTGGGTGAGTCTCCTCCCCTCGGTGCGGTCTGCATGGAGGTGCCCTCCCTGCGTGTGGAAGGCCGAGCATAGGGAGCTCAGGACAGGGTCCGCACAGATTTCTTGGGGGAGCCTTGCAGGCTCTGCTCCCACAGGACCTGCAACCCTGAACCCCGAATGTGGGCCTGTGCCCCATGAAAGAAGATGCGTCCTCGGTCACGACAGCCCGGGCTTGGCCCCGGCTGCACAGTCAAAGTTTGAGAAGCTGAACTGCGATGTAGGAGACGGCAGGTTCACACGGAGCCGCTGCTGATGGCCGTGAAAGGGAAACGGGCTCCGGGAGACGTTCGCTTCCAAGTTCCAAGCCTGGGGAGAGTGGGCACCTGTAAGGAGCATTTCAGTCACTTTGCAGCAGCCGGCCTCGGGGGAGCTGGGGAGGGCTTTCCCCGCTCAGTATCCCAGCCAGGCGGCCGCAGCCAGCTCACCCGCATCCCGGTCAGTGCCGGACTGGACCAGAAGGCGTCCTGGAGTCCTGGCCACCTCCCTGGGGCCGTGTGACAGTGTCTGAGGTCAAGTCTGAGTGTGTGGGTCCTTGCAGCCTGCTGCACCCACACCTGGGGCTCCCCACTCCTGACCTGCCTCTTCGAGGGAGCAGAAGCCACCATTGAGGACAAGGTGGAATCGGTTCATTTCACACAGAACCAAGAGCGTCAGCCTGGAGGAGGTCACATCCTCTACTGTTGCGTGAGGATCCGATTGCTGTTCCCCCAGCCCCATACGCAACAGTGAGTGGGGGACAGAGCTCCCGGGCTCCCAGAAGGCGACCACGTGAGAACCCATTCCCACCAGCATCCCCTGACCCTGCCGACTCAGCCTTGGCTGGGAAGGCTGCGCTTCCTGCCGCTCTGTGTGAGATGTAGACGCTGAGGCTCAGAATGACACAGACCCGAGCCCTCCGGGTGAGCTGGGAATAGAATGTGATCACCTACGTGGGCCCTCTGGGAGTCGCAGGGGATGGTCGTTCGGAAGGTCCAGCTTTGTCTGTCGGTGCAGTTTAGGGTCTGACTTGGCGGAGACACAGTCAGTATGGAGTCAATATTGAACCAGAGGTTGGGTCCTTGTGGAAGGCAGGCAGCCTTGCCAGGCTGGCGAATGAGGAATGGTTTTGACCAGCCTGTCTGTGTTAATTGAAGGGATAAGACATAATTTTAAATAACCTCAGAAATTATTAACATCTTTGTAAGGAACCTTAATGTTTCTGGAATGAAAAACTTTGTTTTCTTTTTCTTTTTCTTTTTTTGAGATGCAGTCTTGCTCTGTCACCCAGGCTGGAGTGCAGTGGCGCGATCTTGGCTCACTGCAAGCTCTGCCTCCCGGGTTCATGCCATTCTCCTGCCTCAGCCTCCCGAGTAGCTGGGACTAGAGGCGCCTGCCACCACACCCGGCTAATTTTTTTGTGTTTTTAGTAAAGATGGGGTTTCACTGTGTTAGCCAGGGTGGTCTCGATCTCCTAACCTCGTGATCTGCCTGCCTTGGCCCCTCAAAGTGCTGGGATTATAGGCGTGAGCCACCGTGCCCGGCCTGTTTTCTTTTTCTTTTTCTTGTTTTTTTTTTTTAATTTTTTTTTTTATTTGTTTGTTTTGAGACGGAATCTTGCTTTGTTGCCCAGGCTGGAGTGCAGTGGCACGATCTCAGCTCACTGCAAGCTCCACCTTCCAGGTTCACGCCATTCTCCTGCCTCAGCCTCCCAAGTAGCTGGGACCACAGGCACCCGGCATCATGCCCAGCTAATTTTTGCATTTTTAGTAGAGACGGGGTTTCACTGTGTTAGCTAGGATGGTCTCGATCTCCTGACCTCGTGATCCACCCGTCTAGGCCTCCCAAAGTGCTGGGATTACAGGTGTGAGTCACCGCACCCGGTTTGTTTTCTTTTTTTTTTTTTTTAATTTTTTTGAGATAGGGTCTTGCTTTGTGGGCCCAGGCTAGAGTGCAGTGGCGGGATCATAGCTCACTGCAGCTTCGCATTCCTGTGCTCGAGGGATCCTCCTGCCTCAGCCTCCCGAGTCGTTGGGATGACAAGTGTGTCCCACTATGCCTGGCGTGTTTTTTTTTTTTTTTGAGATGGAGTCTTGCTCTGTCATCCGGGCTGGAGTGCAGTGGTGCAACCTTGGCTCACTGCAAGCTCCGCCTCCCAGCTTCACGCCATTCTCCTGCCTCAGCCTCCCGAGTAGCTGGGACTACAGGCGCCCGCCATCTCGCCCGGCTAGTTTTTTTGTATTTTTTAGTAGAGACGGGGTTTCACCGTGTTAACCAGGATGGTCTCGATCTCCTGACCTCGTGATCCGCCCGTCTCGGCCTCCCAAAGTGCTGGGATTCCAGGCATGAGCCACTGTGCCCGGCCAAGATCTTAATTAAAAAAAAAAAAAAAATAGTCAAGGACGTGACAGAGTCTGTGCAAAGCCCTGTTGGTTATTTCGGCGAGAGCCGGGGTCTGCTTTCAGGGCAGAGGGAAGGATCACCGCTTACTGCTGACCCTGTTTCTGGGCAGACCAGATACTCCAAGACCAGTAGGCATTTTAGCAGACGGATCACCAAATCCTGCTTGGACGCGAATGCAGTACTTGGCAGTGGAGGATGCATAAGCACCTTTAAAACAATTAGGAATATACCCGTCGAAACTGAGCAAATTGTGCCAAAATTGTAGCACACACGCGGCTTCTTTTCATACTCCTTATTTACAGGTGTTATAAACCGAGGGCAATCAAGTCGACTTTCTGCAAACATTCTCGGGTTGTCCATACATCCCCTGGAGTCTTTTGTCTTTTCCTACTCTCTTTGGCATTCTAGACCAATTGTGCATTTCACTTTGAGACAAACGCCTCTTCTCCCCGATGGGCAGAACTATACTCTGATGCAGTTGGATCCGCGCTCACACGCCCTGTCCACTGCAGCTCGTACTGGGGTCCTCAATTTTTAAAAAATTAAATATATATATATATATATATTTTTTTTTTTTGAGACAGTCTTGCTGTGTCGCCCAGGCTGGAATGTAGTGGCGAGACCACAGCTCGCTGCAGCCTTGACCTCCTAGGCTGAAGCAATCCTCCCACCTCAGCCTCCCAAGCAGCTGGGACCACAGGTGTACTCCACCATGCCTAGCTAGTTTTTATTTATTTATTTATTTATTTATTTATTTATGAGACAGAGTCTCGCTCTGTCGCCCAGGCTGGAGTGCAGTGGCCGGATCTCGGCTCACTGCAAGCTCCACCTCCCGGGTTCCCGCCATTCTCCTGCCTCAGCCTCCCGAGTAGCTGGGACTACAGGCGCCTGCCACCTCGCCCGGCTAGTTTTTTGTGTTTTTTTAGTAGAGACGGGGTTTCACCATGTTAGCCAGGATGGTCTCGATCTCCTGACCTCGTGATCCGCCCGTCTCGGCCTCCCAAAGTGCTGGGATTACAGGCTTGAGCCACCGCGCCCGGCCTGTTTTTATTTTTTGTACAGACAAAGTCTCCCCAGGTTGCCTCGGCTGGTTTTGGACTCTTGGGCTCAAATGATCCTCCCACCCCAGCCTCCTGTGTAGCTGAGACTATAAGCATGCATCTCCACACCCGCCTAATTAATTCTTTTTTTTTTTTTTGAGACGGAGTCTCAGTCTCGCTGTGTCGCCCAGGGTGGAGTGCAGTGGCCGGATCTCAGCTCACTGCAAGCTCCGCCTCCCGGGTTTACGCCATTCTCCTGCCTCAGCCTCCGGAGTATCCGGGACTACAGGCGCCCGCCACCTCGCCCGGCTAGTTTTTTGTATTTTTTAGTAGAGACGGGGTTTCACCGTGTTAGCCAGGATGGTCTCGATCTCCTGACCTCGTGATCCGCCCGTCTCGGCCTCCCAAAGTGCTGGGATTACAGGCTTGAGCCACCGCGCCCGGCCAATTAATTCTTTATGTAGCCTCGATATTAGTCCTTTGTTAAATGTGTTCCTGGCATGTTTTTTCTACCAACCTGTGTCTTGTCTTTTCATCCTGTTACCAGTGTTTTGTGCTGAGCAACAGTTTTTAAATCTTGATAAAGTCCAATTTATCAGTTTTTCCTTTTACGGAAGAACTGTCTGCCTAGCCCCATATTCTGCAGATATTCTCTTACGGTTTTTTTTCTCCCCTAGTTTTATGTTTAAGTCTCCAATTAATTTGGGGCTTATTTATTTATTTATTTATTTTATTTTTTTTGAGACCGAGTTTCGCTCTTGTTGCCCGGGCTGGAGTGCAATGGCACAATCTCGTCTCACCACAACCTCTGCCTCCCGGGTTCAAGCGATTCCTCTGCCTCAGCCTCCCAAGTAGCTGGGATTACAGGCGCCCGCCACCACGCCCAGCTAATTTTTTTGTAGTTTTGGTAGAAACTGGGTTTCTCCATGTTGGTCAGACTGGTCTCGAACTGCTGACCTCAGGTGATCTGCTCGCCTCGGCCTCCCAAAGTGCTGGGATTACAGGCGTGAGGCACCACACCCAGCTTTTTTTTTTTTTTTTTTTTTTCCTTTTCTTTTTTAAGACAGAGTCTTGCTCTGTTGTGCAGGCTGGAGTGCAGTGATGTGATCTTGGCTCACTGCAATCTCTGCCTCCTGGTTTCAAGCAATTCTTATGCCTCAGCCTCCCAAGTAGCTGGGATTACAGGCGTGCACCACCAGGCCCAGCTAATTTTGTATTTTTAGTAGCGACGGGGTTTCACTGTGTTGGCCATTCTGATCTCAAACTCTTGGCCTCAAGTGATCTGCCCACCTCGGCCTCCCAGTATGGTGGGATTACACACGTGAGCCACCACACCCTGCCTTTGGGTAATTTTTTTTTTTTTTTTTTTTTTTTTTTGAGACAAAGTTTCGCTCATGTTGCCCAGGCTAGAGTGCAATGGCACAATCTCAGCCAACTGCAACCTCTGCCTCCCGGTTTCAAATGTTTCTCCTGCCTCAGCCTGCTGAGTGGCTGGGATTATAGGCACACATCGCCATGCCCAGCTAATTTTTATATTTTTAGTAGAAACAGGGTTTCACCATGTTGGCCAGGCTGGTCTCAAACTCCTGACCTCAGGTGATCCACCCACCTGGGCCTCCCAAAGTGCTAGGATTACAGGCTCGAGCCACCATGCCCGGCTTTTGTGTAATTTTGAATGGGATGTGAGGCTTGGATGGAGTTCAGCACATTTACGTCTGGACATGCAGTTGCCCCAGCTCCATTGGCTTCAAAGGCTGTCTGTTCTCCCCTGAATTGCTTTTGCCTCTTTTTAAAAAAATCAGTTGGGCAAATTTTGTGTGGATCTATTTTGGGTTTTTTTTTTCATTCTGTTCCATTGATCCGTATGTGTGTCCCTCTGTCCATACCACACAGCCTTGATCACTATATTTTATAATAACCCTTGAAATCAGGTAGCCTGATTTCTCCCATTTAATTCTCTCTCAAAAATTGTCTTAGCTATTTTCATTCCTTTGCCTTTTCATATATATTTAAGAATAAGCTCATCTATATTTACAAAAGGTCTTGCTGGGTTTTTTTCTTTTTTTTTTTTTTTTTTGAAACGAAGTCTCGCTCTGTAACCCAGGCTGGAGTGCGGTGACACAATCTCAGCTCACTGCAACCTCCACCTCCTGGGTTTGAGTGATTCTCCTGCCTCAGCCTCGCGAATAGCCAGGATTACAGGCGCCCGCCTCCACGCCCGGCTAATTTTTGTATTTTTAGTAGAGACAGGGTTTCACCATGTTGGTCAGGCTGGTCTTGAACTCCTGACCTCATGATCAGCCTGCCTCGGCCTCCCACAATGCTGAGATTAAGGCGTGAGCCACCATGTCCGCCCCCCCATTTTTTTTTTTTTTTTTAAACAAAGGGTCTGACTCCATCACCCAGGCAAGAGTGTGATGGCATGATCATCGCTCACTGTAACCTTGAACTCCCGGGCTCAAATTCTTTTCCCACTTCCACCTCCTGAGTGGCTAGGACTACAAATGCATGCCACCATGCCCAGCTGATTACTTTTCATTTATTTCATTTTGTAGCGACAGGGTCTTGCGATGTTGGCCAAGCTGGTCTTGAACTCCCAGGCTCAATTAATCTTCCTGCCTTGGCCTCCCAAGGTGTTGGGATTACATGTGTGAACCACTGCAGCTGGTCCTTGCTGGAATTTTGATAGGAATTGTGTTAAACTCATCTACCAGTTTGGGGAGACTTGACATCTTCACTATGTTGAATCTTCCAATCCATGAACATGGTACGTCTCTTTATTTAGATCTCGATTTCTTTCATCAGCATTTTGTAGTTTTCAGCATACAGATTCTGTGCATGTTTTGCTAGATTTATATGTAGATGTTGCCTTTTTTTTTTGAATGACTGTAAATGGTATTTCAAGTTTTGGTTATTGCTGGTATATAGAAACAATTGTTCATTTTGCAGCCTGTGACCTTGGTTAACTTATTAATTCTTGGAGGTTTCTTTTTGTAGATTTCTTGGGATTTTCTACATGGACAATTATGTCATCTGCAAATAGGGACAGGATTATTTCCTCTTTTCCATTCCGTGTGCATCTTCTTCACTTACTGCACTGGCTAAAACTTACAGCACTGTGTTCAACAAGAATGGTGTGAACACACTCTTGCCTTGCTTCCTCCTTATCTTAAGGAGAGAGCTTTAGCTGTAGGATTTTGGTAGATGCTCCCTATGAAGTATATGAAGTTCCTCTCCTTATTTCTCTGAGAGGTGGAGTGCAGTGGCACAATCATGGCCCATAGCAGCCTTGACTTTCCTGGGCTCAAGTGATCCTCCCACCTCAGACTCCTGAGTAGCTGGGACTGCAGGTGTGCCTGTCACCATGACTAGCTTTTATTTCTTTTTTTTTTTTTGAGACAGAGTCTCATTTTGTCACCCAGGCTGCAGTGCAGTGGCGTGATCTTGGCTCATCGCAACCTCTACCTCCCAGGTTGAAGTGATTCTCCTGCTTCAGCCTCCTGAGTAGCTGGGATTACAGGTGCGTGCCACCACGCCCAGCTAATTTTTGTATCTTCAGTAGAGACAGGGTTTCACTGTGTTGGCCAGGCTGGTCTCAAACTCCTAACCTCATGATCTGCCCACCTCGGCCTCCCAAAGTGCAGGGATTACAGGAGTGAGCCACCGCACCCGGCCCTCAAATTGTTTTTATTGTTTCCACATTATCCTTTTGCTATCTGCAGGGTCTGTAATTATGTCTCCTGTTTCATTTTTGATACTAAAATTAATTTGTATCCACTCTTTTTTCTTTGTCAGTCTTGCTAGAGGTTTATCAGTTTTATTGATCTTTTCAAAAACCCAGCTGTTTCATTGATTTTTTTCCTCCTCTATTCTTGTTTTGAATTTTATTGATTCATGTTCTTATTTTTATCATTTCTTTTCTTCTGCTTGCTTTGAGTTTTGGGGCTTTTTTTTTTTCTGATTTCTTGAGATGAGAGCTTATATGATTGATTTGAGACTTTTCCTTTTTTCTAATACATCCAGTAATGCTATAAATTTTCCTCTCAGCCCCACTTAAGCAGAGTCCCACAAGCTTTGGTATGTTGTATTTTTCTTTTCATTGTATTTAATTTCCTTGAGACTTCTTTGACATATGGATTACTTAGATGTATGTTGTGTATTTCTGTTTCTAGATTTCCCTGTTACCTTTATGTTATGATTTCTAGTTTGATTCTACTGTGATTGGAGAACACACTGTGTAATTTTAAGTCATGTAAAGTTCTTGAGGTTTTTTTTTCTGGGCCAGAATATCATCTGTCTTGTCATACGTTCCGCAGGTACGTGAAAAGAACATATGATCTGCTGTTGTTAAGTGGAGAGTTCTGTAATGTCAGTTAGATCCTGTTGATGTTATTTAATTCACTGTCTCTGCTGATTTTCTATCTAGTTGTTCTGTCATTGTTGAGAGAAGGTTGTCGAAGCCTCCACTAGAATTGTGGATTTGTCTTTAGTTCTGTCAGTTTGTGCTTCATGTATTTTGTAGGTCCGTTGTCTGGTACATGGACATTTAGGATTGCTGTATCTTAGTGGATTGATGCTTTAATTATTGTGTGGTGTCCTACTCTATCTCTGATAATTTTCTTTGCTCTGAAATATGCTTTATTTTATGTAAATAAAACAACCCTAGCTTTGTTTTAAGTTTGCATGATTTATCTTTTTCTATTCTTTTTATTTTTTTTTTTTTATTTTTTTTTTTGAGACGGAGTCTTGCTCTGTCCCCCAGGCTGGAGTACAGTGGCCGGATCTCAGCTCACTGCAAGCTCCGCCTCCTGGGTTTACGCCATTCTCCTGCCTCAGCCTCCCGAGTAGCTGGGACTACAGGCGCCCACCACCGCGCCCGGCTAATTTTTTGTATTTTTTAGTAGAGACGGGGTTTCACCGTGTTAGCGAGGATGGTCTCGATCTCCTGACCTCGTGATCTGCCCGTCTCGGCCTCCCAAAGTGCTGGGATTACAGGCTTGAGCCACCGCGCCCGGCCTATTCTTTTCGTTTTAACCTACCTATATCATATTTGAAGTGAGGTATGTTTTTGTTTGTTTGTTTGTTGTTGTTGTTGTTTTTTGATACAAAGTTTCACTCTTTCACCCAGGCTGGAATGCAGTGGCATGGTCTCGGCTCACTGCAACCTCTGCCTTCTGGTTTCAAGCAATTCTCTTGCCTCAGCCTCCCAAGTAGCTGGGATTACAGGTGCTTGCCACCACGCCTGGCTAATTTTTGTATTTTTAGTAGAGATGGGGTTTCACCATGTTGGCCAGGCTGGTCTCAAACTCCTGACCTCAGGTGAGATCCACCTGGCTTGGCCTCCCAAAGTGTTGGGATTACAGGTGTGAGCCATCATGCCCGGTTGATAGAAGACATTTTAAAATATGACTCAGCTATATGCTGTCTAAAAGAAACTCACTTCAAGCCGGGCGCGGTGGCTCACGCCTATAATCCCAGCACTTTGGGAGGCCGAGGCAGGTAGATCACAAGGTCAGGAGTTTGAGACCAGCCTGGCCAACGTGGTGAAACCCCATCTCTACTAAAAATACAAAAAATTAGCTGGGCGTGGTGGTGCACGCCCTGTAATCCTGGCTACTCGGGAGGCTGAGGCAGGAGAATCGCTTGAATCTGGGGAACAGAGGTCTCCGTGAGCTGAGATCATGCCGTTGCACTCCAACCTGGGCAACAAGAGTAAAACTTCATCTTAAAAAAAAAAAAAGTATTCTATCAATCTCTGTCTTTTAATGGATGTTTTTAGATCATTTACATTTAATGAAATTATTGATGTGCTAAGGCCTTGTCTCCTATTTCAGTTTTTTATTCTATCCTGTCTTTTGTTTCTTTTTCCTGCCTTCCTGTGAGCCGCTCGATTTTTAAAATTTCATTTTGGCTTATCCGTATTTTTAGTTTTGAAATAATATCTTTATTGAGACAATTTATGTGTCATACAATTCACTCATACACTGTACGGTTTAGTGGTTTTTAGTAGATAGCCACACACTGCATAACAACAGTTTGGTCAGTGGACAGCATATACAGTGGTGCACTCATGAGATTATAATAGAGCTGAAAAGTTCTATTCCCCAGTGACATTGTAGCCATCATAATGTCCCTGCAAAATTACTTTTTTTTTTTTGAGATGGAGTTTCACTCTTGTTGCCCAGGCTGGAGTGCTGTGGTGCGATCTCGGCTCACTGCAACCTTTGCCTCCTGGGTTAAGCGATCCTCCTGCCTCAGCCCCTTGAGTAGCTGGGATTACAGGTGCACACCACTATGCCCAACTAATTTTTGTATTTTTTAGTAGAGACAGGGTTTCGCCATGTTGACCAGGCTGGTCTTATCTCCTGACCTCAGGTACTCCGCCTGCCTCGGCCTCCCAAAGTGCTGGGATTACAGGTATGAGCTACCGTGCCCAGTCACACAATTATTTTTTTAAAAAAGATAAATATAGTATAGCCTAAATGTACAGTGTTTACAGTCTTCAGTAGCATATAGTAATGTCCCAGGCCTTTACATTCTCTCACTACTCACTCACCCAGAGCGACGCCCAGTCCTGCAAGTTCCATTCATGATAAGTGCCCTCTACAATTTCATCATTTTTAATCTTTTATCCTATATTTTTACTGAACCTTTACTATGTTTCGATACACAGATACTTCCGATTGTGTTGCAGTTGCCTACGGTATTTGGTACAGTACCATGCCCCATAGGTTTATAACCCAGGAGCACTAGGCCATGCCATGTAGCCTGAGTGTGCAGTAGGCTGTACCATCTAGCTTTGTTTTTTTTTTTGTTTTTTTTTTTGTTTTTTTGAGATGGCATCTCGCTCTGTCACCGGGCTGGAGTGCCGTGGCGCGATCTCGGCTCACCGCAACCTCTGCCTCCGGGTTCAAGTGATTCTCCTGCCTCAGCCTCCTGAGTAGCTGGGACTTACAGGTGCCCACCACCATGCCCAGCTAATTTTTGTATTGTTAGTAGAGACGGGGTTTTGCCATGTTGGCCAGATGGTCTCCATCTCTTGACCTTGTGGTCTGCCTGCCTCAGCCTCCCAAAGTGCTGGGATCACAGGAGTGAGCCACCGTGCCCGGCCTATCTAACTTTGTTTAAGTGCATTCTGTGATGTTCACAGAACAACAAAATCACCTGTGATGTTCAGACCACAACAGAATCACCTAATGATGCATTTCTCAGAATATATTCCCATCGTTAATCAACACGTCTGTATTCAGAGTTACGCAGTCATTACCGTCATGAATTCTAGAGCATCTTCATCACTCCAAAAAAACCCACACTCTTTGGTAGTCGTTCTCATTCCCCCATCCCTCCCTCACCCCACTGCTCCCGGCTCTAGGCAACGACAGATCTTTTCTTTTTTTCTTTTGAGACGGAGTCTTGCTCTGTCACCCAGGCTGGAGTGCAGTGGTGTGATCTTGGCTCATTGCAACCTCTGCCTCTCAGGTTCAAGTGATTCTCCTGCTTCAGCCTCCTGAGTAGCTGGGATTACAGGTGCCTGCCACCTCGCCCAGCTAATTTTTGTATCTTTAGTAGAGACAGAGTTTCACCATCTGAGACAGAGTTTCGCTCTTGTTGTTTAGGCTGGAGTGCAATGGTGCGATCTTGGCTCACCACAACCTCCGCCTCCTGGGTTCAAGCAATTCTCCTGCCTCAGCCTCCCGAGTAGCTGGGATTACAGGCGCCCACCACCATGTCTGGCTAATTTTGTATTTTTAGTAGAGACGGGGTTTTGCCATGTTGCCAAGGCTGGTCTCAAACTCCCAACCTCAGGTGATCCGGCCGCCTTGACCTCCCAAAGTGCTGGGATTACAGGCTTGAGCCACCGCATCCAGCTAAATCTTTTTTTTTTTCTTTTTAAATATATTTTTAAATGATCTGGACATTTTGGATCAATGGAATCTCATCGATGATATGTGGCCTCTTGTGACCAGCATTTTTTTCACACTTAGCGTAATGTTTTTCTTAGTGTGGGGCTCATCCGTGCTCTCTCAGTACTTCATTCCTATCATTGCCAAATGATGTTGTATGGATATTCCACGTTTTACTTATCCGTTTAGCAGGTGCATTTGTGTATTTCCACTTCTTGGCTCTTGGAAATGATACTGCGAGGAACACTCCGAACAAGTTTCCGTGTGGATGCATGCTTTCCTTTCTCTTGGCGGCATACCTAGGGTTGGAATTACTGGGTCATGTAGGAATTCTCTTGGACCTTTTGGGGATATTCCAGATTGTTTTCCATACGTGGCCTTAACATTTTACATTCCCGATCGCTACATCTTTTTATATTTCCACCAATCTTTGTTTTCTGTCTTTTTGATGATAACCATCCTAGTGGGTATGAAGTGGTATCTCTTTGTGGTTTTGATTTGCATTTCCCTGATGGCTAATGATGCTGAGTATTTTGGCATGTGTATGTTGGACATTTGTGCACAGTATTTGGAGAAATATCTTTTCAGATGCCTTGCCTATTTTTAAATTGGGTTATTTGTCTTTTTATTGTTGAGTTGTCAGAATTCTTTATATATGCTAGATATAAGTCTCTTGTATGGTTGGCAGATATTCCCTTCTATTCTTTGGTTTCTTTTTATTTTTTATTTTTTGAGATGGGGTTTCACTCTATTGCCCAGGCTAGAGTGCAGTGGTGTGTTTGTGGCTCACTGCAACCTCTGCCTCCCGGGCTCAGGCGATTCTGCTGTTTGAGCCTCCCGAGTAGCTGGGATTACAGGCACCCACCACCACACCCGGCTAGTTGTGTATTTTTAGTAGAGATGGGTTTTCACCATGTTGGCCAGGCTGGTCTCAAACTCCTGACCTCGTGATCCGCCCACCTCTGCCTCCCAAAGTGTTGGGATTACAGGCGTAAGCCACCATGCCTGTCCTCGTTTTACTTTCTTTACGGTATTCTTTGAAGCACAAGATTTTTACATTTTGAGAAAGTCTAATATGTCTGGTTTTTCTTTTCTTACTTTTTATTTATTTATTTTTTTGGAGACAGGGTCTCTGTCACCCAGGCTGGAGGGCAGTGGCATGAACACGGCTCCAGCCCCTTCCTGCAGCCTCAACCTCCTAGGTTAAAGTGATTCTAACACCTCAGCCTCCTGAGTAGCTGGGACTACAGGCATGTGCCACCACTCAAGGCTAATTTTGTATTATTTGTTTGTTTTTGTTTAAATTTGTTAGAAACCGCATCTCGCTTTGTCACCCAGGCTGGAGTGCAGTGGCACAATCTTGGCTCACCGCAGCCTTGGTGTCTCAGGTTCAATCGAGTCTCCTGCCTCAACCACCAGAGTAGCTGGGACTACTGGTGTGTGCCACCACGTCTGGCTAACTTTTGTATTTTTAGTAGAGATGGGGTCTAACCGTGTTGGCCAGGCTTGTATTGAACTTCTGACCTCAAGTGATCTGCCTGCCTCTGTCTCCCAAAGTGCTGGGATTATAGGCATGAGCCACCACAAAGCCTGGCCTAATTTTTTATTTTCTGTAGCTACAAGGTCCTGCTATGTTGCCCAGGCTGGTCTTGAACTCCTGGGCTCAAGCGATCCTCCTGCCTCAGCCTCCCAAAGTGTTGGATTACAGGCGTGAGCCACCACGCCTGGTCTGGTTTGTTCTTTCCTTGAGTTGCTTTGCTCTTTGATGTCATATGTAAGAATCCATTCTTTAACCCAAGACCACAAAGATGTATCCCGTATTTTCTTGTAAGAGTTTTGTAGTTTTTAGCTCTTACATTTAGGTCTTTGAAATATTTTAAGTTAATTTTTGTATATGGTGTGAGGGAAGGGTCCTGCCTTATTCTTTGGCATGTGGCTATCCAGTTGTCCCAGCACCATATTTTGAAAAGACTGTTCTTTCCCCCATTGAATGGTCTTGGCACCCTTATTAAATTAATTGGCTGCAGACACATGAATACATTTATAGACTCATCTATTCCATTGATCTAAGTCTGTCCTTAGATCAGCACCACACTGTCTTGATTACAGTGGCTTTATAGCAAGTTTAGAAATTCAGAGGTATGACTGCCCCAACTTCGTTCCTCTTTCAATATCGTTTTGGCTCTCCTGGGACCCTTGCATTTCCATATGAATTTTTAGCATCAACTCGTCAATATTGGCAAAGAAATTAACCGGAATTTTGATAGAGATTGCATTGAATCTGTAGATCAATTTGGGGCATATTCCTTAATTAACGTGATTAAGGAAGACTTTAATAATGTTAGGTCTTCCCATCCCATGAATATGGATATCTTCTCATTTATTTAGATCTTTCATTTCTTTCAACAGAATTTTGAAACTTTCAAAGTATGAGTTTTACACTACTTTTGTTAAATGTATTCCTATGTATTTTATGCTTTTTGATGCTGTTGTAAATGGAATTGTTTACTTGATTTTATTTTTAGGTTGTTCATTGCAAGTGTAGAGAAATACTTGTGATTTTTGGATACTGAGTTTATATTTTGCAATCTTGCTGTGCTTGTTCATTCTCCTAGTAGTTTTTAAGGATTAGGATTTACTTTTGTCTTTTTTTTTTTTTTTTTGAGACAGGGTCTCACTCTCAGGCTGGAGTGCAGTAGTGCAGTCATAGTTCACTGCAGCCCTGATCTCCTGGGCTCACGCGATTCTCCCCGCTTAGTCTCCTGAGTAGCTGGGACCACAGGTACATAACACAATGCCCAGCTCATGTTTGAATTTTTTGTAGAGATGAGGTCTTGCCATGTTGCCCAGGCTTGTCTCAAACTCCTGGACTCAAGTGATCTTCCTGCCTTGACCTCCCAAAGTGCTGGGATTATAGGCCTGAGTTACCACGCCTGGCCTACAGTTTCATTATATTCCACGAGTTCTAACAGTGTTAGATATGTAAAGTTGCACAGTATCTGCTAGTCAATGAGGGCACAGCTGTTTAAGTGACTTCATTTTTTTTTTTTTTTTTTTTTTTTAGATAGAATCTCCCTCTGTTGCCCAGGCTGGGGTACAGGTGGTATGATCTCGGCTCACTGCAACGTCCACTTCCCAGGTTCAAGCGATTCTCCTGCCTCAGCCTCCTGAGTAGCTGGTATAATAGGCGCCCACCACCATGCCTGGCTAATTTTTCTGTTTTTAGTAGAGATGGGATTTCACTGTGTTGGCCAGGCTGGTCTCGAACTCCTGACCTCAGGTGATCCACCAGCCTCGGCCTCCCAAAGTGCTTGGGATTGCAAGTGTGAGCCACTGCGCTCGGCCTCTTTAAGAGCTTTTGTAATCTTGTTTGTGCATCCCCTTCCCAGGTAGGAAAAATGCTATACTTTATGGCAGGGAAAGGCATGTCCATCCTGGTGATGGACATGCAGAGAACTTGCAGGCTCAGCCACAGGTCAAACATAAATCTGGAAAATGGCTCACCTCTTCTTATCTTGGAGGGAAGTGTTTGCTTCTGCAATGTATATGACCTCTTTCCTCGATTGAAGAACAGAGATGATCAATAGGGACAGAACCTGAGCCCCTCATTGGCCCTGCAGGCATCTCCACAGGGTCAGCTCGCAGAGTCAGACCCCAGTCTCCAGGGCCCCCTCGCTGGCACGTCGCTCCCAGGTGCTCTGCACAGCATGGCTGAGACCAGCCCAGGGGTCCTGGTAGCTGCTAATCCCCGGTCCCTGCCGCGGAACAGGAATGTGGCTCAAACCACACATTTGACAGGATAGAGATAGATTGACAGACTTGACCCATAACCAGACACGGAAACAGTCCCAGGGAAAAAGGGTGAAACAACAACAACAACAAAAACCAAGAAAACGGTGATGGCAAAGTCTGGGTTCTTCCCTCGGGAAGACACGAGAAGACAGGTGTGGGGTTGAGCACGGGCCACATACCTCATGTTGCTGGGATGTCCTGTCAACGTATAATCTTATTTATTTACTTATTTAGAGACAGGGTCTTGCCCTGTCACCCAGACTGAAGTGCAGTGGCACGACCACGACACGCTGCGGCCTCGGCCTCCCAGGCTCAGGTGATCCTCCCACCTCAGCCTCCCAAGCAGCTGGGACTAGTCATGCACCTTCACACCCGGCTAATTCTTCGCATTTTTTTGTAGAGATGGGTTTTGCCATGTTGCCCAGGCTGATCTTGAACTGCTGGGCTCAAGCAGTCCACCCCCGTTGGCCTCCCAAAATGTTGGGATTACAGGCATGAGCCACTGTGCCCAGCCTGTATAATTTTTTTTTTTTTTTTTTTTTTTTTTTTTGAGACGGAGTCTCGCTCTGTCACCCAGGCTGGAGTGCGGTGGCCGGATCTCAGCTCACTGCAAGCTCCGCCTCCCGGGTTCACGCCATTCTCCTGCCTCAGCCTCCCAAGTAGCTGGGACTACAGGCTCCCGCCACCTCGCCCGGCTAGTTTTTTGTATTTTTTAGTAGAGACGGGGTTTCACCGTGTTAGCCAGGATGGTCTCGATCTCCTGACCTCGTGATCCGCCCGTCTCGGCCTCCCAAAGTGCTGGGATTACAGGCGTGAGCCACCGCGCCCGGCCGCCTGTATAATTTTTAAAGTGATAAATGAGGATGGTGCGAATATACAGAGAACATGTATTATGTATTTAACTCATCAACGAAGGAGCAGGTAGGATGATCACTGGCTGGGAGTGTGCCAGAGGAGCCCCTCGGCCTGGGCACTGAAGATGAGGTCCTATCAGATCTTGCTAGACAAGGTCTAAAACTGGTTAATGCCCCCACGGGCCAAAGCCTCACTGTCTTTGGGATTGTCTTTTCTATAGAGAGAAATCTTTGCATGTTTCCTGGACAAAAGCTGACATGTATACCTGTAACTTGCCGGGGTCGGGTAGATGGCAGGTCAAAGTTGCGCCATCCTAGGTAAACAAGTGACTGCGGGGTGGTCCCTTGGCGTCAAGCGGGGAAGGACTTGTAGTCATCATGTTGCTTAATTGCTAATTTCTTGCTAACTTCTTTCTTTCCTTTCTTTTTCTTTCCTTCCTTCCTTCCTTCCTTCCTTCCTTCCTTCCTTCCTTCCTTCCTTCCTTCCTTCCTTCCTTCCTTCCTTCTCTCTCTCTCTCTCTCTTTCTCTTTCTCTCTCTTTCTCTTTCTTTCTTTTTTCTTTTTCTTTTTCTTTTTTTTTTTGACGGAGTCTCGCCCTGTCGCCCAGGCTGGAGTACAGGTGCAATGGTGCAATCTCGGCTCATTGCAACTTCCACCTCCCCAGTTCAAGCGATTCTCCTGCCTCAGCCTCCTGAGTAGCTGGGATTACAGGTGCGCACCACCATGCCCAGTTAATTTTTGTATTTTTAGTAGGGATGGGATTTTGCCATGCTGGCCAGACTGGTCTCGAACCCCTGACCTCAGGTGATCCGCCCGCCCTGGCCTCCCAAAGTGCTGGGATTACAGCCACCATGCCCAGCCACTGACTTTTCTTAATGGCGTGCTCTGCACCTGGGCTTGCATTTCTCTGCTTTGTGGGCTTGTCCCCGCCTACCCACCTGGCTTCTCGCTGGTTCCTGAGCCTGGTAGACCTCCAATCTGCCCCTTTCTGACCAGAAGGGTGTTGCCGCCTGGCCGTATGAGGGCTGAGGCTGGGGGCTGGGGTAGACCTGCTGGGTCCCGGTGTGAGCTGTACAGGCTCTTAGCTGCTCAGGTTCCGGAACGTGAACACACATCCTCTTGGGTGCGATCAGCATGGCCCATCCATCTACCCTCCCCGACCCTGGCTGCCTTCTCTCTGCTTCCAGCTGCTTCCTGTGGCCAAATGCCATGGACCCCTCAATGGTCAGGGTTCCTGGATGAGGGGGCGGCCCGGGAGTTGGGCCTGGTGACCTCTAGCATCTGGGCCTGGAGGGAGGGGACCCCTCCATCTGAGGGCTGTGCCTCTGTGTGGTGAGTGCCCGGGAAATGGAGCTGCCACCATGGGCAGTGTCTGCTGTGGGTCCCAGTGGCTGGAGGCCGGGGCAGCCTGTGTTTGGTAACCACTCCAGCTGGGGCATCAGGAGTCCTGGCCTGTCCCTCCCAGCCAGGCAGTGGGAGACACCCGTAGGCAGCAGAATCTGAGCCCACAGTGGGGGATTTGCAGACCCTGATGGGGTTTAGGGGCATTCAAGGGGTGGAGGCAGAAGAGGAGCCGCTTACCGGGCATTATTCCTCCTCCCCCAGCCGCCAAGGGAGCGTCTGTCCATTCTAGTATGTAACAGAGCCAGTGGGCCCTTGTCCCCACCCTATGATGGTGCAGAACAAACTGTGGCCTCAGGCCAGGGCATCCTGGGGTGACATCCTCCCCTCCCCCTTTCACCTTCCCCCGGGCCAACCCCTGACCCCTGCACCCACAGTCTCTCAGGGAATGACTGTGTTGGGGGGCTTCCCGGATGCAGAGAAGGCTCTGGTCAGCTGGCAGATCCCTAGACAGCCATGTCTGGCGGGAGGGATGAGCAGGGGAGGGCTGAAGCCTGGAGACCAGCGGGCTGGTGGGGACGTGCCCAGGGCTCTGAGGGTCCCCTCACAGCTCTGTGATCACTGGCTGTGTTTCCCACGCCCTTCACCCGGGAGTGTCCTGCCGCCCCAGCTGGCACCTTTGAGACCCGATGGGGCTAAGCGTGTGGTGCTGGAGTCCAGCCTTGCCAGGGAGGATCAAGCAGGGCTTGGCCTTCTCGGGACTGGACCAGATGAGTCAAGGTAGAGTGGCATCCCCCACCCGGCCCCAGTGTGGAGCTGACCCTCAGGGAGGGAAGAGGGATGGGGCCTGGGTCTGGCCCTGCCTTCTGGAAAGAAGCGCCTGCTGCCAGTTTTGCAATTGCCATTCCCGAGCCAAGCCGTAGAAGTTGGGTGTTTGTATTTATGGTCTTTATTTTTCATGTCGGTAATTACCTTTTATGGCCCCGGCTTAAAGGCAGCCCAGCCGGCTCCAGGGCCTCCCCGTGATCCCAGAGCCGAGTGCAGGCCTCCCCGCCTCCCGCCTCTTTTCCCTCTTTTACACAAGATTCTTCAGTGTTTCAAAAGAGCTTTGGGGAGATTTGGGTTTTGTGGTTAAGATTCTCACACTGGAGCACGAGGACAATTATGTGCAGCTTTTATTTGGCCCCCAGGATTCTTACTACATTATCCGTATTTCCTTTAATTTGTGGGATTTCTAGTAAATGGGCTTAAAAATAGGTCTGGGCATGCCGCCAGGGCAGATGCGGGCAGCCAGCATCTCTGCATCCCTGTCTCATGGCAGAGTGGGGTCACCCTGCATCCTTTGGCCCTGTGCCTCCTGCAGGTCCCCCAAGTTGGCTCCCCGTGCACCCTGAGGAGGGGACAGGGTGCAGCTCCTCTCTTCTGGTCAGGACATCGGGGTGGGTCTTGGCTGCAGTTGGGTTAGGGTTGAGGAGTTGGGGTCCTTTTGACAGGGGGAGGTGGGGACTCTTCAGGGGACTCTGATGGAGGCCAGGCTGAGCGGAAAGCTGGGGACTCTGGGTGACATGATTGTGGGCCACACGGACACACACAGAGGCCCAACAGTCCCCATGTAGCCAGCAGCCCTGCCCAAGGCAGACTGTCCTGTCCTTGTCATGGTAGAGAGGACCCAGGCCAGCCCTATGGAGGGTGTCCCTGCAACCGGCTGGGAAGTCCCAGCCTGCAGCCTGCTCAGGTCCCCTGCTGGACCTGCCAACCTGGACGCATTGCTGGAGAAGGGACTTGCCTTTTGTTTAATGTCTAGCCGACTTTGACAATCCCCCTCCCCGCCCCGGGCTCCCTGAGTGGACCACACACCCAAGGAGGCGGCCCCAGGTGGAATTTCGCAACCAGAGTGCAGGTCACTCCCCTTGGGCTGCTGCTGTCCACTGTCTCAGGAGCACTAGATCTGGGCTCTGAGGCTTCTCGCGCAGCCCCCGTGCCAGCTTCTCTCTGGAGGTGCTGACCTGGCACGTCCTGGGGCCCCGCTCCGGGAGGACTGGTGCTCGCATCTGGACACCAAGCGTGGCTGTGCCCCTTGCTTAGCTCTGCGGGCCCCTGTGCAGCTCTAGCCTGGGCACCTTTGGCCTTAGCCTTGAGGGTGTCCCAGTCGCGGGGAATGGCCCTGCTCCTGGGCGTGCTGGATGGCAGTTTTGCCCTCAGACGTCCCAGCTGAATCTTCTCCAGGGACCCTGTGATTGTTTCTGTGCTGCCCACAGGGATTGGGGCCGTCTTAGGCTCTGATGTGGGTTCCAGATCACGCTTCTCCCCTGCCCCTGACCCAGCAACTTCCCTCTACAGCCCCCGCGCTGCCTCTCCCTGCAGACAGGAGGGCCAGGCCCAGGGGCCAGAGTCATGCCTCCCACACCCGGACCTCTGCTGCCCATCCGGGGGCCGTGCTATCCACTGGGCTGGGGTGGTGGTCAGGAGACCATCCTGCCCTGGCCCCTGCGTCCCCTTCATGGCTTGGGCTCTGCCCAGGACTTTCGTCCAATTCCACGCCTCAGCGTGAGGCATTGCCTGAAGCGTGCGGGTGGGGGCTTTTCCGAACCGCCAGTGCTGCGTGAGTTGAATCTTGTCCTTTTTTCAACTTTGATTTTAGATTCAGAGATATGTGTACAGGTTTGTCACCTGGGTGCATGGTGCGATGCTGAGGTGGGTTGCGATTGAGCTTGTCACTCAGGTGGTAAGCATGGTACCCGGTGGGTCGGTTTTCAGCCTCTGCCCTCCTCCCTCCCTCATCCTGTTGTCCCTAGAGTCTGTCATTCCCATGTTTATGTCCGTGTGTATCCAACGTCCCATCTTTCTGAAGAGCTGAGAAAGCCCAGGTCCCAGACGGGAATGTCCAAGGGGTAAAACATGGATGGCCAGGGCCCTGGGGAGCCTCCGGAGCCCCCTCCTAAGCAGGTGCCTGCAGCTTCCGCCGGAGACCCCTGAAGATGTGATCCCAGGTCCCTGGCTGGAAAGGGCCTGGGCCAGGCACTGGGAGCCCGTGGGGACCGGGCAGGGCGGGGTGGAGCAGGGATGGAGGCGACCGTGAGGTGCTGCCAGTGTCTGCCCTGCAGTTCGCCCTCTGGGGCAAAGGCGAGGCGAGGTTGGTGACCCCAATGACATAGCCTGGGTTCCCTGCTGCCCAACTCCAGGCAGAGGTGGCACCGGCAGCACCCTTGCCAGGGCCCAGAGGCGTGTGGCTCCAGGCATCGTTGGGCGCCCCCCCCCCCGCCCCCAGCAGCTGATGTAGTGTTTCTGTGTCGCTCTGATTTACATGAGAGTTTTAAGCATAATTAGAAATGCAGGGGAGCTTTGTGTCTTACCTCGCCTCGACTATTTATGGCATGATATGCAGATGAGGAGAGCTATGAATATTAACCATGAGAGTGTGCCGCGAAGTCGCCGTCTCTAATGGGCTGGGTGACCAGCGGCGGGGCCCAGCACACTCCAGACCGCCTCCCAGTGCCCACCTCTGACCGCCGGTGCCTGGGATCCGACAGCTTCCACAACCCCCGGCCCCAGTAGTGATGATCAGGTCACAGCTGCCCCAGGCCATCAAGAGAGAGGGTGAGCGAGCAAGGAGGGTCCTTCCCCTCCCGGCCGCTCCGCCTGGGCAGCCTCAATCTCAGCTTCCACCTGGCCACCCGGTGCCGGGGAGACCCTGCCGCAGCCCTGGGGGAGGAGGGGGCCCTGCGCTGGAGCTGGCGCTGGCGCTGGCTTTTTAAGTTATTAAACTGTGCCCGAGGGAGACGCTCTTCAAGCTTACGTTATTTAAATTACAAATACGGGTGAGGGAGATTGTTGGCTCTTTCAAAACACAGCTTAATTCTCTGGAAACCTTCTAGAATGTTTTGTGGTGTGAGGGAGCATCGCACGGTGTGTGAACCCAGTGGGTCTGTTGGCTAGGGCGGGTCCACGGGGTGGGTCTGGAGGCTCAACAGGAGCTGTGCCAGCCCCACCTATCCCTCCCCACCCTGCGACTCACTCTCTTCCTCTGAGCCATCCCTGTTGCCAGTCTGTGCCGTGTTTGTCCCCCAAGTCCTCACCCAGAAGAAAGTCAGAATATCCTGCAAGCGAAGGTTAGAGATGAGCGTGTCGCTGGCCAGGGGCCGTGCCTCAGGGGAGCCATGGCTGCCTGGGTCATTCCCTGTAAGCGCAGGGCTCGGCTCAGTCACACAGGCCCCTGGACCAGACCCTCGGGCCAACACCATGGGCACCCCACAAGGCCCTATCGGACGCAGAGCCTGCTGCTGCTGTGCTGGGAGCGTCCTCCCAGCCCTCCCACGAAATACTGGCTGCTGGAGACCCACCCTGGGTGTGGGGGCTGGGGGCTGTGCTATCCAGAGGCCCCCTGCCGTGTCCCTGGCTTTGACCCCAGAGGAAGGGCTGATACACGGAGTTGTGGATTTGCAGGTCCTGGAGTACTGCTCTTCTCCATCTGGGAAGAAAGCTTCCCAGGCAGATGTTCATTAGTGCAGTTACTGCCGGCTCTCACGGCTGATGCTGGCCCCGGCTTGTGGTCTGGGGTAGAAACCGCCTAGGGACCCTGCTGAATGGAGGGAGCCCGGCCTGGGCCCAGCCCTGCACGGCTCTCCTCCGCCTCCCAGGCTGGGGCAACAGTGACAGTCCCAGGGGGCCCGTCAGCCCGGAGACTCCCCGCACCTCTGTGACCCTGAAGCTGGGAGCCTGTGTGCCCCTTTCCTGGTGCAACTCTCCTCTCTGCTGCAGAGTCCTTGGGGCCCCGGCAGGGTCGTCGCTACCTGGGGTCTGCTGGGCAGGGCCAGGCCTCCCCTCTGGCTCTTGTGACTTGATGACCAGAGACCACCCAGGAAGGATGACGGCTAGGGGCCTGGCCCAGCTGCCTCCCGACTGTGAGGTCTCAGTTTCCTCATCTGCGTGTCCAGTAGTGGGGAGGTGAGCACACAGCACACGCCATCCTGGCTTGTGTGGGGGCCTCGGGGTTGGGGGGAGTTCCTGGCCACCGAGGGCACTGGCCCGGAGCTCCTGCATCTCATCTGCGTGGAGCTGGTGGTTCCATTAGCAGCCAGGCCTCCAGGCGGCCCAGCTCTGCTTTCTGGTGTCTTAAAAGTTTAATGCAAACCTGAAGGCTAAGCTGGTGCCACGCCCAGCTCCCTGGGGCCCTGGCACATCCGGAGCTGGTTAGCCTCTACCCTCTGCCAGGGTTAACCTCCGGGGCCCCTGCCGCCCCCTTGTCCTCCCTAGGGCCCCTCTTCTGAAGGTATGGGGTCCAAGCAAGTCCTCCTGGAGCCTGCACTATGTGGGACAGGGAAGGCGTTGCTCCCAGGCGGGCAGAGTCCACCGAGAAGCAGCCTCCAGGCGGTGTTCGTGTTTGTGACACCCCGTGTGCGCCTGCTGACTCCAGAGCAGCTGGTACAGCAGGCCCGCCCCATCCCCACACCATCTCACGCTCCAGGAGCGCCTTCCATTGACCTTTTAGGAAATGTCCTCACTTACTGCCAGGCGGTCTCACCAGGGGCCGGGGCTGGGGGTAGAGGGGCTCTCCCCTCCGCAGAACATTTCCCGTGTCCCACCTCTCTCCTTCCTCTACCACGTGTTTAATGGCTGTGCATTTGCCGAGGTCCAGAACCTCTTATTAGATTGGTGAAATTAAATCCTGCAAGATAATTTAATTTAATTTAATTTCTCTCGCCTCCCTTCCCCTTGCTTGTAGTGATCCTGCAGAAATTCAGTGCTGCATTCCTCTAGTTTACTGTGCTGGGCTTAGGAAGTGCTTTACAATCTGGAGGTGGAGGGGGCAGGATTTCTGGGGACTCTGGGCGAGGCCCTCAGACCATGGAGCTGCCTGGCTGGGCCCCGGGAAAGGGGCTTCTCCTGTTGGGCTGCCTGATTGGTCCCTGTCCCTGTCCTCTGGCCTGGGGGATGCTTTCAGGGGTCTTCTACCTGCCAGAGCCTCTGCTGCTGGACACTAGATGCCAGGACCCAGGTGCCCTGGCCTGGCACCAACCTGGTAACCTGTGTTCTTGTGTGAATCCTGCCAGGATGACACTCAGGCAGGGGGGTCATTCTGGAGACACTGCCCTAACCCCTGTGTGTGCATCAGGCTGCGGTTCCAGTGAGCCCCTGTCCTCCCCGTGGGCTCCTCTCACCCACCGGCAGGTTGCTGGGCATGAGGCTCATCACGGTCGGCAACCCCTAACCCCAGGGCAAGCCTGGCGTGAATCTCAGCCTTCCTCAAGTGAGGCTCTGCAGAGAAGAGAGCTGCCGCCCCTCCCTGCCGCAGCTACCCGTATTTTCTTATTCCTCAGGGAGGCTTGTGGGCTCAGAGGAACCCAGCCTCCTCTGTGTGTGTCTGTGTGGGGTGGGGCACCCAAGGCTGGCACAGCTGCAGGGACTGGACTCGGGCCTTGGGTCATCTACAGAGGTTTTCCAAAGTGGGTTCCGTTCTGATGAAGGGCATTTTGAGAGCAAGGGTCGTTGGTGCCACAATCCTGAGGATGGCCGGGGTAAACAAAGTTGGCGACCTCTGATTTTCTGCCTGGCTCTGCAGAACTCTCCATAAGTGAATGAGTGTGGTGAATCTCACCAAGGAGGGGAAACAATAGGAGGTATGGGCTTGGGAAGCAAAGTGGTGGGGAAACTGAGTCACCAGAGAATCTGCAGGGGAGGGTGGAGAGGCCCTGGTGTCTGAGGAGGGCTTGGCCCTGCCCTCCTCAGCAGACAGCCCTGCTCATGTCCCTGGGCCCACCTGGGCCCTCGGCCCCCTCCTCTCTGGCAGTAGGAGGGTCAGTCCCCGTGTGTCCGCTTTCCTGGCCCTGGGGGCGTGAGCCAAGCCTTTATTTTATTCTTTTCTCCTAAAGTTCAGCTTTGTTCTTGAGCCTTCCAAGAAAGCAACCTAAAACCAGCTCCTGTCCGGCTCTCAGCAGGCTGGGCCGTGGGGCTGCAGCCTCACCGGGCAGGTGGCCTGAGGACAAGCCAGCAAGAGCTCCAGTTGTCCTCGATCCCCAGGGACCACACGGCCCCATCACCTTCAAAGGGAATAATGGTCCCTTCTCTGGGAGAGCTGGTCTGGCCCCCAGCCCTGGGGCTCCCGTTCCTGAGGTGTGGATGCAGGCCGAACTGGGCAGGGCGCTAAGACGGCCACCTGGATGCCCAGCTGAGAGCTGCTCTCCTGCCCAGGTCACAGCAGGTCGCAGGCATCACCGGCTTACTGTGTGCGAGGCTCCAGCCGCGGGCTTCACAAACATTGTTTCATTCACCCCCAGGAACCATCTGAGGGTAAATTATAACCCCAGTTCGCAGCTCAGCATCTGAGGCTGCGGCGTCCTTACAGGAAGTGGCTGGTGCCCACGGGACCTAGGATTTCAACCTGGCCAACAGGCCAGGACCCTCTTGCTGCTGGAAGGGCCAGGCTGAGAGCCTACACTGTCCCTTGTTCTCTCTGTCAGCCGTGGCTGCTGGCCTGCGCAGCCCAGGCTCTTGGGACCCCCAGGAGCCGGTGCACTGTGCAGGCCTCTGCCTGTCCCCTCTTTTGGTACAAGAGCCCCTGTATGATTCAGACATCCCTACTCCCGTCCTTGGGGTGAAGTTGCCCCAACAGAAGCCATGGGCTCTCTGGGAGGCTCCTGGTGGTGGGCGCAGTGGGTCTGTGAAGGGAGCTGTTTAGGGGCCTCTGCCCTCTGTGCTGTGTTGCTGTGTTGCACAGGCCCCTCTCTTGCACCTCCCTGCCCGGGCTGTGTCCAGCATTCAGCCCTTGCCGAGCTTCTGAGGGCACCTGGCAGACTTCCTGGAGGAGGCGGCAACTAAGTGGGGACCTGAGGGTGGAGGGTGTGGCGGGGAGGGTGACAGCTGGGCCCTGCATCTCCTGGCCCCGGGGAGCCCAGCTCTTCTGCGTGGCCAAGTGGGGATGTTTCTGTAAACGCCCCCATCCCAGTCTCCCGGAGTCGTCACCAGCCCCTCGTAGGAGGCAGAAAACACTAGGCACGAAGCCACCTCCACGGGCCTTTGCCGGCAGCTTCCCCGCACCTGGATCTCTTCCCGTCCCCATTCAGCGGCTTTTTGTCTGGTCTGGAGAAACTGAACCCACAGTGTGTGACTAGGGAGGAACCAGATGGCCCTCTCTCTGGTCTCCGGATGCCTCAGAGGGACGCCGGGAGTGAGGGGCAGGGCGCTGTCCCCTTGCCTCCCACCAGGCCTGTGCGGGCCGCCTCCGCATCCTGCTACCAGGGTTACAGTGGTGGAGGTAGCTGGCCAGGCAGGAGGGGGCTCACCTCAACGGCCTCGAGCCTGGACCCTTCTTTTGGGTGGAATGTTCTCTTCCTGGGGGTCACCGCCAGTGGCAGGGAAACTGAGGCTGCGCAATCCAGAGGTCGGCCTCAGGGCCTCACTTAGGGTGGTGTGAGCCCAGGAGGAAGTGCACATTCTCTGAGGCACCCCGGGGCCACCACAAGTCCTGCACAGCAGCCCTTTCCCAGGAAAAGGCTCAATAACGGTCAGATGCTGTGGACCCCTTGGGCAGGAGGTGCAGCTGATGTCAGCTGAGAAGTGGGGCCGCCAGGAGCCTGTGTGGCCGCAGCCCGGAGTGTGCGGGAGGAGTGGGGCGGCTGCCTTGCCCTCTGCTGGGACCTCTCCGGCGGGGCTGCCCCTTCCGGCTCCTGGTTGCCCGGCCACAAAGTCGCTCTTTTCTTAAAGTGCCAGGAGGGCGCTGGGAGTGGGATGGGGAGGGGTGCTGGGGCTGGACTCCTGGGCCTGCCGCCTGGGCAGAGGACACAGCTCTGAGGCCGCCAGGACCTGGGGTGCTGCCTCGCCCACCCGCTGCCTGCCGTTTCTGTGCCTCTCTTCACCCTCTGCTGTACCTCCCCTCCCCTTCCCTGGCTCCCCTATCTGTCCTGACCCCTTGCCCCCCTCCCCCAGCGCCTCTGCCCATTCCCCGCCCGCGGTGGAGGAGTTCAGCTCTGCCAGCTCTGCAGACTGTTTGGAATAGTTTAAATGCTTTGACACTGGGGCTGTCCTGGAAGGCCGGGAGGCAGTTTACTGGGTAATTCATATGCAAAACTGCACCATAAATTTCTAGGCTGTCTCAGTTGCCGTGGCACCGGGAAGCATTTCTCCACTACTGTACAGTATTTCTGCCATCTTTGTTTGCATTGCAGTGAGTCATCAAAAGTCTGTCTCGTACCAGCACCCGGGGCCGCGCATTCCTCTGGCACCAACACTCCACTGTTTTTAAAGCCGGGGCTGGGAGCTGGCATTTACTTCGGCTCCCAAATCAAAGGCGGCTATTCATTCCCGAGCCGCCGGAACGTTCGTCTGCATCCGGCCCCTTCATTGAGATGCGGTGCGCTGCCCGGGAGGGCCGGCCTGGGTGCAGCTGAGCTGCGGCCGCGAGCCCAGCGCCCAGGCGCTCTGCCCTCCTCCTCCTTCTCCTCCTCCTCCTCCTCCACCATCTCCTCCTCCTCCTCCTCCTCCTTGCCGGCTCCCTGCGCCCTCCCCGCCCCAGGGCTCCCGCTCCGTTTGCTGCATTCGCGGAGCAGCTGGGCAGGCGGGCTGCGTGCGGGAAGCCTGTCCTGCCAGGCGGAGCGGGCAGTGCCGGCCGGCGGCCGCAGCGGCGGAAGGTAGGTCTTCCCGACCGGCCGGCAACTTCTCCGCAGCGGGGGCACTGCGGGCCGCCCCCGGCGCGCGTCCACCTGCCCAGCTCCAGGCGCGGTGGCTCCGCCCTCCTCCCGCCGCCCGGCGCCTCTGCGGCCGCCCGCACTTTCCTCCCGCGGGACACAGCGGCCTTTGTGCGGCCCTGCGGAGTTGGGCCGGCGCCTTCTGGGCCGCCCCCGCCCCCCTCCGGAGTGCGCACCAGATAAACAGCGGCGCCCTCCCCAGCTCCCAGCCCCGGGGTCCGGGCAGCCCAGCGAGGGCTGGGACCCCTGTAGTCACCTGGGTTGGGGCCGGGCCGTCGGGATTGGCCCGCGAGGGGAGCGAGGCGAGCGGGGTGGGGGGCGTCCGCGAGTGGGGTTGCGACAGGCTTCCCAACTCCTGCTCTGGCGGCGGCTCGGGAACCTGGGTCTGGTCCGAGCCGGGAGAACACCGGAGAACGGAGCGGGCGCGCCCAGGGTGGTCTCTCTGCTCGGGGGAGGAGTGGACGCGGCTTCAGCGGACTTCCCGGCACCACCAGCCCCTCCCCACCTGCCCGGGAGGCTCGGGGGGACGAGGGGACACTGGCCCGCCTTCCCCCCAGGGGCCCTCTGTGAGGCTGCTCAGAGGGAAGAGAGAAAAAGCAAACCGCAAACTGCACAGCTCCAAAGACCCCTCCCTCCTTCCTTCCCTCTTTCCCCACGGCTCCGGCGCGGCCCCTCCCGGGAGCTCCTGTGCGGGCTGGAACTTTTTTGAGGGAAGGATAGTGGCTGCAGACCTGCTCAGAGGCGCCCCCGTCTTCCCCGACATCCCCCCCCGCTCCTGTCCCGGGGCAGGTTCAGGCCTGCGCTCCTCCTGCCTGCTGAGCCCGAGTCGCTAACAGCAGCCCCCTGGGAGTGGTGGGGCCGCTCTTCTGCCGGGCAGCGCCCCGGGGGTCTGCAGCGGTGCTGGCCGGGCCCTCTTGCTCCTCTGCCAGGGCGTCTGGGAGACCCCGGGTCCCTTCTCTGGAGTGTCCCAGCCGGGAGGGGTGGGGAAGGGTGCGTGGGGAAGGCTCGCTCTTTGTAAGCCTGTGGCAGGAGGGGGCGGGTGTGGGAATGGCCCCTTGAGCGGGGAGCCTTGGACCTGGAGGAACTGACCACGTGCCTCCTGCCCCCACAGATGAGCCCCTCTAGGGCCGCCCCGCGCTGAGAGCCCAGCCCCGCCGCTGCCCGCCCGCCATGTCTCAGATGCTGCACATCGAGATCCCCAACTTCGGGAACACAGTGCTGGGCTGCCTGAACGAGCAGCGCCTGCTGGGCCTCTACTGCGATGTGTCCATCGTGGTCAAGGGCCAGGCCTTCAAGGCCCACCGGGCGGTGCTGGCCGCCAGCAGCCTCTACTTCCGCGACCTGTTCAGCGGCAACAGCAAGAACGCCTTCGAGCTGCCCGGCTCGGTGCCGCCCGCCTGCTTCCAGCAGATCCTGTCCTTCTGCTACACCGGCAGGCTCACCATGACGGCCAGCGAGCAGCTCGTGGTCATGTACACGGCCGGCTTCCTGCAGATCCAGCACATCGTGGAGCGCGGCACCGACCTCATGTTCAAGGTGAGCTCGCCCCACTGCGACTCGCAGACCGCTGTGATCGAGGACGCCGGCTCCGAGCCCCAGAGCCCCTGCAACCAGCTGCAGCCGGCCGCCGCCGCCGCCCCCTACGTCGTGTCCCCCTCGGTGCCCATCCCGCTGCTGACCCGCGTAAAGCATGAAGCCATGGAGCTGCCACCAGCCGGCCCAGGCCTGGCCCCCAAGCGTCCGCTGGAGACGGGGCCCCGGGACGGCGTGGCGGTGGCCGCAGGGGCTGCGGTGGCGGCGGGTGCAGCCCCTCTCAAACTGCCCCGAGTCTCCTACTACGGGGTGCCCAGCCTGGCCACCCTCATCCCCGGCATCCAGCAGATGCCCTACCCCCAGGGGGAGCGGACCAGTCCGGGCGCCAGCAGCCTGCCCACCACCGACAGCCCCACCTCGTACCACAATGAGGAGGACGAGGAGGACGACGAGGCCTACGACACCATGGTGGAGGAGCAGTACGGCCAGATGTACATCAAGGCCTCTGGCAGCTATGCAGGTAATGCGCGATGGGGTGGAGCCCCACACCACCTGGCTGGGAAGCAGGGCATGCCTGGGACCAGGGCGGCTTAGGAGGCCGCTGGGCTGGAGGCTTGCGGGGCCACAGGGGAGCCCCCCACCAAGCCTGGAGGAGGTGGCAGAGCTCTGTTCACCAGGGAGTTCAGACTTGGTCCTGGATGAGACAGGAACTCCTGGGAGACTGCCAGCCTGTAGGAAGGGTCTTGTCTCCACTGGATAGATGAGGAAACTCAGGCGTCTGTGGCCCAGGGACCTGCCCGAGAACTCATATTCCCCATCTGTGAAGGGCCTGGCGCCACAAGGTGTCCAGGAGGACCCGCCTACTTCCCCTTTAACCTCACCTGGCGAGGTCCAGAGGCTCCCCTGAACTCCACCCCTTTGCCACCACCTCTCCAGGCCCCACAGCAGGGACGGGCCATTAAGTGCCCGCTGCGCTGAGCCGAGTGAGTGGCCGTCCTCCCTCCTCCCCCTTCCTTTCTTTCAAGAAGGGCTGCTCCCCCTCCTGGGACCCGCAAACCCAGGTTGCCCTAATTTGAGATTCCTGGGTTACAGCCTCTGGAGACTGTTCAGGCTTTGCTGGGCAGAGTCCCACAGTTGGTGCCCAGAATCGGGTGTCCCCGCAACCTGACTGTGTGTCTGGGCTGGCCGCCTGGCTGGTCTGCATGCAGGGCCTGTGTGCAGTGGCCTGGGCCTGGGTGGGGGCGCATAGTGCCAGCAGCGGGCAGGTGGTGGGCCCCGAGGGGCAGCATGGGGACTCCACCCCACCACACATATCCTCATGCCCTGATGGGACTCCCCCCCGCCCTTCCCCTCCTGCAGTGCTGGTTGGGGGCAGAGGGGGCCAGGACCACCCACCAGCTCGGACCCCTAGGTTAGCTGGGTCCCTGTGCAGCATGTGCCACCACAGCCAGAACAGCGAGGTAGCCTCTGCTTTGGCCAACCTGGCTCCCTCTCCGCCTGCAGGAGAAGCCACTGCTTTGGCAGCAGGTGCTCTGGGCTCCGTGGTATCTTCCTGAGAACTCCGCACTTTATTTAAATGTATATTGCTGTGTTTGCATGAATCCTACAGAATGCCAGCTCACAGGCCATCTAGATCTGGGCTTCACAGCTTTTGTTTTTGTTTAGTGGTAGCAGGTAGGGCTTGATTTTTCCTGAGACCAGGAGTTGTGCTAGCTGCTGAATTGGCCCTTCCCGAGGGCAGAGCACACTGGGCTCCGGCTTACCACAGAGGCCGCACAGGATGTCAGTGCTTGTGGACCCGACTGGCTGAGGCCTCCGGGGAGTCCGCCCCGTGTGTACTTTCCCGCTGCCCCTGCTGACAGCGGCCCTGGGGAAGGCAGGGGACCAGCCAGAGGCTGCTGGGGAAGGCTCCCAAGGCCCACCCAGGGGCCCTGTTGGGAACAGGCTCTGTCCACGGGCTCCGGTCCCAGGGCAGAACCCCAGACAGGCTGAGCACCCCTGCAGTCCCTGAGGACTTCCCCTAATGATGGCAGCCAGACAGTGCCCTGCCGACAGGTCAGGAAGCTGCTCTATGGAGATGGAAATAGACCCAACGTGTCCACACCTCTTCCCAGGGTCCTCCCTGCACAGCCCCCTGCTGCTCCAGTGTGACCTTGGGCCTCAGTGTGTTTGGGGTAATGGAAAGCAGGGCTGGGTGTCAGGTTTGCTGGAAGCACAGTGAAGCCTTGTGACTTGTCCTATGCATCTGCTCCTGGGTGCTAGGTCAGCCTTAAGCCGTCACATCACCTGGACTTCGTGAGCTAGAAGCCCCCAAGCCCAACTGCCTTGACGGATTTTTGGGAAGCAGGCAGGACTGCAGCCAGGAAGCGGCTCTGTGGAGTCCCGGATGTGTGTTGGGTGGGAACAGGAGGCAGCCGCTCTGGCGAGTCCTTCCCTCCAGCTCCCCCATACTCAGACCAGACGAGGTACAGCGTCCTGCTGGGGCTGAGGGGCGGGGATGCCCCCAAGGCCATGTTCCTGCAGGGCCTTGTCCAGGCCGCAGGTGCTGCGAGGCAGTCCTGCCTTTGCACGGGTGTTGCTGACGCCAGCATGGTAGAAAGTGGGCGGCTGGGAGGCCAGGCCTGCTCCCGCCCACCTACCATACAGTTTGGCTCTGGATGCCACAGTCTGGGTTTCTTGTCGTGGTGTTTCTGTTCGGCAAGCCCATAAGTGGGACAGAGAAAGGGGGTGTGTGATTTCTTGGTTAAAATCTAGGTTACTGGCTGTGACGTTGCTGGCGTCGCTGGGTGTGCTGGGTTGGCGGTGCCATGGGGGGGAGCAGGTAGAGGGAGGGGCCGTCCCCTGACCCGGAGCTGCCCCTGGGTGCTGGCTCCCTGTGCCCCGTGCTCCCCGTACCCCGTGCCCTGGGCTCGTCCGGGGAACGTCCTTATACCCATGCAGGAGGCTGGCTGCTGCCCTCGCCAGGCCGTGCAAAAGTGGAGTCGGGCAGCTGTCTCTGGGCTGGTAGGACCAGCGTGTTCTAAGGTCCCTGCAGGCTGAGCTCCTCCTCTCTGGCCTCAGTCTCCCCACTTGTCGAGTGAGAGGAGGGCCTGAGTGATTGCTGAGGGTCCCGGAGCTGCACCTCGGCGTGTGGTAATGCGTGTGCCTGTTCCACTGTGTCTCGCGTTAAGAACCATGGACAGCTTGTCCTCTAGGGCTGTTCTCTTGTTTTTGAAATAAGTCAAAATATTACAGATAAAGTGAGTTGCCTTTCGACCCCGGGGCAGCCCCCGTCCCATGGTCTGCGTGGCCTCACGGCGAGGGTCTCCACACGGCGTCGGTCTCGTGCCTCTCCTCCCTCTCTCCAAGTCCCGCGTCGCCACCCGTCAGAAGGAACCGCCACGTTTGATTTATCCAGGGCCTTATCAAAGGACGTTTAGGTTGTTTTCAATTTGTTGCAGTCAGGAGTGAAGCTGCTGAGAAGGCTCTGTGTTGGGTGTGTGAGGTTGATGGGGCCAAGTCCAGACCCCCCACACCCAGCGAGGCAGGCCCCATCGGGTGGACTCTGGCTGGGGCCGCTCAGTGCTTCCCACCCACCAGCCCTCATCTCTGCAGCAGTCACTTCATGGCGCCCTCCTGGGCCTTAAGCCGTCACCCCTGCGGCGGGCAGGGACCTTCCTCCTGGCCCTGTGGCCGGCAGCGATGGGAGACCCTGGAGTAAGATGAGCTGGGGGTGGGGTGCACCCAGGGGTGAAAGAAAAACATCGTATCCACCAGAAGGGAAACGCCCAGTGCAGTTCCCCTCTGGCTGATGGGGAAACCTCCGGACAGTGAAGCACGGGCGTGCCTGCCTCGCCTCGTCAGGGGCCGTGCATCTGAGCTAGAGATTGCGAAATGCCTGCCTCTGCCTCCCCTGCACCCCCATCCCCACCCCCCCCCCACCACGGGGACGAGTCAGGGGCCAGCCCCTGGAGAGAGCAGGAGGTGGGCCTGGCAGAGGGAGCCCGAGCCTCAGGACTTGGTGGTGCTGTGGCCTGAGCGGCAGGCCCTTTCCTCTTCAGGCCCCCTTCCTCGCTTACCCGAGTTCATTCCCGCAGAGGGTGTGGCTGCGTTCCTGCTGGCTCTCAGGGCTCGGGGGCACCTGAACGTCCAGCAGTGACTCCAGGAGCCAGGGACTTCCCTGGGCAAGGCAGCAGGTCTGGTGGGCAGTGCCAGCTGCGGCTGGGCTTGGGGTGGGAGCTCCCCAGCTGCCCTCAGGGGTCTGTTCCCGTGGTCTCCTTGGCACATCGGGCTCCACAGGTCCCTGCAGCGCAGCCGAGATGGGCACGGCTGCTGCTTTCACCCCAGGGCAGAGGACGGCACAGGGCCCTGGCGGTTATTTCATCATGGTGAGGGTGGCCGTTGTCGCCCAAGCTGAGGACAGGCACCTGCGGCATGGCAGCCCACTGAGGTCCAGGGACAGGGAAATGGAGCTCGAAGAGGGCACAGCGAGGGAAGGGGTAGTGCCATGCTGGGGCTTCTCTCCTGTCTTCTGAAGGGGAGGGGGCTGCCCGGACCTGCACCCGCACCCGCTCCTGTGCTTGACGGGGCTCGCCTAGCCGTCCTTTTCACGCCCTCAGCAGTGGCTTCGGGCAGGCAGATGTTTAATTGCAGCTGGTAGATGTCACTCTGTGTGGCTGGCGGAGACAGAGCCACGCCTGGGTATTGACACCAGCCACACACTTCCACGGTAACCCTTTCCCAGCAGGGGACAGCTCTGGCCACAGGGCCTGTGTGTCCAGGACAGTAACCCTTTCTGGGGAGGGGACAGCTCTGGCTGCAGGGCCTGTGGGCCTGTGAGTGGGTGGCCCTGTGCATTTCCCCTTCCCTTCTGCCCCCCCTACCCCTACCTCTACCTCTCTGGGGTCCACCCGGTGTCCCCTGTGTGCCTCTCTGCGGAGCATGAAGGTCAGGCACCCATCCCTAAGGTCGGTATCCACTTCCATGGGGCGGCCTGAACTCAGGCAAAACAGGCAGAGTTGGAACTGCTCAGGCTCTGGGAGACCCTCCCATCCAGCCTCAGCCCAGCTGCCCACATCCTGGACCCTGGACAGATGCTACTGGGCATGGGTCCTGGCACATAGTAGCACATCTATCCTGGCATCCTGGCTCTGCCCATCAGGAGAGGCCTGCTTCAGGCCCCACCCTTTTCAGGGTGACTTGCAAGGTCAGCGCTGACCTCGTCCAGCCCTTGGCTGAACACCCAGGTTTGGGTGGACTACTCCCATCCCTGGGCCACAGAACCCAGGTGGCCAGGGCTGCTGGCTATGGTGGTCTCCGTTGCAGCCACCCACCCACCACCATCACCCATCCGGAAGGCACTTCTGCCTGGTTGGGGGCAGGGCTGTGTGTCCGAGGCCGCTCCCACCAGCAGCTCAAAACTCAGGACTGTTGTTTGGGGTTCCCAGAGAGAAGCGGGAAGAGGGGCTGGACTTGGGGTTGCCAGGTGTGCAAATCGCACCATCCTCCCCCCACTGCTGCCTCGTGGCCTGGGAAGGGGGCGTCCACACTGTTAGAGCCCCACCCCCCACCCCCCACCACCACCCCCCACCCCCACCCAGGGAGCAGAGGGGTGCCTTCATCCCTGGCCTGGACAGGATGGGGCCCAAGAGGAAGCCCCAAGCAGAGGTGGGCAGACCCAGGAGTGCTGTTGGCTGCAGGGGTGGGGGGTGAAGAGTTCCTTTTGCTTTGAAGGGCCAACAGCCCTGCAACTCAGGCCTTCCGAGGAGCTGAGACCACAGTTGTGTGCCACTATGCCCAGCTAATTTTGTAATTATTTATAGAGACAGGGTCTCGCTATTTTATCCAGGTTGGTCTCAAACTCCTGGGCTCAAGCAATCTTCATGCCTCAACCTCCCAAAGTGCTGAGGTTACAGGTGGGAGCCACCGCACTGGACCGTGTGGCAGCTTTCATCAGCATCCTGTACACGTGGCTCATCTGTGGTGCGGCCCGTCTAGGCCATTGTTCTCTCCTCCCCGCCTTTTTTCCTTGTTGAAGTGTTTGTATTGGCCGTGCACGGTGGCTAACCCCTGTAATCCTAGCACTTTGGGAGGCTGAGCTGGGCGGATCTCTTAAGGTCAGGAATTCAAGAGCAGCCTGGCCAACGTGGCGAAACCCCATCTCTACTAAAAATACAAAAATTAGCTGGGTGTGGCGATGCACGCCTGTAGTCCAGCTACTCTGGAGGCTGAGGCAGGAGAATCACTTGAACCAGGAGGCAGAGGCTGCATTGAGCTGAGATTTCGCCGCTGCACTCCAGCCTGGGTGACAGAGCGAGACCCTGTCCCCGACCAAAAAACAAAAACCAGAAGTATTTGTATTCTGTGTAAAGTGTGCCGTCAGTGAGTTCGATCAAGGGCGATGTTGCAATCAAGATACAGAATAGTTCCCTCTTGTGGAGGGTTACCCTGGGGTTCTTTGCGTGGGGTTGTTCACCCCACCCTGGCCCCACGGGACCACTACCCTGCTGCCTCCTGCTGCCCTTTTGCTTCTCATAGGATCCTTGTGCGTGGAACCGTGCAGCAGTAGATCCTGTCTATTTCCGTGTGTCATGGTTTCTGTTCGCCGTGCAGTTGAATGCATGATGTCAAGGGGCTGCATGAGGCCGCGGTCCCACCAGCAGCCGGTGAGAACGGCAGGCACCCCACGCCCTTACAGCAGCCGGTGTTCTCTGTCAGCCTGAACGTTTCAGCCCTTCCTAGCGGGTGAAATAGCAGTGACATCCGCTGTCGTTTCAATTTGCGTTTCCCTGATGGTCAATAATGCTGAGCATGTTTTACAGGTTGAATAAGCGATACTTCATATAACTTTTATTGTGACGTATGTCTTCAGATCTTTTGTCCATTTTTTAAACATTGGAGTTTAAGAGTTTCCTATATAATTTGCAAGTAAGTTCACATATGTGTATTGCAGGCACTGTCTCCTAGTCCGACCTGCCTTTTCATTGGCGTAATGGTGACTCTCAGGCCAGAAGTTTTAAATTTTGATGAAGATGAATATATTAATGTATTTTATGGCTAGTGCTTTTTGTAGCCTGTTCGAGAAATCCTTGTCTACCTAAAATTCTGTGTCTCTGTGTGAATTCCTGCCCATCCGGGATGGGGCAACACTGTGTCTGTGTCTGTGTGTGTCTGTGTCTGTGTGTGTCTGTGTCTGTGTGTGTCTGTGTCTGTGTGTGTCTGTGTGTGCATCTGTGTCTGTGTATGTGCGTGTGTGTGTGTGTGTCTGTGTGTGTCTGCGTCTGTGTGTATGTGTGTGTGTGCGCGCGTCTGTGTGCGTCTGTGTCTGTGTGTGTCTGTGTGTATGTGTCTGTGTGTGTGTGTGCGCACGTCTGTGTGCGCGTCTGTGTGTGTGTGTGCGTCTGTGTGTGTGTGTCTGTGTCTGTGCGTCTGTGTCTGCGTGTCTGTGCGTATGTCTGTGTGTGTGCGTGTGTGCGCGCGTCTGTGTGCGCGTGTGTGTGTGCGTCTGTGTGTGTGTGTGTGTCTGTGCGTCTGTGTCTGCGTGTCTGTGCGTATGTGTCTGTGTGCATGTGCGTCTGTGTGTGTGCGTGTCTGTGTGTGTGTGTGTGTCTGTGCGTCTGTGTCTGCGTGTGTGTGCGTATGTCTGTGTGTGTGTGCGTGTGCATCTGTGTGTGTCTGTGTGTCTGTGCGCGTCTGTGTGTGTGCGTCTGTGTGTCTGTGTGTGTGTCTGTGTGTGTGTCTGTCTGTGCGTCTGTGTCTGCGTGTGTGTGCGTATGTGTCTGTGTGTGTGCGTGTGCGTCTGTGTGTGTGCGCGTCTGTGTGTGTCTGTGTGTGTGTCTGTGCGTCTGTGTCTGCTTGTGTGTCTGTGCGTATGTGTGTGTGTGCGTGTGCATCTGTGTGTGTGTCTGTGTGTGTGTGTCTGTGCGCGTCTGTGTATGTGTCTGTGTGTGCGTCTGTGTGTGTGTGCGTCTGTGTGCGTATGTGTCTGTGTGTGTGTGTCTGTGCGTGTGTGTGTCTGTGTGTGTGTATGTGTGTCTGTGTGCGTCTGTGTGTATGTGTCTGTGTGTGTGTGCGTCTGTGTGTGTCTGTGTATGTGTCTGTGTGTGTGTGTGTCTGTGTCTGTGTGTGTATGTGTCTGTGTGTCTGTGTGTGTGTGTCTGTGTGCGTCTGTGTCTGCGTGTGTGTCTGTGTGTATGTGTCTGTGTGTGTGCGTGTGCGTCTGTGTGCGCGTCTGTGTGTGTGTGTGTGTCTGTGCGTCTGTGTCTGCGTGTGTGTCCGTGTGTGTGTGTGTGCGTGTGCATCTGTGTGTGTGTCTGTGTGTGTGTGTCTGTGCGCGTCTGTGTCTGTATGTGTCTGTGTGTGCGTCTGTGTGTCTGTGTGTGTCTGTGCGTCTGTGTGCGTATGTGTCTGTGTGTGTGTCTGTGTGTGTGTGTGTGTCTGTGTATGTGTGTCTGTGTGCATCTGTGTGTATGTGTCTGTGTGTGTCTGTGTATGTGTCTGTGTGTGTGTGTCTGTGTGTGTGTATGTGTGTCTGTGTATGTGCGTCTGTGTGTCTGTGTATGTGTCTGTGCGTCTGTGTGTGCGTCTGTGTGTGTGTGTGTGTCTGTGTATGTGTCTGTGTGTGTGTGTCTGTGTGTGTATGTGTGTCTGTGTATGTGTGTCTGTGTGCGTCTGTGTGTATGTGTCTGTGTGTGTGTGTCTGTGCGTCTGTGTGTGTCTGTGTATGTGTCTGTGTGTGTGTGTCTGTGTGTGTATGTGTGTCTGTGTATGTGCGTCTGTGTGTGTGTGTGTGTATGTGTCTGTGTGTCTGTGTGTGCGTCTGTGTGTGTGTGTGTGTATGTGTCTGTGCGTCTGTGTGTGCGTCTGTGTGTGTGTGTGTGTCTGTGTATGTGTCTGTGTGTGTGTGTCTGTGTGTGTATGTGTGTCTGTGTATGTGCGTCTGTGTGTGTGTGTGTCTGTGTATGTGTCTGTGCGTCTGTGTGTGCGTCTGTGTGTGTGTGTGTGTCTCTGTGTGTGTGTCTGTGTGTGGGTGTTTTCTTGCGAAAGTCTTAGAGTTTTTGCTCTGATGTTCTGGTGGACGGTTCGTGTTGGGCTCAGTTTTGCAGAAGGGCTCGGGTAGCAGGAAGGTTCATTTCCTTTCCCTGTGGACGTCCAGTCATTGCAGCACCAGGTCTCCGCTGAATTCCCTTCACACCTTTGACAAGAATCAATCAACTGTGTACGTGCAGGCCTATTTCTGGATTCTGTTCGGTTCCATTGATCTGTGTGTCCGTGCTTATGCCAGATATCCCACTGTCAGGATTACTGTAGCTGTAAATAAGTCTTCAAGTCAGGTGGCGTAGGTCTTCGACTTCATTTTCTTATTGAAAATTGTTTTGGGCCAGATGCGGTGGTTCACACCTGTAATCCCAGCACTTTGGGAGGCTGAGATGGGGAGATTACCTGAGGTCAGGGGTTCGAGACCAGCCTGGCCAACATGGTGAAACCCCGTCTCTACTAAAAATACAAAAACTAGCCGGTGTGGTGGCGTGCACCTGTAGTCCCAGCTGCTGAGGAGACTGAGGTGAGAGAATCACTTGAACCCAGGAGGCAGAGGTTACAGTGAGCCGAGATCGTGCCACTCCAGCCTGGGCCACAGAGTGAGACTCTGTCTCAAAAACAAAAGAAAAGAAAGAAAGAAATTGTTTTGAAGGATTATCATAGTCCTTTGCTGTTTGCTGATCTCTAACTAAAAGATTACTAAAATGTTGATTGATGCTGCATTGAATATGTGGATCAGTTTGAGAAGAACTGACCTCTTAACAATACTGAGGCTTCTAAGAAACCCATGAAGAGCCGGGCGCGGTGGCTCACGCCTGTAATCCCAGCACTTTGGGAGGCCAAGGCGGGCGGATCACAAGATCAGGAGATCGAGACCACAGTGAAACCCCGTCTCTACTAAAAATACAAAAAATTAGCCGGGCGCCGTGGCGGGCGCCTGTAGTCCCAGCTACTCAGGAGGCTGAGGCAGGAGAATGGCGTGAACCCAGGAGGCGGAGCTTGCAGTGAGCTGAGATCGCGCCACTGCACTCCAACCTGGGCGACAGCGTGAGACTCCGTCTCAAAAAAAAAAAAAAAAAAAAACCCATGAAGAAAGTATGTCTCTCAATTTCTTGCCACTGTAATTTCTCGTAGCTTTTAGTATATGGATGTCATTCATATATGTAACAGCTTTATTGGGACATAATTCACATGCCATACTGTTCCTCCATTTAAAGTAATAATCCAGTGGTTTCTTTTTTTTTGTATATTCAGATCTGTGTGGCCATCACTACAATCAATTTTAGAATATTCCTGTCATCCCTCAAAGAAACCCCATGCCATTTGGCAGACATTTCTGTTTCCCCATATTCTCTTCGGCCCTAGACAAGCACCAGTCTACTTTGTGTGTAGACTCCTATTCTGGGCAATCATATGATATACTGTGACTGGCTTTTTTCTTTTGGCATCAGGAATCACCCATGTTGAAGAATATGTCAATGCTTCATTTTTTCTTTCTTTATTTTTTCTCAGATCATGTCTTGCTCTGTTACCCAGGCTCGAGTGCAGTGGTGCGATCTCGGCTCACTGCAACCTCCACCTCCTGGGTTCAAGCGATTTCTGCCTCAGCCTGCTGAGTAGCTGAGATTACAGTTGCCCGCCACCGTGGCAGCGGATTTTTTTGTATTTTTAGTAGAGACGAGGTTTCACCACATTGGCCAGCCTGGTCTCGAACTCCTGACCTCAAGTCATCTGCCTGTCTTGGCCTCCCAAAGTGCTGGGATTACAGGCATGAGCCACTGTGCCCAGCCAAGAACGCTTGCTTACTTCCTTCCTTTCCTTCCTTCTTTCCTTTCTTTCCAGGGTCTCACTCTCACTCTGTCACCCGGGCTGGAGTGCAGTGGCACGATCTCTGCTCATTGTAGCCTCTGCCTCCCAGAGTCAAGAAGTCCTCTAGCCTCAGCCCCTAGAGTAGCTGGAACTACAGGCATGCGCCACCACGCCCGGCTAATTTTTTTGTATTTTTGTAGAGACAGGGTTTTGCCATGTTGCCCAGGCTGGTCTTGAACTCTTGGGCTCAAGCCATCTACCTGCCTTGGCTTCCCAAAGTGTTGGGATTACAGGTGTGAGCCACTGCGCCCGGCCACTTTTTTCTTGCAAAGTCAGATTCCACTGTGTGGATAATACCACATTTTATTTATCAGTTCAGTAGTTGATGGACTTTCGGAGTTTTTCCACTTGTTGGCTATTTTGAATAATGTGGTTGTGAGCATTCATGTACAAGTCTTTACAGACGCATGTTTTCCATACGTTTACTTACATACCTAGGAGTAGAATTGCTGACGTTATGTATTTTTTGCATGTATTTCTCCATTCTCCTGTTTGGTTTTAATTTGGTGCGTTTGTGAATTATATTGTTTATAATTTCATTTTCCAATTGTTTATTGTCAGTACATAGGAATAAAGTTGATTTTTTTGTATGCTGACCTTGTATTCTATAACCTTGCTACCTTTAGTGATTAGTTCTTATAGCTCTCTGTAAATTCCTTGGCATTTCCTACGTAGGCCATCATCCTGTTTGTGAATAATGACAGTTTTACTGCATCCTTTCCAGTTTTCATGCCTTGTGTTTCTGGATCTCCACTCCAGATTGAGTGGAAGTAGTGAGAGCAGACATGTTTGCCATGCTCTCTCTCGGGGGGGACAGTCAGCCTTTCTTTGTTACATGTGATGTCACCTGTAGGTTTTTCATGGCTGCATTTGATCAATTTGTGGAAGTTTCTATCTATGCAAGTGATTTTGTAGGTGTCCTTAATTTTGTTCATATGGTGTATTGCTTCAGTTACTGTTCCAGTATTGAACCACCCTTGCATTCCTGCGATAAACCTCACTTGGTCATTTTGTGTTACAGTTTGTACATATATTGCTAGATTCAACTCGCTGATATTTTCTCAAGGAATTTTGCATTTATGTTCATGAAGGTTATTGATCTGTAATTTTCCTCTAATGTCTTTGTCTGGTTTTGGTATCTGTGTAGGCTTTACGTTCCCTTCTCCTTTATTTTTTCAAAGAGTTGATGTAAGCTTGACATTGTTGAAGCGTTTGATACACTTGTCTTACCAGTGAAGCCCCTTGGGCCTCGGGTTTGTTGCTGTTGTTAATTGTGGGAAAGCTTTTAATTACCAATTTACTGTAATTAGCAGCATTCTTACCAATTACAATTGACTTTAATTAGCAATATTACTTTAGGCATAGAACTATTAGGATTTTCTCTTTTATCTTGTTCTAGTCATAGTAATGGTCTTTCATGTCATTTATCCATCTCTGAAGTCTACTTTGGTATTACCATAGCATTTCGGCTTTCTTATATTTAGTATTTGCATGGTTTTGGCTCTTTTTGTCCTATTACTTTTAACCTACCTGTGTCTTAAAGTGTATTTTTTAGAGACGGCATATGGTTGGGATTTGCATTTTTATGCAGTCTAACAATCTGCCTTTTATTTGGGATCTTTTTTTTTTTTTTTTGAGATGGAGTCTGGCTCTGTCACCCAGGCTGGAGTGCAGTGGCGCGATCTCGGCTCACTGCAAGCTCCGCCTCCCGGGTTTACGCCATTCTCCTGCCTCAGCCTCCCGAGTAGCTGGGACTACAGGCGCCCGCCACCTCGCCCGGCTAGTTTTTTGTATTTTTTAGTAGAGACGGGGTTTCACCGTGTTAGCCAGGATGGTCTCGATCTCCTGACCTCGTGATCCGCCCGTCTTGGCCTCCCAAAGTGCTGGGATTACAGGCTTGAGCCACCGCGCCTGGCCTATTTGGGATCTTTGGACCATTTACATTTGATGTAATTTTCAGTGGCTTTAGGTGTACGTCTGCCCTCTTGCAATTTGTTCATTTACCTTTTCTCCTTCCCTGCATGTTTCTCTGTTGAATATGATCCAGTGTTCGTGTTCAGGTCCACACCTGCTTACTAGCTATTTCTGCTTCTGCTTCAGTTGTTAGCGATTGCTCTAGACCACACGGTAGCATCTCTCACATACCTCAGCCCACCTCCTCAGTTGTGCGACACCCCTCGTGCATAACTTAAGACTCTTAAAACAGTATCTTCTCATGTTCCTCCTCCCCAGTCCTTTGTGCTAATGTTGTCCTACACTTTACTTCTTCATATGCTATAAGCCTGATATTATTTTTACCATAAAATAACCTTTTTCCATTTTTAATAACTTTAAAATTTTACATATTGTGGCCGGGCGCGGTGGCTCAAGCCTGTAATCCCAGCACTTTGGGAGGCCGAGATGGGCGGATCACGAGGTCAGGAGATCGAGACCATCCTGGCTAACATGGTGAAACCCCGTCTCTACTAAAAAATACAAAAAAAAAAAAAAACTAGCCAGGTGAGGTGGCGGGCACCTGTAGTCCCAGCTACTCGGGAGGCTGAGGCAGGAGAATGGCGTAAACCCGGGAGGCGGAGCTTGCAGTGAGCTGAGATCCGGCCACTGCACTCCCGCCTGGATGACAGAGCCAGACTCCGTCTCAAAAAAAAAAAAAAAAAAAAAATTTTTACATATTGTAACATTTGCTCTTTGGTGTACAATTCGGAGGTTCAAAATAATTTATATTATTATTACTTTTTGAGACAGGATCTCACTCTGTCACCCAGGCTGGAATGCAGTGGCACGATCTCAGCTCACTATACTCTCTGCCTCCCGGGCTCAAGCCATCCTCCCATCTCAGCCTCTTGAGTGGCCGAGACTACAGGCACATGCCACCACACTCAGCTAATTTTCGTGGATTTTTTTTGTAGAGACAAGATTTCAGCACATTGCCCAGGCTGATCTGGAACTCCTGGGCTCAAGCAATCCACCTGCCTTGGCCTCCCAAAGTGCTGGGATTATAGGCATGAGCCATCACGCCCAGCCTGGTGTTTAAAAAAAAATGCATATAGGCCGGGCGCGGTGGCTCAAGCCTGTAATCCCAGCACTTTGGGAGGCCAAGGTGGGTGGATCACGAGGTCAGGAGATCAAGACCATCCTGGCTAACACAGTGAAACCCTGTCTCTACTAAAAATACAAAAAATTAGCCAGGTGCGGTGGCAGGTGCCTGTAGTCGGAGCTACTCGGGAGGCTGAGGCAAGAGAATGACGTGAACCCAGGAGGTGGAGCTTGCAGTGAGCCGAGATTGAGCCACTGCACTCCAGCCTGGGCGACAGAGTGAGACTCCATCTCAAAAAAAAAAAAAATCTTATAGTTCTGTAGTCACCTCCCTGGTCGAGATAAGAACAATCTCATCACTCTAAACTCATCCTGCCCCTTTGTGGTCATTTCTCCCCAGCTTCCCCTGACTCCTGGCCACCACTAATCTGTTTCCTGGCTTATAGATGGCGTTGTGTACAGTTACGTGGCCTCGTGGATCTGAATGCATTAGAGATTCACATGTGTTAGCATTTCATGCTTTTTGTTGCTGAGTAAGTAGTATTCCATTGTATGGCCACACCACAATTTCTGTACGCATTCACCGGTTAAAGGACATTAGGTTTTTAGTGATTATGAATTAAGTTGCCATGAACATGTGCATACCTGATTTTGTATGCACTTCAGTTTTCATTTTTTTTTTTTTAACCATATGACCTTCAGTCCTACTCTTTAGGTTAATTGACCCAATAGAAATGAAAGCTTGGCCAGGCACGGGAGTTCATGCCTATAATCTCAGCACTTTGGGAAGCCGAGGTAGGTGGGTCACCTGAGGTCAGGAGATCGAGACCAGCCTGGCCAACATGGTGAAACCCCATCTCTACTAAAAATACAAAAAATTAGCCTGGTGTGGTGGCGGGTGCCTGTAATCCCAGCTACTTGGGAGGCTGAGGCAGGAGAATTGCTTGAACCTGGGAGGCAGAGGTTGCAATGAGCCGAGATTGTGCCACTGCACTCCAGCCTGAGTGACAGAACCAGACTCTGTCTCAAAAAAAAAAAAGAAAACTTAAATGCATACAAAATCACATGTGCACATGTTCATGGCAGCTTAGTTCATAATTACTAATGAGTACACAAACTGTGGTGTGGCCATACAATGGAATACAAAAATTAGCCAGGCGTGGTGGTGTGGGCCTGTAGTCCCAGCTATTCGGGAGACTGAGGCAGGAGAATTGCTTGAACCCGGGAGGCAGAGGTTGCAATGAGCTGAGGTTGCACCACTGCACTCCAGCCTGGGCAGCAGAGTGAGATTCCATCTCAAAAAAAAGAAAAAACTTTATATAAAAATATCTGCCTAAGTGAGGTATACCTTACATACAATAAAAGGCATCAGCTTTCTTCGTGTAATTTATTGTCACTTTCACTTTTCAAGGAAACTTTTGCTGCATATAGAATTCTAGGTTGACAGGGTTTCTTTTTGCTTTCAGTATTTTAAGGATGTCATATTCTTTGTCTTCTGAATTGCCTGGGAAATCACAGTCATCCTTATCTATCTTCTTCTGTGTTTATTGTGTTTTCTTTTCAGGCTGCTTTTATCTCATGTTTGCAGCAATTTGACTGTTGTATGCCTTTGTGTTGCTTTGTATTTATTCTGCTTAGGATTTGTTGAACATGTGCATTTATACTTTTTTAAAAAATCAAATTTGGGGCCGGGCGCAGTGGCTCAAGCCTGTAATCCCAGCACTTTGGGAGGCCGAGACGGGCGGATCGCGAGGTCAGGAGATCGAGACCATGCTGGTTAACATGGTGAAACCCCGTCTCTACTAAAAAATACAAAAAATTAGCCGGGTGAGGTGGCGGGCGCCTGTAGTCCCAGCTACTTGGGAGGCTGAGGCAGGAGAATGGTGTGAACCCGGGAGGCGGAGCTTGCAGTGAGCTGAGATCCGGCCACTGCACTCCAGCCTGGGTGACAGCGCGAGACTCCGTCTCAAAAAAAAAAAAAAAAAAAAAATTGGGATTTTAAAAATTATTGTTTCTTCAAATATTCTTCTGCCCCTTACCCTCTAGAAGTTAAACTAAATGTATGTTTTTGTCACTGAGGTTCTGATTATTATTTAGACTTTTTCTTCCATAGACTTTCAGCTGAGTAATCTCTGCTGTGGTTTCTTCATGCTCAAGGGCTTTCTTTTCTAAAGTTCTGTTTTGTTCTTTTTTTATACTTTTCATTTCTCCCCTCATTGAGTTCCTGTTTTGTTTTATAATGCTCTGATCATGTTTATAATAGCCAGTTGTCAGCTAATACACGTGTGTATATATGTGTGTGTGTATATGTATAGATGTATGTGTTTGTGTATATATATGTATCTATGTTTGTGTGTATGTATATATAAAGTAACCTTTATCAACTAATGCCAGCATTTTGTCATTTCTTGGTCTGTTTCTGTTTTTACTGATTTTTCTTCTCTTTAAGGGTGATCTTTCTGTGGTTTCTCACTTTTTTTTTTTTTTTTTTTTTTTTAAGACGGAGTCTGGCTCTGTCGCCCAGGCTGGGGTACAGTGGCCAGATCTCAGCTCACTGCAAGCTCCACCTCCTGGGTTTACACCATTCTCCTGCCTCAGCCTCCCGAGTAGCTGAGACTACAGGCGCCTGCCACCTCGCCCGGCCAGTTTTTTGTATTTTTAGTAGAGACGGGGTTTCACCGTGTTAGTCAGGATGGTCTCAATTTCCTGACCTTGTGATCTGGCCGCCTCGGCCCTCCAAAGTGTTGGGATTACAGGCGTGAGCCACCGCGCCCGGCCTTCACTTGTTTGTTTTTTTAATAGATGCTGGACATTGTAGTTGTTGCATTGTTGAGCATCTCCAAGTTGCCGTCCTTGATTCTCTCACGGTGGTGTTAGGTAGAATTTCAATAATGAGTCATGATGTTGGGCACATTCTCATAGGCGTATCAGCCACGTGGACATCCTCCTTTGTGAAGTGCCTAATTAAATATTTTGCCCCAGTTCCTCATAGAGTGAGTTATCTGTCCCTCTCTTGCCACTTTGTGCATTCTACGCTGTGAATTGACATCCTTTGTCAGACACGTAAGTAGCTTCTCCCACTGTGCAGCTTTCCGTTTTCTTAATGTAATTTTTTATAGTGAAGTTTATCAAACTTTTTGTACAATAGCAGTTTTTATATCCTATTTAGAGAAATTTGTTCACCCCTCAGGATCATGATGATGCTCTCTATGTTTGTAAAAAAACAAAAAACACACTTTGTTTTGAAATCATTTTAAACTTGCAGGAAAGTTGTAAGTACAGAGAACTTCTTTTTTTTTTTTTTTGAGACGGAGTCATGCTCTGTCACCCAGGCTGGAGTGCAGTGGCCGCATCTCAGCTCACTGCAAGCTCCGCCTCCCGGGTACACGCCATTCTCCTGCCTCAGCCTCCCAAGTAGCTGGGACTACAGGCGCCCGCCACTTCGCCCGGCTAGTTTTTTGTATTTTTTAGTAGAGACGGGGTTTCACCGTGTTAGCCGGGATCGTCTCTCGATCTCCTGACCTCGTGATCCGCCCGTCTCGGCCTCCCAAAGTGCTGGGATTACAGGCTTGAGCCACCGCGCCCGGCCAGTACAGAGAACTTCTGTATCCCCTTCACAATTGGTAGGAACTTACCACGTCTGTTCTGTCATTCTTTTTACACGTAGAGGTTTTTCACTAAATCATTTGAAAGTAAGTTGCAGATATTATGCCCTTTACATCAAAAGGCTGAACTGTTTTTTTTGTTGTTGTTGTTTTTTACAGACAGGGATATTCTCTTACATAACGACAATACGCTCTGCAAAATTCAAGAAATGTTATCTCAATACATCATCCTCATGTAACTACAGACTGTACATTTTCCCGGTTGTCTCAATATTGTGCTTTAGAGCAGTGGTTTTTTCCCTGATGTGGTATTTAATCCAGAATCACACATTGCATTTTGTGGTTCTTCTCTTTCATCCCTTTATTCTCTAGAATAGTTTCTCAGCCTCTATCTTTTTTGACACTGATCTTTTGGAAAGCACAGTTCATTATTTTGTAGAATATCCCTCTCTTTAGGTTTGTCAGGTTTCATCTCAGGATTGGGGTCAGGTTGTGCGTTTTGGCTGCAGTTCACAGCAGCAAAACCTTCTCAGTGCGTCATAGGAGTCATGTGACACCACTTTGGCTCAATATTGGTGATGTTCCTTTGATGGTTTGGTGCAGGTGGTCTCTGCCAGGTGGTCTCTGTTTTCCCCTTTGTGAGAAGAGGCTGTGTAAATATCCTGTGTCCTCTCAGCCTTCTATCTATTAATTCTAGTATTTATTGATGATTCCTGCCTGGGTCAGGTACTGCTCTGATGGGTGCAGATAGGATTGGGTTTTGTTTTGTTTTTGAGATGGAGTCTCGCTCTGTCACCCAGGCTGGAGTGCAGTGGCGTGGTATCAGCTCACTGCAACTTCTGCGTCCCGGGTTCAAGTGATTCTCCTGCCTCAGCCTCCCAAGTAGCTGGGATTACAGGCACCCACCACCACGCCTGGCTAATGTTTGTATTTTTTTTTTTTTTTTGAGACGGAGTCTCGCTCTGTCGCCCAGGCTGGAGTGCAGTGGCCGGATCTCAGCTCACTGCAAGCTCCGCCTCCTGGGTTCACGCCATTCTCCTGCCTCAGCCTCCCGAGTAGCTGGGACTACAGGCACCCGCCACCTCGCCCAGCTAGTTTTTTTGTATTTTTTAGTAGAGACGGGGTTTCACCGTGTGAGCCAGGATGGTCTTGATCTCTTGATCTCCTGATCTCGTGATCTGCCTGTCTCGGCCTCCCAAAGTGCTGGGATTACAGGCTTGAGCCACCGCGCCCGGCCTGTTTGTATTTTTTGTAGAGATGGGGTTTCGACATGTTGACCAGGCTAATCTTAAACTCCTGACCTCAGGTAATCTGCCCGCCAGTGCCTCCCAAAGTGCTGGGATTACAGGCGTGAGCCACTGTGCCTGACCCCCAATTATGATTATTTCTCACTCCACAGCTCCCATATTTACTAGTTAGGTTACTATTTGTTTACTATCAGTATAGAGTTGTGGGTTTTTTGTTTTTTTTTTTTTTTGAGACGGAGTCTCGCTTTGTCGCCTAGGCTGGAGTGCAGTGGTACGATCTCGGCTCACTGCAAGCTCCACCTCCTGGGTTTATGCCATTCTCCTGCCTCAGCCTCCCGAGTAGCTGGGACTACAGGCTCCTGCCACCACGCCCGGCTAGTTTTTTGTATTTTTTTTTTTAGTAGAGACGGGGTTTCACCATGTTAGCCAGGATGGTCTCGATCTCCTGACCTCGTGATCCGCCCATCTCAGCATCCCAAAGTGCTGGGATTACAGATTACAGGCTTGAGCCACCGCGCCCGGCCTTTAGAGCATTTTCTTGCTGTCTTGTTCGGCAAAATATTCCAGGCTCATCCTAGACTCTCTGGTCCCTAGCCCTAGAATCAGTTATTTCTCCTGTAGTGGGGAATTTAGAAATCAGGATGTTTCTGCTAGATTTGTTTACTGCCACTAAATGTTTTTGTTTTTATAGCCTTTTAGCAGTCAGAGCTGGGAATTTATATATTTAAGAATTGTGGGTTCATACTGATACCCCCCAAAGCAACCAACACTCCAGGGTTCTTCCTGACCTTCCTCCTTTGCTTGTTTCTTTTTCTCTTCCTATTTTTCTTTCCTGATAGTCAAGATTCGGACTCTCTTATGATTTATTATTAAAGACTTTCAGGTCTGTAGTATCTCTGGCATGGATTTTTGTGTGTGGTGCGATCCAGGGCTCAGAACTCACTTGTTCCCGTTTTACTTTCCAGTTGACCTGCGTTCTCACCAAGAAGGTCTTTTCCACCGCTGGCCTGCAGGGGCCCTTTGCTGTGTATGAGGTGTCTGTAAAATGTGTGTGTTTGTATTTGAACTCTGTTCTATACCCTTGATCTCTCTGTTTTTCCCTATGGCAGTACATGTTTTTACAATTTTTTTTCTAAATCTTTCTAAATATTTTCTCTAACTGTTTCAAGTTTTAGTTCCTTATGATTTGTCTTGCCTTGGCTATTTTTTGCATTTTCTTTTTTTTTTTTTTTTTTTTTTTGAGACGGAGTCTGGCTCTGTCGCCCAGGCTGGAGTGCAGTGGCCAGATCTCAGCTCACTGCAAGCTCCGCCTCCCGGGTTTACGCTATTCTCCTGTCTCAGCCTCCCGAGTAGCTGGGACTACAGGCACCCGCCACCACACCTGGCTAATTTTCTTGTATTTTTAGTAGAGACGGTGTTTCACCGTGTTAGCCAGGATGGTCTCAATCTCCTGACCGGCCTCCCTATTTTTTGCATTTTCATATGCTTTTCAGAAGTAGATTACCAAATATCACACACACACACACACACACACACACACACACACACACCCCTCTGCTGGAATTTGATTAGGATTTCATTGGTTCTGTTGACTGATGCGGGGTGACCTGACATTTTTACCATATTGGGTCTTCCAGTCCATGGGCGTGGTGTATCCTTCTGTTTATGTCTGTCCCCATTTTTCTTAGAATATTTTGTAGTTCTCTACACATCTTTTTTTAAAAAGATTTATTCCTAGAAATTCTTTTTTTTTTTTTTTTTTGAGAGTCTCGCTCTGTCACCTGGGCTGAAGTACATTGGCAGATCTCTGCTCACTCCAACCTCCAACTCCCGAATTCAAGTGATTCTCCTGCCTCAGCCTCCCGAGTAGCTGGGATTGCAGGCGCCCACCATCACACCTGGATAATTTTTGTATTTTTAGTAGAAACGGGATTTTACCGTGTTGGCTGGGCTGGTCTTGAACTCCTGACCTCAGATGTCCGCCCACCTTGGCCTCCCAAAGTGCTGGGATTACAGACGTGAGTCGCCGCGCCCGGCTAGAAGTTCATTTTTTAATTTGAATTACATAGTACTTAACTTTCTTTTTTTCATGTTTGTTACTAATATGTAGAAACAAATTGGATTATCTTTGAAGTCTGCTCACTTTGCTAACTCACTGATTTACTCTGAGAGTCTACCTGCAGGTTATTTTGAATTTTGTTATTTTATTTTATTTTATTTTATTTTATTTTATTTTATTTTTGAGACAGGGTCTCACTCCTGTCACCCAGGCCGGATGGAGTGCAGTGGCACAATCGTGGCTCACTGCAGCCTCTGCCTCCTGGGCTCAAGTGATTCTCCTACCTCAGCCTCCCAAGTAGCTGGAATTACAGATGTGTGCTACCATGCCCAACTTATTTTATTTTTTTCGAGACGGAGTTTTGCTCTGTTGCCCAGGCTGGAGTTCAGCGGTGTGATCTCGGTTCACGGCAACCTCTGCCTCCAGAGTTCTAGTGATTCTCCTGCCTCAGCCTCCCGAGTAGCTGGGATTACAGGCGCCTGCCACCATGCCTGGGTGATTTTTTTGTTATTTTTAATAGAGACGGGGTTACAGAGATGGAGTTTTGCCATGTTGGCCAGGCTAGTCTAGTGATCCACCCGCCTCAGCCTCCCAAAGTGGTAGGATTACAGGCGTGAGCCACGAGCCACCGTGCCCAGCCTAATTTTTGTATTTTTAGTAGAGATGGGTTACACCATGTTGGACGGGCTGGTCTGGAACTCCTGATCTCAAGTGATTCGCCCGCCTCGGCCTCCGGAACTGCTGGGATTACCGGCATCAGCCACTAGGCCCAGCCTGTTTTGGATACAGACATGTCATCTGCTCATAACCACAATTTCTTTATTTCTAATTTTAACCTCTTTGTTTCCTTTGTTGACTCATTGGCCAGAACTTCTTACATATCCCTGTCTCATTTCTCAACTCAGGAAAAGCTTTCACTGTTCCTCTTTAAGTAGGATATTTGCTTTAGGCCTTACTGTGATACATTTTATCAGATTAAGGAAATTTATTTCATTTCCTAGGTTAAGAGAGTTTTTTTTTCCTAGTAAGTGTTGCATTGTAACAAAAGCTTTCTCTAAGCATTTGTAACAGTCCTGCTCTGTTAATGTGCTTAGTTGCATTGACTGCTTTTCCAAATATTGAAATAACTTCCTATTCCTGGAATAAATGCATCCTAGTTGTGCTGTGGCAGCCTTCTGTTACACATTCCTCTGGATGCAGCTTGCTAATATTCTTTCCCCTCCTTTTGGACGGCTCTCCGGAGCCATGGATCCTCCTCAGTGTTAGAGTCCTGCACAGAGCCTCAGACAGAAAAGGCCGGTGGGATTCCAGGAGTCCAGCAGGAGGGAAGTCGTGCCTTCTGTGGCCAAACCTGGGCAGTGAGGACCGGGGGTGCTGCAGAGGATGCCCCTTGCCCCCTATTCATTTACCCTGGGCACCCAGGGTGCTGCAGAGGACGCCCCTTGCCCCCACCCCCACCCCCCCGTTCATTTATGCAGAGCACGAGGCCTGAACATCAGGTAAGCTGTTGAAGAGCTGCCCGTGCCCGTACACATCAACTGTGGGTGTTGGTGCAGATGCCAAAACCTCACAGTTAGAGGAGGTGGGAGTACAGAGCCAGGGCCTGGAGGCAGCAGTAAAAGCCATGTGGGTTAAATCAGTTCCATGAGTGGCCACTAGCTGTGTGGGATGAGATCATACATTTCTTATTTGCTAATATGTTCTTTAGGATTTGTGTTGCCATGTTCACGAGAGATTGCCCTCTAATTTTCCTTTAAGGAAAAGTTCTATGTTTTCTTGTTCTTTTTTCTTTTTTTTTTTTTGAGACAGAGTCTCGCTCTGTTGCCCAGGCTGGAGTGCGGTGGCTGGATCTCAGCTCACTGCAAGCTCCGCCTCCCAGATTCACTCCATTCTCCTGCCTCAGCCTCCCGAGTAGCTGGGACTACAGGTGCCCACCACCTCGCCTGGCTAGTTTTTTGTATTTTTTAGTAGAGACGGGGTTTCACCGTATTAGCCAGGATGGTCTTGATCTCCTGACCTCGTGATCCGCCCATCTCGGCCTCCCAAAGTGCTGGGATTACAGGCTTGAGCCACCACGTCCGGCCTCTTGTTCTTTTTTCTATGTTTTAAAATGGGGCCATGGACCGGGCACAGTGACTCACACCTGTAATCCTAGCACTTTAGGAGGCCGAGGCAGGTGGATCACTTGAGTTCAGGAGTACGAGACCAGCCTGGCCAACATGGTGAAACCCCATCTCTACTAAAAATACAAAGATTAACCTGGTGTGGTGACGCACGCCTGTAATCCCAGCTACTCAGGAGGCTGAAGCACGAGAATTGCTTGAACTCGGGAGACAGAGGTTGCAGCGAGCCGAGATCATGCCACTGCACTCCAGCCTGGGTGATGGAGTGAGACTCTATCTCAGAATGAATGAATGAATGAGTGAATGAGTGAATGATTGAAAGAGAAAGAAAGGAGGCTGTGGAGTAAAAGAGAGGGAAAGGCACTAACATTGATACCAACGTTCTCATCGCTTTACCTTCCCAAAGTCATGTGTTTTGATATCAAGATTATCTGACCTCATTAAATGAATTGAGAATTATTTCCTTATCTTTAATGATCTGGAACAGTTTGTATAACTCTGTACTATTTCATTCTTAAACATTTGAAAAAATGTCATAGGCAAAGTCATTTTGGTCTGGAGTTCTTTGTAGGGAGATATTTATTTAGCTTCATTTTCTTGAGTAGCTGCAGGAATAGTTCACATTATCTATTTCCTCTTGTGTCAGCTTTGGTAAGTTGTGTATTTCTAGAAGTTCATTGGCTCCATCTAAAGGTGAGATATATTGCCCGGGTGTGGTGGCTCACTCCTGTAATCCCAGCACTTTGGGAGGCTGAGGTAGGCAGATCACTTGAACTCAGGAGTTCAAGACCAGCCTGGGCAACATGGCAAAACTCCATCTCTACCAAAAATACAAAAAGTTAGCCAGGCATGGCGGTGTATTGCCTGTGGTCCCGGCTACTCAGGAGGCTGAGGTGGGAGGATCGCGTGAACCTGGGAGGCGCAGGCTGTAGTGAGCTGAGATGACACCACTGCACTCCAACCTGGGTGACAGAGCGAGAATCCTGTCTCAAGTGTTAATGTACAGATGTATTGACAGGAAATTGTTCCAGTACCCTCTCTGAGATCTTCTGAATGTCTGCAGCAGGCATGAGCCTCTTCTGACTGTGGCGGATCTGTCCCGTGTCCTGTTTCTCTACAACCCGCAAACTAAGGATGGGGTGTATATTTTTAAAGGATTCCTTTTAAAAAGCAAGGAAGGGCCAGGCACGGTGCCTCACGCCTGTAATCCCAGCACTTTGGGAGGCTGAGGCGGGTGGATCACTTGAGGTCAGGAGTTCAAGACCAGCCTGGTCAACGTGGTGAAACCCCCTCTCTACTAAAATTACGAAATTTAGCCAGGCACAGTGTGTGTCATGGGATCCTTGGGATGTCACTTCACCAGCCAGAAACCTCTGTGGCCGGTGGTGCCTTTACCCGAGTTTTGCTCGTGCCTGCTGGGCTCATTCCACCCATTTGGCCTGGCAGGCTGTGCTAGGCTCGCAGTACCGGCCCGGATCCCACACCTCCGAAGGCGAGCCAGGAACAGAGCAGCAAGGGGTATGTGAGGGAGCAAGCGCCAGGCCCAGCCACTGTGCACAGCCAGGGACGCTGCCTGTGGTGGGGTGGGCAGCTCCAGGCACCGGCACAGGTGTTGGCTCCCTGCAAACCTGCAGCTGGACCGGGCATACCTCAAGCAGCTTCTATTGACCCTGGGAAACATGGTGGCACCTGGAAGCTTGGAGATGCCAGGAACTGGAGAGCTCCAAAGAGGGTGTCACAGCCCTGACTCGTGAACCTCCTGGGTCTGGGATCCCCAAAGAGCTGCATCTCTTCTCTCCTCATTGCCCTCAATGTGGTGAGCAAGGGGCATGTTTCAGCCCTGTTTGTGTTACAGCTCTTGCATCTCTTTTAATCCTGCCATTTGGCAGGTCCCAAGTTCTTGTTCTGCATCCAGGAAGAATGAAGTACGCAGACAACTGGAGGTCGAGTAAAGTGAAGAGATGCTTTATTGAGGGACAGTACAGCACTCAAGGAGACCCTGGAGTGGGTAGCTCCTCTCTGCAGGCAGGTCTCCTCGGCATCTGCTCAGCTGTCAGCTGAGAGGAGACCCACAGTAGGTAGCTCCTCTCCACAGGTAGGCCATCCCATTGTCTGCCCAAGTCTGGCTGAGTCTGGGGTTTTTATGGCCTTCAGAGGGGAGGACATGCATGCCGATTTGTCCATGGGCGGCCATGAGTGGGCCTGGAAAAGTCGCCATAAGTTCTCACTCTGGTCTGTGGAACTGACAGCCTGGGCCCTGGGCTTCAGGCCATCCCTGGCTTGAAGGTAGGGCTTACCAGGCACCCACCCCTTTCCATCCAGGAGCCTGTCTGCCTCCTGCCACCATTAACCTGCTGTCCATGGTGGTCACACACACCCAGGCTGTTCGTGCTGAGGGGTGCCTTCAGGCCAAAACCGAGCCACCCTTAGCCCCCTCTTCGGCCTCCCTCTTGTGCTTGATGGTGCCCAACGTCCAGAGGGGGCCAAGGCAGCAGGGACGTGGCGTGTCAGCACTGCCCTGAGCGCGTGTGCACCCGGCCAGGTCGTGACAGTGCCTGGGCTAAGCCACAGCTTTGCTCCAAAATCAGAGCAGGTCCTGAAAGCAGGGACAAGGCCAGGCAGCAGGAGCAGGCACTTCGGAGCCTGTGTGGGCAGGGGGCTTCCCAGGCCCCCAAGAGTGCAGAGATGCTCAGGTCTGCAGCCATAGCTGGGCAACTGCGACTGTGCCTGGGAGGGTGGAACTCCCACCCCTCCAACTTGGACGTGGGCAGGGTTTCTACCTGTTCCGGCTCCTGTCAGCTCCGTGGAGGGTGCAGCCCTGGCCACGCCTTACCCACTACAGCTGGCATCATGGCAGTGGCCGGTCCAGATGTGCCACCACTGCTGTCACCTGTAGTCACAGCTACCCAGGAGGCTGAGGCAGAAGAATCACTTGAACC